>NW_026855476.1:0-439569 GCF_026571515.1 Ruditapes philippinarum | reverse complement strand
GAATCAGGATAAAATGATTTTGTTTTTTTTCTTTTGTTTTTTTAAAATAAATTGGTCGTTTTGTTTTAAAATTAAATCGACAAAAAACAAAACTTTAAAAAGAACTTGTTTTGAAAAAGGAACCCGTAACATTGACGAGTACCCAAAACAAAAAAATTTTCGGAAAAAAATTACGGATAAATTTTAGAAATCAAGATCAATATTTTGATCAACTGTAAAATTAACAGAAATTGTAGAAATCAGTAAATTTTATTTTAAAAATTTTTTCATAAACTGCTAGTTTAATTTTTTCCAATTTTTTAAAAATTTGGGTTAACCCTTTTAAATTTTTTAATCAAATTTGGAGGAAAAACCAAATTGGAATAGTTTAGTTTTTTTAAATTTGACCCCTGATCTTAAACATGGGGTCAGATTTTAATTTTAAAAAAATAGAAAATTTTAATTTCAGAATAACTTTAAATAAAAATTCCCATTTTTGTAAATTAAATGCAGGTCTGATCAGGGGCGGGGGGGGTTTTTTTCCCAAATGCCATAAAATTTAATATAACTTTTTATTCGGTTTAATCAATAAGAACCAAAAAAATATTGTCTGTATTTTAACAGAATTGGGCAAAGAAAAATCCGTTTTTGCCCGTTTTCGTCATAAAAGAGTTTAAAGAAAAACTGGACTTTTAAAAATGTTTAAGATTCTGGGGAACTCTAATTCAAAAGGGAAAAAAGGGAAAACTCCCTTTGATGATTGGAAAAGTTCTCCCTGTTGAGGGAAAAAATTTAAAAAATTAATGTTTAAATAATAAAACATTTTTTAAAAAAAGGGAAACAAATGAAAGGCGATTAGTTTTTAAGTTTTATTGCCGTGATTTTAAAATACAGGGTTTAAACTTTAAAAGATCCCGCATCGAATTAATGTCTTATTGTAATTACCCTGAACTTTGGGGATCCCACTCTTTTTTTTAATTTTAAAATTTTATATGTTTTTACAGACAACTGCACTTTAAATTAAAGGGAAAAATTACGGGAATCAATAAATGAAACATGATGTAGTTAACCCAAAATTTTACTTCCTCATTTGGGGGAGACTTTAGTGCCCAAATACCCGGTAAAAGTTCTAGCTTTGTCAGTATCATGTTTTAACGCAAACAGAGAAGTGAAAGTAAACAAAATTTACCTTTTGATGATTTAAAAAAATTTTTTTTTTTTTTTTTTGGGGGTTTTTTTATTTTCCAATTATAAAGTGCCCCTTTTGGGAATTTGAAAATCAATATACGTTTTAGGGGGAAGTTTAAAAAGGGGCCCTTTTAAATTTGGGGTTTTTTTTAAAACTAAGAGTTTTTGAGTTTTTTAAGGGCGGGCGTTTTGTAGTTAATTTATTATTTTTACCAATGTTTTACTTTTTAAGTTTTAAAAAATTTAAAGGTTACAGGTTAAATTATGACAGTTTATTCATCCCTTTTATACCTTTTGGGTTTACCATATTTGATTCTTAAAAAGCAATCGTTACTCGTTTTACTTCTTCTCAACGGGGGAAGAGGTTTTTTCAGGGCTGTCAAGATGAATGCGGGTGTCAACAAATTCTATAAAAGAAAAGTAAGTAATCTTGTTTAAAATTCTTGTTCATATTACAAAAGAATATTTCGTCTGAAAATTTTTTAGAAGCTATCAAAATAAACCATTAAAAATTTTTCACTTATTTTTCACTTATACTCTGTCTTTAGTCAGCGGGGGCGAGGTTATTATAAAAGGGTTTAAAATTTAAAAAGTTTAAAAAAAAATTTTTTTTTTTTTAAAATGGTTATTTTTGTTAAACATTGAAAATAAATTGTTCATTGCACCTTTCAAAAATCAATGTCTTTTATTTCTTTTTATTTACTTACTTTAATTTTTCATAAAAGGGTAATGAAATTTTTTAAACTTTTATACTGTTTGGGGGCCTAAAAATTGGGTTTATACTGGAAAAAGTGGGGACTTTTAAAATATTTTAGCCCCATTTTTTAAACTATTGGGGGAGCTTTTTTATTTTTTTTTTAAAATTTTTTAATACTTTTAAATATCACTATCGCATTTTTCTATTATTTTATTTTTTCCCATCTAGCATTTTTTTCAAACTTACAGGGCAATATAATGGGTCTTTTTGTAATTTCTAATTTTAAAATGTAACGTATATCTATACAAACTAAAATCATAGTTGAAGAATGCTTTCGAAATACTATACTAATCCGTTTATATGAAATAAATATAATACACATATTATTGATACTCTCTTTGTAATTTGAATAACTCGCCTTTTTTATAAAATAATAGTCTTTCCTGCTTTTTGTAAAATTAGAAAGGGAAATTATTTATATGGAGAATAGACTTTTCTTTTGATACCTTACAATTTCTTTTTTGTAAACCTTTTACTTATTTTCAAAAGTTTGTTTAAGATTGAGGGCTATTATGTTGTCAATGCTTCTTTCTATATTCTATCTCTTACATTATATTCTTCGGCAATATTTTCTAATCATTATAAAAATTCAATCAATAGACTTTTCATGATCCAAAAAATCAAATGAGGAATGCTGGGTAAATATAACAGTCGGCTAAGTTAGATTGAATGGCTATATTGATTAACTTTGTTCTTGTTAACCCAAATTTTGAATTTCTTTCCAAAAAATTTTGCCAAATAACAATATTCATGTTGGGTGGTTAGTAAAAAGCCCCAATTTTAAATAAAATCAAACAGGTCAATGAGACCTTTATTACTTGGGAAAAAACATCAATTTGTAATTAACAGAATATACCCTCAATTGGGGAAAAAAATATTTATTGGTGTTTTTGAAATTTCTGTTTCGTATGTTTTTAGTGTATGTTAGAAATTTCAAATTTAAATTTAATTTTTCAGCCCTCCCAAGGCTTACATTTGGGACAAACAAAATTAAAAATTTAATTTTCAAAGGGGGCTTTTGATTTCATCAATTTTGGGAATTTTTTAGTTTTTGAATGTTATTTATTTTTTTTACAGGGTTTTATCCGGAAGGCTTTCAAACCCTTTGTTTTTTTAACGTTTTTTTGTAGATTTTTTTTGTTTAATTTACTAAGGCAAATTTTGCTACGAAGAGTAAAGGTTAGTTAATGGCACCATGTTTTGAAATTCTAACAATCGGCTTTCTCTCAAAGAATGTGAAGTTATATTTTGTTCTTGTAAATGAAACAGGGCGGAATAAATTAGCATTGCTCCCGGGAAGCAAACACTCTCAAGGTTTTCAATAGTTCTTGAATATAATTTTTCAAGACAGAATTTAGAATGGCCAATTAACCTTTTAACACAGGGAAAAACGTTAACGTACTCTTAAAGATTTTTCCATTGAAAATGTTTTATTGGATTCAGTATGTTATGTTTGAACATTATTTTTTTGTTTCATTTGTTACATGTAAGATGCACGTTATTAAACTGTGAAAACCACATATTTTATAATCAATGTTATTTAATATTTTAATATTCTTGTTGTCTTTAGTGCTTTTTCTATTGTTACATCATTTTTTTTCCCCCTTTTTTCTTCTTTCTTTTTTTTTATTTTTTTACAATTTTTTTTATTTTTTTTATAGATTTGTTCTGGGCTTTTTTGTCCTTGGGTTGATTTTTTTTCTTTTACCCTTAAATCCTGGACGACAATTTAAAATTTTCATTTTTGAAAATTTTTAAAAAAATTATAATTGCCTATATCAAGAAATTTAAAATTTTTTCATTTTAAATTTTTTTTGAAAGTTTTTAAAGTTGAAAGGTAATTTTGGGATTAGCATTAATAAAAATTATTTTTTTGTAAAGTGGTTTTTTTATCCCCCCCCGAAAAACGGCGGGGAAAATAGAAAAAGTCTCCGCCCTCCCTCCGTCCGAAACCCTTTCCCTCCTTCCTTTCCTCCCTTCCCTCCCACATTTTTGTCCGGGGCATATCTCTAAAAGTATTTCAGTTATCAAACTTGAAATTCTAGGGATAGAAACCCCATTGAGGAGGAGTGCAGTGCAAAGAATTTTGATAACTCTACCTTGCATGATTTTTTTTTTTAGTTATTGCCCTTTTTTGTTATTATTCATAATTGATTTTTTCCAGAGCATAAAACTCCAAAAGCCTATGAGAGATATCAACATGAAACTTCATAGGTGCATAAATCCATTACTCAGGAAAGGTGTGCAGTGCACAAGAATGATAACTCTACCTTTCATAATTTTTTGAGTTATTGCCCTTTGTTAATTTTTCATACTTAATTTTCACCTGAGTGGAGCATAACTCAAAAAGGTGTTTGAGATATCAACATGAAATGTCATAGGTGGATAGATCTTTATTGAAAGGAGGAATGTTGTGCGCAAGAATGATAACTCTTCCCTATACAATTTTTAGTTATTTTGCCCTTTGTTCTTTTTCATGCCGTATTTTGTCCAGAGCTTATATCTCAAAAAGATTTTAGGGTTATTCAACTTGAAAACTTCAAAGGTGGATGGATCTCCATTGAAAAGGAGTTGCATAGCTTAAAGAATGATTTAACTTACCCTGCATTATTTTTTTATTATTGCCCTTTGTTATTTTTCAAAATTAATTTTTTCCATGCATAACTCAAAAGCCTTTGAATATCAAAATGAAACTTCATAGCTGCATACGATCTCACTCAGGAGGTGTGCACTGCACAAAGGAAATTGAATAACTCTACCTTTTTATTAAATTTTTGAGTTATTGCCCTTTGTTATTTTTGCATACATAAAATTTTCACCCGAGTGGAGCATAAACTCAAAAGTGTTTGAGATGTCAACATTGAAATGGTCATAGGTGGATAGATTTTATTGAGGAGAATGATTTGTACAAAAGAAATTGATAACTCTTTCCTGTACAATTTTTTAGTTATTGCCCTTTGTTCTTTTTCATTACTATTTTGTCCGTAGCTTATCTCAAAAAGTATTTGAGGTATCAACTTGGAAACTTTCATAGGTGGATGGATCTCATTAAGGAAGAGTGGTTGCAGTGCACGAAGAGCGATAACTCTACCCTGCATAATTAAATTAAGTTATTGCCCTTTTTTTTATTTTTTCAAAAAAATTAATTTTTTGTCCAGAGCAATAACTCAAAAGGCCTTTGAGAATATCATTATTTAAACTTCAACTAGGTGCATAGATCTAACTCAGGAGGGTGTGCACTGCCATAAAAATGATAACTCTAACCTTTTATAAATTTTTGAGGTTATTGCCCCGTTTGTTAAATTTTTTAAACATAATTTTTCAATTCCCAATTTTTTCTCAAAAAGTAAATTTAAGGTTTTCAACTTAAACTTTTATAGGGGTAGATTTTACTGAAAGGGGGGATGCGCCCCACCAAAAAAAAGATAACCTACCCGCATTATTTTTCAGTTTTTGCCCTTTTTTTTTTTCAGCCCTCAGTATTTACCCTAGGGTTTTAAATTTTGTAATCACTATAGGGCCCTCACTTTTTATTTTCCAAAGACCTTTTTAAAATGGAAATTTTTCTGCTCTACCCACATAACATTCTTTCCCAAAGAGCAAACAAAATTCCGGGGTATGGCCCTTTTTGACATGGCTTTTGTTTTAAAATTGTTTTTATTTAAAGGGAGTGTATTTTTTTTTTACTTTTGTTTAAAAAGTTTTGATTTTGTCCGGGAAAGTTTCCGGTTTTTTATTTTTTTAACATATTTTATTTTTACCCTAATTTAAAATCATGGATTTTTTCTTTTTCCAAATGTATTTGAGTTTAAAAATATTTTACAGATTAGTTAGGTTTGTTTCAGGCCGTAGACGGCATATTTGACGACAATAATTTGTTAGTTTATTTTTATTTTATCTTTGCATCTGGTATCATGGTTAAAAAGTTTTAAACTATTTTTCCTGTTTAGAGATTTTAATTTTCTAGGTACATATGTTAAATGGAACAGTCTCAATGATAGTTTTTATTTGACAAATATTCTGATAAATGAGTTACCTGACAAAATGTCATCAGTAACATTTAAGATAATTTTGTCTTGGTTTGGAATGATTTAGTTGTTCCCAGTAAAATGTCATATCTATATATATAGGCAATCTTAGACCAATATTTTTAAAAAGTTCTTTCGTTCATAATTTTGAGACATTTCGAACTAAGTTAACAAACGCTTTGTAATTTTAGGAGAGCTCTGCTTGCTCAACATGAAACAAGACGCGGAGAGTTTATGGCCAACTTCGGTAGTTTTCAAACGTCCTTGACGCTCGGCCGGAAAGCCTTACAGAAAATACAACACTATGAATTTAAGATTAAAGAAAGAAAAGATGCATGGCATGGTAAAGATGCTATTCATTTAAACCTTTTTATATATGTATGTATATGAATAATTTTTTATTGAATTAGTAAAATGTACGTGTTAACGTGGAAATGGTTGTTTAGAATATTACATACTTGAACATTCTAATGATTTTTGATTTTCTAGAGAAGATTTTTTTGGGAAAATAATGGCCATTTTACATGATTTACAAAATCACATCAGCAACAATCTTTTCTAAAATCATCAGAAACTTCATTGAAAATTTTCTTAAATGTCTCATTTGTTTTCCAATGTTTATACATTCTTTTTTCATGTGTGAGTGTAATGTTTAATCTATATACACTAAATTATATTTGACATAGAAATGCATCCTCAAGATTAAAAGAACCAAAAAGAAGAAGGTATCAAATCACACTAATAAACTTCAAACTCTTTTTATAACACGCTCGACTCTCTTTAAAGCTTTTTCTTGAGATGTTGCCTCAATCTTTCTGACGTTGTGGTTTCCGATGTCGCCTTTCAAGAAGAACATCTATATAATTTTTGATTCCACAACAAAATGATTATTGCTACCATGCAATTATAACGTTCACATAACAAATTCAAAATATCCATAATTTTTCACTTCTGTATATCTGTGTAACTTGTCTGTTTTTATTGTCACTGTTGTCACTTAATACGTTCTGCCTGTCACTATTTGTCTTGTGTCAATACTATTTATTTTATATTTGTATATTGTTGGCTTATTTTTTATAAATAAAGAATGAATTTTCACAATTATTGATAGAATAAAGATATTTTGTTTCATGCAGGGTAATCGGCTTAACAAGGTAAACATGTAAAAATGTATTTCATGAAAAACGAATGAGTATTTTTAACATATAACCACACTGTTTTTGCTGTTGGATAATAATTTCATAAATATTCTTCTGAAGTGACATTGTAGTAATAGTATATTTAAACATGTGATCAAACAAGTAATAATATTGTACAAACAAAAATGTCCAATGAATTACACTAATATTTACTACTAAAACTTTCACTATGCATAATTACATCCACAACCACACAAAGAGTACTTATACGTATTATATTAATCAAAATCTTGAAAAACTTCATCCTTTCCTCTGATCTTAGGCGATCTTTCGCAACTGCATGTGTCACAACTTTCTGTCTGTCTTGAACAATTCATTTTACACAATCGTAATATTCAGATATCACATCTTTGTATGCAGCACACCAAATATTGTCTTTTTTATATGCCCGAAAGAATTTCGGGCATATTATGTTATACCCCCTTGCGTCCGTCCGTCTGTCTGTCCGAGCATTTTGGGTTTAGGGGCTATATAACAGTAAATAGAACAAAAGAGAACAATAGGTTCATTCCGTGATCAAAGGGTTTAGGGGCTAGTAGCCCTTAAGAAAACAAAGAAAATAACAAAGAAAATAGCCCCTAAAGCCAAAATGTTGGAACGTCCGTCCGTCCGTCTGTCCGTCCGAGCAAACATTTTGGGTTTAGGGGCTATGTAACAGTAAAAAGAACAAAAGAGAACAATAGGTTCATTCCGTGATTAAAGGGTTTATGGGCTAGTAGCCCTTAAGAAAACAAAGAAAATAACAAAGAAAATAGCCCCTAGACCCAAAATGTTGGAACGTCCGTCCGTCCGTTAGCAATTTGGTTTCCGGAGCATTACTTAAGTTCCGTTTGGCCCACAATTTTCAAACTTCATAGGATGATTGTTCATATTGGGTAGAAGACCCCTATTGATTTTGGAGTCACAAGGTCAAAGGTCAAGGTCACTATCACCTTAAAACTGAAAACAGTTTCCGGAGCATAACTTAAGTTCCGTTTGGCCCACAGTGTTCAAACTTCATTGGATGATTGTTCATATTGGGTAGAAGACCCCTTTTGATTTTGGGGTCACAAAGTCAAAGGTCAAGGTCACTATTACCTCAAAACTGAAAACAGTTCCCACAGCATAACTTAAGTTCCATTTGGCCCACAGTGTTCAAACTTCATAGGATGATTGTTCATATTGGGTAGAAGACCCCTATTGATTTTGGGGTCACAAAGTCAAAGGTTAAGGTCATTATTACTTTAAAACTGAAAACAGTTTCCTGAGCATAACTTAAGTTCCATTTGGCCCACAATATTCAAACTTCATAGGATGATTGTCCATATTGAGTAGAAGACCCCTATTGATTTTGGTGTCACAAGGTTAAAGGTCATGGTCACTATTACCTCAAAACTGAAAACAGTTTCTGGAACATAACTCAAGTTCCATTTAGCCCACAATATTCAAACTTCATAGGATGATTGTCCATATTGGCTAAAAGACCCCTATTGATTTTGGGGTCACAAGGTCAAAGGGCAAGGTCACTATTACTTAAAACTGAAAACAGTTTCCGGAGCATAACTTAAGGTCTATTTGGCCCACAATATTCAAACTTCATTGGATGATTGTCCATATTGGGTAGAATACCCCTATTGATTTTGGGGTCACAAGGTCAAAGGTCAAGGTCACTATTACCTCAAAACTGTAAACAGTTTCCAGAGCATAACTTAAGTTCCATTTGGCCCACAATATTCAAACTTTATAGGAGGATTGCTATTTGAAGGAGGTAATACTTTATTTAATTTATGTAATGTCTTACAAATGCTTCATCCTTACACAAAAAAACCACTTTCGGGCATGTAATGCTCCGCCTAGCGGTGCTCTTGTTAATGTCTTATGAAATGTTGTTTTAATTAAGCAAGCTATTCACTTCTCTCAGAGTTCCTAATAGATGCCTTGATTGACAATAATTTTATAAAACACACAAAGTACGTAATTAATTTATTTTGACCACTTTCATATTTTGTTTAAAAAGAAAGTAAAAAGATAAGTGTTTTAGCAAACTAATCAGATGAAATTTAAAAAGGTTATCAGAAAAATTAGGATGTGACCCACCTACTTCTGATCTTTCTAAACTTGCAGAGGGCTTTGAGTAGAGCTAGAGAACCATTAACAGAGAAACAACGAAGGAAGTCGAAGAAAAGAAAGAATTCAGAAAAGAAAAAAGCAAAGCCACCGCCTATGACTAATGGTCTATCGAAGGACTATATAAGTGACCGTAGCAATGAGAATTTGCTCCAACCGGCAACACCAGACAAAATGATTGAAAAGATAAATGTGGAGTATAAACCTGACACCGGCGGAATAGAAATGATGGACATTCTTATTGATGTAATTATTTACTTAAAACTAAATAAGAAATATTCTATAACCGTATTAACTAGTCTACAACTATAATCTGTTTTACACACTTATATACAATGTGCGTTATCATGATGAGGTATTTTCACTAAAATGATAATATATACGTAAAGGTTTTGTTGCAAATATAAATATAGCTTTATATATGTTGTACTTAATAAAGTATTGGTTTTTATTTTGTAATGAAAAAGTTTTCTTCTTTCACAATATTAACTATAAACGTGTAGGACAAATTTAAGAATTGATAAACTATTTATATTCAATAAATCAGAATGATAATGGCTGATAATATTTTATTAAGGAGGAGGAGGAGGATAGTGCTGAGCAGATGTTTACTGATATGGACGAGAGTGTAGCAGATATGTTGGAATATAAGGATGATGGTTGTATTGAACTGGTACTAAAAGTTCTTGCCAGGATATGTGATGGTCAGCATGTTGGTCTACAGGTTTGTTGAAATCCTGGTGTTTAACATTTTCAAAAAACGTGATATGAATTCATTTATTAATGTATTGTGTTTTACTCATATCTGAAAATTCACATTCTCTTTTTGTCCCACCATATGTTTTTTATAACATTAAAACGAATTTGACTGCCTATACTATATGCCTAGACTTACTTTATTATTAAGGTAATTGACAAAACAAAGTTCAAGAAAATTTGATATTACTCAGTCTGATATTTAAATCCTTATTTGGAAATTATTAAACCTTTGTATAAATAAAGAACCTAGACATTATTATAATAACTTGCACTTATGAAAACATCTTTGAACAATGTGCAACAAATAAGTGGTTTATCTAATCGTTTTATATATGTTTATCAAATGTGTATGTTCATTCATATACACTGCTTTCTGTTTTAAAGAACTATCTTCGGGAACAGCCTGACAATGTCAAATCACTGAACATCATTGGCGAGACTGCACAGTTTTTGAATGTTGTTTACTCCAGTATCAACAAAAGGACAGTCGATCTTGTCATTCAACTATTTAGTACACTCAACGAATTTTGCTCGGTAAGAGTTGACTTTAAAAGATACATTGAATGTGTAGCAATGGTTTATTAAATGAAACGTGGAGTTTTGTCCCGAATTGCCTTTGAAATGTTTGTTGAATCACTTTTATTAAATTTGTACAAATAAAACTATTGGAAATTAGAGATTTAACTTTAGTAACTCTTGGACATTAATTATTAATATAATTAATAAAGCAATAAACAATCACCGAGCCAAATGAGTATGTAATGCAGCATATATTTCAGCTCGGTAAAATAGTAAATTAGATACAATGTAATGATAAATTGCATAGAATATTGTACAGATGATAAGAAATGTATTCGTCTATGCAGGGCAATCAAGAGAACAGAGAAGTGATTTATAACAAGAAAGCCATCGACTACATAAATTTTATTCTCAGGGCTGGTGAGATTGCAGACTGCTCTCCTGAGAAGGTATCCTAACCATCATAATCTAACTTTCTGATTTGTCAGCCATTTCTTACTCGCATTTACATATATTTTCTTTTGTAAAGCTTGAACTTGTTTTGCAATAGAGGTACTAAGTATTCATAAAAGTAGTTCATGTTTTCTGATTTTCTTTTCATGCCGTTGCAACATTGGCAAATATAGAGTGATGTTATCATCGTTTGTTGTGATGAAGTGTTGTGGTTCTTTAGGGGGTAGAGATTATGTCATACCAACACTTGGGGGTCATATGGCGACTTTTACAGCTTTCCTTAAGGAGGAAGACCTAAAGTGACCCTTCATGCATAGGCACAAGTTGTAAACGTTTGTAAGTGAAGAAAATTAAGCAATACAACTTTAGAATTACACCACATCTTTTTACAGGTACTTGATTTGAGAGAGTCTATTTCATCACTGATATTGTCATTGATCGAAGAAAACGGGCCTTCAGCCTCACAAGTTGCTAAGGTAATTTAGCAAATTTGTTTAATACAGTTTAAAGATGATTTGCTAAAGGGTAATGATTATATAGATTCATTTTATTTATTTATTGGAATGCAGTTCATTTTCTATTATTACGAAAAAAGGTAATTATAATTATCAAAAGCACATACCAATCAATAATTTAAGTTTAATGAAATCTTATAAAATTTCTGGAACCTTGTGATCTCTTGAAAAATATGAAAGCAGAAATGAGTACACGAAAGTCACATACTGACTTGAGTCTGATTGTGAGAGATAATGTAAAATGAAACATTTGTAAATGTTTTAAGCAGTATTTAAAGAATTAAACACCACAAGTTTGAGTTAATTATCACGAAGTCATCTATAAATATATTGTAGTCGCACTCATAACATGTATAATTTCAAAATGCTTAGGAGGTAAAAGACACGTTAGATAAGGAAGCTCTGTATCGCTGTATGGCACAATGTTATGAGATGCATCAATCGGAGAAGCCAAAACTTGAGGACATCGTTAAGTCAGAAGCTGGCTATATGCAGTCGGCGAAATCAATCGCTTCACTCGGTGGTAGTTTGATGAAAGGAGTTGTTGTAAGTGTATAGATTAATGTGTTTACTTAAAGAATTCCGTATAACCAGTCAGTAGATAAAAATTGAGTCAGTAGTACTGTAGTAGAAACAAACATGTTAATATATGATTAGATATTATATTTCAAATGTCTGAAAATAAAACTGGATTAAGCGTAGTCCGAGAATTATCAGTTACTCAAAGTGAAAGAAATGCGACAACTTATTTTGTCTATCAAGAACATCAGTTTGACTTGGTCTTTGACAAAAGTAACAGGATATTAACATAAATTTGATCTTGTGGCAAAATGTACTGCATTCAAATTACTGATACACGTATAATTAGAAATACTAAATATAATATTCCAGAAAGGACCACAAAAGAATGTTCTAAAGGAGAACCTCACGGCTGTAGGTTTCAAATTCTACTTGATTCTTGCACGCATGCATGACATAGATCCACAGTTGGTGGAACGTAAGTAAACTATGTTTATCCTATTTACTTTAACACGTTATACATTTTAACTTTCTCTTTTTTTAAGAAATTGTTAACTATATATTTTAATGATAGATCTATCAACAAATATGGAAAAGGAAATAAAGAAAGAAAGAAAAAAAGAACCCACCAAAATGTTTACACGTTAGTTTTTACATTTATTTACAAATTACATATGAATTCTCCTTTGATTTCTCATTATCAACAAGTTTAGCAATTAAGTTAATTATATGTTAAGTGATAGCAGTGTCTATTTCATTTGTTATTAAACATTCCATGTCATGTTATTTTTCTTAACGTTAACCAGAAAATTTGAATTATTTAACGCAACTGCAAATACATTTATAATATTAATATTTTTTGTATAGGTTTGTCGATAACACCAGAACAGACGAAAGCTTATGATTATTATAAGAAAAACAGTACGTCAGTCGAGATTGTGAAAGACGATGTGCTACAGAAAATAAACTTCAGGATCAAAAACAAGGTGTTACAAACAGTCATTATGATTCCTTCTAAATGAAAAAAAAAACGATTAAAAATATGCATTGTAAAGACAGTTTTTTCAAGAACACGTGACTTTTCTTGTCAATTTTATTTGCTCATACACCTACAGTTTCTAGATGAGTTCATCTCATGTGGTTGTACATACTGTCCTCATATTTTTATATATTTTCTTACAAATGTTGCTTTGATCAAATGAGTTTATTGATACTCCTTTTAGAAGATTTTTATGTTCCAACGTATTTTCTTTTAAAAAGTTTAAAAAGTTTAATGTTGTGGTAATTTCTGAACAGATACTTATAAGAGAAGAGGTGAAGGAGAAATTGAAGTGGAATGTTGACAGAACGTCTCCTAGCAACAAGATACGAGATCTAATGGACTGGACCCGGGATATTATGCAAGATATCTCATACCAGAGAAAGATACTGTTTAACCCTATTGCAATCATGTTTACCAAGGGCTGGTATGTACATGGCTATCACTTCAGATTACATTTATCATTATACGTTGAACCGTTTTGTGGGGTTCTTAACAATAACTCTTATAATAAATCCCAACAACAAAGAAGCTTGTTTCAACTAAATGAAATATGTTACATATATTTAGTTCAAATGCAACTGAAGACGTTGTTATATTTTTTATAAACTTGATATTATTATAGATCTGACGCACAAATAATAACAGACGATTAACATAAGACATTTCAGGTCCAATTTGTGGCATTACCTATATAATTTTAATAGAATGTGTGTTTTTGCAGGCTTCTATGGAATCATCTGGTGACGTTTCTCAGTTTTGCAATAAATATACTTATGTTGCTTACATGGAATGCTAAGGCAAGTCTCGAGGATTATGAGCGTATACAGAATGCTGGAAATACAACAAACGATACGTTTAACTTTGCATTGTTGAAAGAGTGAGTTATGTGTTTCTTAGTTGTGTGAGAATTGCATTTTCCATCCAAAGATTTAAGCATGAAAATTCAAGCTTTGTTTCTTTTAAATTCAAGGCTTCGTTTTTGTTTTTTTAATGTTATAAAATGCAAGATAATGTGATATATATGCCACTATTAGAGAAATGGTAAAACTATTCATAAACCAACTCTGTTTATCAAAGCATGTTTCGCTTTATTGAGCATCTGTAAAGAGACGATATGATAAATAAAAAAGACATAATGAGAAGTTGAAACATGAGGGAAACAAACATGTTGAAAAGTAAATATTTTGTTGTTTGTAAATCAATTAGATTATTTCTAATAGAAGTTAAAGCTTTAGATAATCTAAAAACTCTTTCTGTTTCAGTCCACAGCCTTCAATCGGACGCATACCAGAACATGAATATACTATAACCATGTATATTCTAAGTGGTGTACACAATCTTTTCTCGTTGTTTGTAATCATCAGTTACTTTTTATCCAATCATCCACGATTTCCCACGTGTTCAGAATTGGCTGACCCTTTCCGGTAAGAAATTTTGTAACAAACAAACAAACAAACAAACAAAATGTACTTCTTTAAGGCAAAATAATTGCACTCGTCCTGATCAGGGAAGCTTATTTGATGTCTAAACAGATATGATTGTGCAAATCAAGTTAATACAAAGATCTAGGGACAATTTCATGTGGATTGTCATCATTTCATTTTCACATTTTGTTTATTTTGTAGTCTTAAATAACATTATGCTCGTAATCTTAAATTGACATTACATATTTTATGTAATAATTCAAATGCAGTTTCTTAACTTAGTTACTTATCATACATGTGACTTATAGATAATAGCGCCATACACTGAATTTATAAGTCCGGTGCATTTGACGTACTCATCAAAGTTACTTAAAAGAACAAATTGAGCTTCGTAATAGTTAATTTGCCTCCCTCTCATGTGTATTGGAGTTCGAGTCCAACTTCGTCTCAATCATATTTCCTTAAATGAAATCAGTCATGGTTAGTTCCATGAGGCAAACGGGGAAGTGATTTGTACAAATTGCTAAAACAGTGTGACCTTAAATAAATAAATTACTTTCAAACGTATTTTCTGTTTATATCTTAGTTTTTTATTATTGACTAAGCTGGCAAACAAAATATGAGTTTAGTTTTAGAAATTTATTGTAAAAGTAGTTTTGATCCATCATTTTATTATCATTTTTCCTGTTGTAGTCAGTGCTGTAATAAGAACAAAGACAAGGGAGAAACGGTTGGGAAAAGGAGCTCCGAGGACAAGCCATCTAAACTTGATGTCAAATTCTTTAGTTTCACAACATTTTACTATATTGTAAATATATACATGTATATATATGCATTATCTTTGTTATGACTTTTTAACATTACCTAGATTTGTAATGACACTTGTTTGTGCTCTAATGAAACACGAATCGAATAGCGCCACATTAAACTTCTTTAAGATACTTTAAGAAATTTACTCACGAAAAATTAGTCTTTAGACAGTTTCCATTATTGTAAAATATGGCAATCCATTTTATTGATTGGTGATGAAAGTTTAATTGCAAGGAATAGTGAAAATCGAATACATAATGAATTACTTTGAATTTCCGTGTCAATCCGTATAAAATGGTACGTATGTTAAGTGCCTGCGTTATGTTACTTAATGCTTTATACCATCCGTTAATTTTCCGTAACTGACATTTTAATTCATTTTTCTTTTCAGCTTCTTCTTGCCATGTCTGCTGCAGGGACACAATTTCATGGCTATTTCTTTGCATTCCATCTCCTTAACATTGTAAATAATAATCAACTGCTAAGCGGTGTCATAAAGGCAGTCACACAAAATGGTAATACATTTGGTTTTATAATATAAATGATTTGTATTTACAGTCTTATCAGAACGTTATAGTATATCTGTATTGCCGTTAGGTTCTTTGCTTACTAGTGTTTAAAAACTTGTATGTGATATATTTAGAAATTAATAATTAATGATATTTTTTCTCTTTTGATTAATATTTTACTTTTCGAGTGTAATTCCCCGATATTAATTATTGTTTCGACGTGACACCTTTACAGAAAATATATTTTTAAATGTATGTATATTGTAGAAAAAATACTACTATTAAGCCAGTTAACAAATTAACCATTTTTGTATTTTTTGTAACCTTACTATTCAAATCTAAAATTATATATCTTTTTTGTCGTCAGGTGTGTCACTGCTATGGGTAGCTATTCTAGGCTTCATCGTTATTTATATATACTCTCTCGTTGGGTTCTCCTTGCTACGAGCCTACTTTGCACCGGGTGATTATCTGTATTGTTCAACACTTTGGCAGTGTACGGTAACAGTCATTAGATATGGTCTCATTGGTGACATGTTTGAGGTAAGAGTTTAGAGCAAGAAATATATATATATGAGCCGCGTCACGACAAAACCAACGTAATGCGTTTGCGACCAGCATGGATGCAGAACAGCCTGCGCATCCGCGCAGTCTGATCAGGATCCATGCTGTTCGCTATCAGTTTCTTTACTTGTTTTAGAGTTGGTAAGCGAACAGCATGGATCCTGATCAGACTGCGCGGATGCATTACGTTGGTTTTGTCGTGACGCGGCTCATATATACTTTTAATAGTCATTATATACCTGTTTTGTATTTTTGTGACGCTTGTGTGTGTCTCGTATCGGTAAATTTACTATATTGATTTACTTTGATTTCCAAATGAATATGAACAATAAATTGCAGAAACATTTCGTTGATAGAGGCAATGTTTCAAAGATATAAATAAGGCACAAATTATTCAATTTGTTAAGCTTCAAATCAACTTGTTTATTTTTCTTCTGCATTAGTAAATGCTAATATACAATATAAAATATTTCTTAATTATCAGGTTCATTTTTAACAAGTAATGTTTAGAGGTTAGTAAATTCATGTTCTATTCAATACATGAAAGTGTCGAGTATTGTATTAGATTTACAGATAAATGTCATTCAGTAATCTATTGTTGTTTTACATTACAGCAAGTGAAACAAGGAGAATCGGAGCGAACATTTGCAACATTCTGGCCTATAGTGTTATATCATGTGTCTTTCTTCATATTCATCACTACCATTGGCTTGAACATCATCTTTGGTATTATAGTAGATACCTTCTCCGAACTCAGAGACTTGAAGGTAATTTTGTCTAATCCGAATCTTACTTTTGAAATGTTGGGCAGTGTATCGCAGCTAAAGTCTGGACCTGTCGAATTTTTGTAATTAATTAGCCTGCTTTGAATTTGTAACTAGGGTGACTTCATAACCAAAATACAAATATTGAGTTACAAGTAAAGAGCCTGGTAACTCTGTATGAATTTACAGACTGGACTAGCTCTATAATAATGACGAAGACGTATTCCTTTCAGTTACAACAGGTTTAGGGTTTAAGTGTACGCACTATATTCTAACTTTAAATATTGTAGACACTGATCGTGATGTGCCCCTGGCGTATGGAGCACACTTAAATACAAACTTATTGGCAAAGTCTTTTAAGTCTGTTTTACATTCTTCACATAATGCTTTCCTGTCTTAAATTGAAGTGTAGTTTTAATCAGACATAAGTAAAGGTCTTATTTGAAATGTAGAAACGACTTTGTTTTGTTGTTGTTGTTTTAAAAGGATACAAACTATAATAATGTTGAATATTTTTATTTTCTATTCTAGTGGCGAGCTGAGTCAGATATGAAAGACACGTGCTTTATTTGTAGCAGAAACAGCTATGACTTTGAACATCACGGAAAGGTAATTTAATTGCAATATTAATGTTCATATAATTACTTGCACATAGTGACGACAATGCTTTAAGAAACGTTCTAACATTATGAGATTAAATCATTTGTTCAATGTTTCGTTCGAGATTTCTTACACTTGGCATATAGGTTTCTCTGTACATTTTTAAAGAATATTATAGAATACATTGGACATAGCATAACTCCATTTCATGTAAAAACGCTTTTATGTGCCATGTTTTATGTGCCATGTTTTTATTTCCTTGTAGGGATTTGACTTCCATGTGAGAAATGAGCACAACATGTGGTCTTATGTCTTCTTCTTTATACACCTCAATGACATGAAAACCAGCGATTATACTGCAATAGAGCTCTTTGTTAGCAAACTGGTGAGTAGTCTATCCGATCTATTCAGTTTTTGACCCTCTTCTGGCTGACTTTATTTCATGGACTTTACCTGATTTGAATTGGGAACTCTAAGTTGAGTTTTTTGGGGATTTCAGTATCTAAACAATTAAATCGGCCAGGTAATAGAGGCTTGTGCCATAAAGTTTTAATGATAAATTTAAGTTGGTCAATATATTTAAATTAAACATTTTTCTTTCCGTTGAACTCATCTAGATAGGTGAGCTAGAATATTGAGTTATGGGTCGATAGAGTTATCAAACGCTGCATAATTTGATTTTTTGATAGTAATATAAAACACGCAGTTGTTGTCATATTAAGGAAACGAGTTTTATATGTCGAAGTTTGCTAATATTTATTATTATCTCTTATTATTTTTAGCTTGAGCAAGAAAACTATGACTTCTTTCCGATGAATCGTGCCCTTTGTTTGTCGTCAATTGACATTGATTCTACTGAGTCAAAAATAGATGACCTTTTACATCAGGTGACTTCAATTGCACAGAAGCAACGTGAAGATGTAAGTTAAAATTTGATTTCGATATTTTAAAGATATGCATGCGGTTTCTTAAGTATAATGAATGAAGGAATAAATCCTTATTGTTTTAAATATATAAGGGAAAAATGTGTTAGTACTTTCAATATATATATATTATTGGTAGTCTGGACATTTCTATGAGTTATATTGAGGAACCAGTCTTTCTAAACATCTGATTTCTTGTTTATGTTAAACTTACCTGATTAAATATTCACCCTTTTAATGCGCATTTTCCAGGAAGCAGAAAAGAAACGCAAAGTTGAAAAATTGAAACAAAAGCGTTGGCAGGAAAAGCACAGACGATTTATATTTGGAATCCACCATAGCGCTGATGAAAACGAACTGGGTGACCGAGAACCATTAGTGCCACCATCTAATTCTAGTAATGACGGTGTGTTTAACGCACGTCAACCAGAAACTGGTAATATGATGTCTGTTTCTGACGATTCTGAATATTATAAGGAAAAGAGGGGTTCTTTATCATTGTTACAAATTCTAGAAGGCTTACCGGACGATAAATCTTCAAGGGCATCACGTGCCTCTTCAAAATCTCATATAATCTCGGAATCTGACGAAGAATCCGATACAGATTCAGCCGGAAGTACAGGTCCTGTTGAATCTTATGATCTTTTAAAATCGCGAGAGACATCGCGGGATAGAATAGACTCTATACCGGAAGAAGCTGTGGTTGCTGTTCCGATTCCACGTGCTGCAGCAGACGAAGAAGATGAGCTTCCGCCTCCACCACCGGAAGAGACCGAAGAACGCCACCTGGTGCCGCATCATGACAGCGATGAAGAAACTACTCATTTATAGTTTCAAAAATCATTCAGATTAATCGCTCAATGTTGTACGTGCAAAAATTAGATTATAAAAGCAGTGGATTCAAATTTACTTTTATTTCATTCACCAGTTCGAGTCCGGTTGCAATTAGAGAACAGAACTACATGTCCTTGGGCTACCATAACAAATGATTTGACATGTTTAAACGGTCTGGTTACATGTGTGTTTCCTGCAAAATACTTTCTACAATTAATCGAAGACAAGCCTTTACATGGTTTTACTAGTCGTTCTACAAAGTTTTAAGTAAATTAACATAGAACCATTTGAAATGGTGGCTAAAGTTTTATGTTGTGACAGTTATGAACCAAAGTAATGGTGAAAATACTTCTACAATGTAATCGCGAATCGTTGTAATATATATGAGATGTGAATTGATTTGTTGTTGCATATAGTTAATGTTGTTAAGTTTTTATTTGTTTTATCGAATAGTCTTCCAGCTACAGTATACGCACTGGAAATATTTATACAAACCGACCACAATGATTGTTGTTGTAATTTTTAATAAAAATATTTTAACCGCGTTCCTATATACGACTTGCAATATTAGCAATTGGCATTGCATTTTGTCTTTTTTGTTATATTACTTAATATCAATAAGTTTCTTGTGTCATTGCTCTACGCTGCAAGAAACTAGCCCAATATGTACAGGTCATTATATATCATTAAACATAGGCAAGGGACTAACAACCATTCACATACTTAACGTTTATTCTGAATATAATTTGGCTTTTAAATCTTATTTTCTAGACTGCCTCCGTGGTTAGGGTTAGAGTCGATGACTTCTAATCCAGTTACCTCTCTGGCGTGGGTTCGATCCCCGGGAGATGCTTTGGTAGTTTAGCGCGGAGGAAGGTTGACTAGTACTGGTGTAACTCTCCAGGAACGATGGTTAGGAAACTACCCGCCTATATTACTGAAATACTGTTGGGGAAAAGGCGTAAAATGAAACAAAGAAACAAACTTGTTTTCTGAAGTGTGGAAATGCTTAACATGCTCAGATTTTTTTAAAGACATCACTATAAAGATTGCATCAATATGTGTGCACATAATACCATACTGTATATTATTATAAATGTTCAAGGTCATTTCATCAACATGACCAAGCCATCGGATTTTTAATTATTCATCTTTATGCAGTTTGTTCTTTTTTAAGACAAGAACATCTCGGTCATGTTGTAAGACAAAAACATCTCTTCCATGTTTAACAGGATTGTATCCTAAACTTTCAAGATGTTGGCGACATTTCTTTCATGACATTTTGAGGTATATTGTACGCACATAAAACACGTTTGAAGGACAATAAGTTTTGTGTGAATGGAAAACGATGTACAATGTGTAATGTATAAATGTAAATGCGTAAACATCACGCACATTTCATGTCATTCAAGATAATATTTTGAAAATGAACAACATATTTTTGTACTAGGCAAAAACTATACCATTACATTTAAATTCTAAAACTTTCTAAAAGTTTATTTTAAATGAAAGAAAAAAATGCTATGCCCAATCAATATTACAACTATAATAAATGATTTAAGTTCGATTGTGTTCAATTCAATAGATAGTCATTAAAGATTCGTAGTTCTTGATAATATGTAGATATGATATGGTATGATACAGATACAGTTCGGAATACCTAGTCCCAACATGTGAATTTAATTATATCATCTGATATTACAGGTTTAAATAAGTTAAAATGCTAGGCTTAGTATTAAGACAAAAGTCCAGATGTGCGATAATTGGCAAGCCCGTATAGAACGATGTTACGCTTCCATGAACGTTTGATAAAAGAATGTATAACTTAAAACACAGTGAATGTATGAATTACAAAAGTTCGACTTATAATAAAATGAGCTTACTGCAAGTCCCAGACTACCTCTTGCAAAAGAAATTGGGGACGAAATAATGCATGATATTTGTTTGCCTATTTTGATTGACAACTGTTAAGAATGAATTAAAAGGTTGTATATGTTGAAATATGTTTGTTTAACAAATTGTTTTTGTCGACGTCAGTGCTCCTACAGCGCACTATACTTCCCTTTTATGTGTAGATATTAGAACCACTATACCATTAGTTGTAACAAATTTGTACATATGTATGTTATTCTTATAAGTATGTTTTATAAAATACCAAATAATTTAACTGCTGCATTGAAAATAACTGTTGTTTTTGTACTTATATTTTCCGTAAAATATTATACATGCTTGAATAAATTTATCGATCTATTGATAATTATTGTTGTTTTATTTGACTGACAAATATTTTTACAGAGAAACCAAAAATGTCTGTCCATTAGAAAGATCGTTCTTGTCTCCATTGAAAGCTAATAAAAAAAATAACTCAATGTGCATATGGTTATGCAAACAACAGTAGGATGGTAATCGTACGTTTACCAATTTCTTAGTTAATCTTCTGCAAAGAGCAAAGCCCCTGTAAAACTGCTAACCCGTCTTTCAGGCTCGGAATGAATCTCCGCACCGCCGCTGGATAGTCGTTTTGTCCATACAACGTCACCCTTGTTAACATGAATGATGACAGTACTGCTACCTTGATGATCATGGCCCCTTAGTCGGCTTTCAGCAACAGCTGTTGTCTGTGTTGATGCGTTGACAACTAGGTTTATCCAAATATCAAATATTGCCCCGGTTTGTCTAGCAGCACTAGACCATGAAAATATGTAAATACCAGATTTTGGAGCTGTAAACATACCGTTGTATACATTATACGCCGCGCCCTTATTCAGAAGAACTTTGTTGTAGACAATCGCCTGGTCGACACCAAGATTGGTCTTGTGATGGTCCAAATAGGCAGTGAATGCAACCGGAGATTGATTTTGACCAAAAGCGCAGGTTGATTCATCTAAAACAAGAAATATATTTAAATATTTATTTTTTCCTTTTGCACTGTCTTTTTATATTTACCAAAACATTCCAAAAGTTAACATCAAGATCTGGAAACACAATAGTTCATTTTTTCCAATACAATGGGTATCTAACATCTTATCTTGATTATCAACAATGAGGCCTTTTTGAAACAATCGGCCGAATACTACGAAACAACGATACGAGGGATTTAGTTTAAGAGCAAATCGAGGATCAAGTGTGTACTGTTTTAATAAACTATAAACAGTGAACGAACTGGGGAACTTGTTTCATAACGGAACGGGGTATTAAGTGTAAAGCAAAATCGGGGAACAAGGATGTATCAGAAACAAAGCCTTGATATTTTCAAAATAAATAGCATGTGCATCAAATTCAGGTGTTGATGCATTTTAATTTAGTAATCAAAGCATCAAGGTTAAGCATCAAATGTCATGCTATCAGAATAAATTTTATTAATATATTCAGGCTCGAAAGAAGCACATATTTATATAATGTACTTATAATAATGATTTATTTCATTATATAAACATTACATGGTACAAAACGAGTAACAATATCACATGATTATTGCCATGGGTGAAACAACAACAAATAAAAAGAATAATAAAAAACTAATTAAGATAAAACCTTAGTGATAAGAAGACAAACTAAATCACCATAAAATAATAATCATTTTGAAAGACTTTTTATAAAAGATAAATACGTTTATCAAATAAGATACAAGATATTAATAAAATGAAAGATGTACCAGAACATGTACGCATATTATCCAGGATGACACAAAAAGTGGGAGGTGAATTCACTTGTGTCTAGGATGTATAATAATGATATGTCCTATCAATGTATTACACTTTAGTGGCACCTTTAACTGTATTCATAATCGATAATAAATCGAGCCAATAAGGCTTTCTTTTTAGACATGATAAGTGTGTGGTATCTGGTAAACATCACTGCGTTTAAAGATTTAATTACATAAGGAGACAAACACAGCTAGAGCTATCACCGAATTCAATCCTGCACCCAACATCTACGATAGAAGCTAAATTGGATATGTGGAGAGGGGAATAAATTTTTCAGGAAAAAACAAAAGAAAACATATAAAAAGAAATTGTCTTTGGTAAAAAGAATGACAACATTACACAGGTCAGGTCATCATATCGATTTTATTTCATCCCAAAAAAGATTGAAACAGCAAAAATAATTAAGTGAAATTGACCTGTTTGGGTCTCGTATTAAAATAATTATAAATGTCAGAATATTTTCAAAGTAAAAAGGGGACACATTTATTAAAAAGCAACAAAAAAGTTCGGATAAGCTTGCTTAGAATTATAAGTAAATATCTGTTCTGGTTCATGAGACACTAAAGTATTGAATTAAATGCAAATTAAATTTCAGAACACTTTTTAACTAAAAGAGGGAAAACCTTTGTCAACATGTGGTGAAGAGTTAAAGAACTTTGGATTTTGAGTTTGCATGTAATTATTCGTAAACGTTTTAAGTATTTGCTTTCACATGTGAATTAAAGTAATTAGTAAGGTGCATAACTTTGTTAAAATACCTTGACCTGATTATCCTCCTTGTGACCCTGCCTAGATATCTAAAGTTTCAAGATTCTGTTCAAGTTTAAATCTAAGATCATTTTCTTAGTCAAAAAGGGCTATAAATTTGTTGAAAGTGCAATGAAAAGTTGAAAAACTTGACATGATGATTTTTGTGCTTGTGACCGATCAAGTACATTTGAAGTTTTGGTTTAGTTAATGTAAAATACCTTGAATAACATATACAATAATGGCACGCATAAATAAAAATTATTTATCTGTACGACCCGAAAAATAATTGAATTTATTGATTTAAAATGTATGTAATACATTTATAGAATAAAAATCTTAGGTATAAATAATAGTTTGAAAAATACTTGATCATCAGACAACTTTTATGCTAAGTCACCGTATTTCTGTAACCTAATGTTTTATTTTCGCGAACCATGGCATTTTCAATACCGCCTCTACATTACTGTTTAAGGAAAAATCAATTCTAATAACTTGATTTTGAACAAACGGGTAATGTAGATTCTCAAAACCAAACCAGCCTCTATTTTAGATAATGTAAAATTTCTAACATTCTAGTTACGCGTGTCATGATATAATTTTTCATTTCTAACATTTAACATTAAATTGAATTTGTATTTGTTATGAAATTAATTCTCTCAACATTAAATGTAACTTGTGTAATCAGCGTCTTTGATGCGTTACTGTCACGAACGTATTTCTGAATTTTCTGACTTCACTTTTTATATGTTAATGTTTTTATTACAACATATTTTAATTATTATGAAAAAATATATCTTTTAAGGCCGAGTACCTCAGCTTGTTATACGCCGTTATGAGTATACGCCGAGGTCATGTCTTTGGTCCGAAGGGTCGATGTAACTAGGGATTTAGGAGATATCTAAGCGATATCATTTATTTGTAATTAAATTATTATGTTGTTTAAAATTATTATTATGTTTATATAAATGCTTATATTATTGTCATAAAAATAAACTCATGCAAGTGTTTAATGTAAGATATTGCATGAAGTCGAACGTTTACACTGTTTTAAATAGTTCAACATGTATTTACTGTAGGAAAACTAGAACATAGCCAGGTGTTTCTATTGTAATCAAGATGGGTTTTATTTCCTTTGTTAACATTTTTTCTTTGTTTGTTTTTTCTTTTGTTGCATCATAACTTAACTTGAGATATAATCAAGGAAATTATCGCTTTAAAATGATTTGTATGAAGATAACACAAGCACAACAGCTTAAAAGTTTTAGTATGCTAGCATTCACACAACTGAAATTTAGTACCACACGATCATTTAGATCCCTTAAAAATATTTTAAGTGCGTATTATATCAATGTTACAGAATAATGATTATTGTCTTTAACATATTTTTTGTCTCAACTCAACTTTTTTAATATTTAAGTTATCCCATTACATAGTTAAATGTCTAACGCACATAAAAGCATGTTAATATAAAAATACATGACGTTTCTTATATGGCTATTAATTATAAGAATATACATTGTTCTCCTTATGTTTTTAGATGAGACTGCGTATAATAAATGGCATTGTTTGCAGAAATATGCAATTTATTTCTATACTCAACAAAATAAGACAATATAGAATTAACTTTCTATAGTGATATATTTTGTAAGCATACTCTTTTTTTTAAATAGAAAAATGTTGATAACAACAAAAGTTGAGTCCGGTTTGTGACAATCGATATGGAAAATGGTTCGTTGCAAACATTTGATTCATAGGGAGCAAACTATTATTGAATATAAGATGAACGAATGTTTCTTAAAATGGCTTCGCGTTAATATGCAAGAATCAGCAATGTGCTAACTCCTTTCTCTCATAACCTTTGATTGATTGTGTATACACATTATCAAAATAAGTAACATGTATTCGAATTAGGTAACATCCTATAAGCATACTGACAAAATCAATTTGCACATACGCAACTGTTGATCGATCTACTCTCAAATTCTCGATTTTACATTTTATTTTGAAATTTTATTGTTTTGAAATTCTGTTCTTCTTATACGCCCATGCGTATCGGTAAGTATGCCACAAATAAGATAAGCAAGATTTATTTTCTCGTGTAAGTTGGTGCGCTATATTTTGTAAACCATTTTTGGAATTTCTGATCCATTAAGACATTTTGTTTAAAAAAATGAACAGAAAGAACACTTACCTCTTTTTGATCGCTTAAGCCTCTTGTTTGCAATCATTTTCGCTTGAATCTGATCGTTTACGTGAAGTTTATCAAGTTCATTTTTCATAATTTTGTTTTCTTGTAAAAGTCGGGTTGAAGTCTTTCTATAGTTTTCAACTTCACGTTTGATAGCTTTCAGTTCTTGAAGCACGTTTTCGTATTTTTCATCGGCTTTTGCATTAGAATCCTCACTTTCCACTGGTTTTACATTTCCGTTATTTAGAAATGCTACGACAGAAATCCATACTATGATGCTAAACTTCACCATTTTAATTTTTTAATGAATACACAGTGAAAAAAGTAAGAATTTTTAATCTATAACCACTTTTCGTGTTTGTAATTACTTTTTGTCCATTAGGACTACAGTATTTCAAATGAATTGTACTAGGTTTAGTAAGTCGGCTTTAAAAGTCACTTATAAATATAGACTGTTTGTAACAAGATCCGTTTGCGCTTGTTCTATGCACCGGCGAAGGCGTAGCTAAGATGCGTGGTCTGCGTATTTTGTCTTGCATATCAGATAGGATTATAGATCTACTGTTTACACCGGTGCTAGAAAAACTTGCCTTACACCCCATGTAAAGCAAGTCGCCTGTTTTGATGACGTCATTCCCAGGCGACTTTTATGAATGAATTGCGTTCTTAGGAGAACGTCAATGTGCCCTTATGAATGAAGTTGTAAATGCTACTATAAGAAAAATGTGCTAAATGAAAATATTTTCTTTTCGTAATATCATAATTTGTAATATGCAAGAAAAAGAATCAAACACCGGCTATCGGTACAGACAGGAATATCTAGCTCTCGGGTAACTGTCTAACGGAAACTCGGCAGAGCCTCGTTATCGCCGTAAACAGTTACCCTCGAGCTAGATATTCTGGTCTGTACCGGCAGCCGGTGAAAGATTCTTATATTATATTATATTACACACGTATGAAAACATGGATATACATGTATTTTAAGATTAAACAAAAAAATCTTTTCCCCAGAAGACTATCAAATACGAATACATTGGGAATCGTATTTAAGTAATTTCTGGAAAAACATAACACTTAATTATAACACACAGCTGTGAAATTGTAGAATACCAAAAAAATATCGTCTCATATACGTCAAGTATTAGTAGAGAGGCAATAAATGCTTGTAACGTTAAATGCTCATTATTTATCATGTCATTACATTGATTTCTGTTGATAAAAAGCACACGTAATAATAGCTTTATCAGACACCTCATCAATACATATTGAAATAAAGTGAAGAGAATGGAATATTTTACCTCATGTATATTGTATTTAATACCGCATGAATAACAAAATTGATACTAAGTGGCTTATCCAGAACTAGCCTTCAAGTACCTACAGAATTCTATTGTTGTGCTGTTGTTGTTGCTGCTGTTTTCGTTTGTTTGTTGGTATTTTGTTGTTTTTGTTGTTGTTGATTTTTTTTGCTCTTCTCTTTGGTTGAAATTGTTTTTATTTATTTATTTTTTGTTGATGATTTTTTTTTTTTGGGGGGGGGGGTGGTGGTATGTAAATGTTATTATGTTATTTAAATGTTCACTTGTGCTTACCTTGACAAATATGACGATGGCTTCATTTATCTTAAATTTTCTAAACAAAGACTTTATGCTTATTTATAACCTAAAGAAATTCGGTGATTTGTTTTTGGTGACTACAAAAAAAAGAGTCCTGTAAAACGTCCCATGTTTAATGAATACCATTAAATAGTTGAGAAATGTAGTTTTTAGTAATCCTTAAGGCCGTTGTCCGAATTACACTCTCACTTGGCGGCAAGGGTACTGTACATTATCATTATTAAGATTGCTTATAATATGTCCATTGTTATGTTGATGTTTATTGAAGGCCTTGTTAACATTATATGTGTTGTCTCTAATGCTTTGATGTATGGTCTTAATAGGTCTCACCCCGGTACGGAATTAGAAAGTAGCCTAGTTTAAGTTCTCTCTAGTTTGATTGGTCTTAATTAAAGTGTATTTATTGCATGTGTGTGTAGTTTTTTTGTGTTATAGGATGACTTTAAAAGTTGTTTTTTGTGTGTTCTCCAGGAACTCATTTGTTGGCGCAAGGATTAAAAATGTACAACCCACCAGCAGTCAAGAGTTTTCAAAGTGGTGAATTTAAACAGTGTTACAACAGAATGAAGATTTCTGAAAAAAGTAGATGGCTAACATGTTATATTTTGGGCCTCATTTGACTTAGATAGTGTTGATGTTTAAAGTTGAAGACAGTATATAATTCATCAAGAACAGTGGAATTGGGAATTAAACCTCGAATGTGACTGATTTACTATAGAACAAAGAATACGAAAATTCACTAGGCCGACTCCAATTAATAAGTTACAGTCGTTAAATATTACATTCTTATTTCGTCTTCAAATTGATTCTTAATTCATTCTGAGATTGACTCAAAATCTCAATATTTTAAGGCCAATGTTCATTGCAATGGTTTCAGACATTTATTTATTACTTTCAATACGGTTTGAAAATCAAATCATCACTATCTTTTGTTAATTATATCTATAACAAGTACAAATGTTGCTGCAATGCAGCAATTGAGAAGCTCCGCGCAAAAAAATGTGCTCATTACAGATACCTTACCAAATTATTCCTACGCACAGGTCATGTTATATTCAGATTAGGTACTATTGTAGATTTTTTCCGAATGTTTTGTAAACCATTTTTTGCATAATTATACTTATCTTATGCACTGTCCATAATTAAAAAGAGGGGGAAATTTTTAATATAAAAATGCTTTCACTGATGCCTACCTGGTAAGGAAAGTAATTCCATTGAATACAAACAAGACTTGTAAATGTTATGTGACATGACTGTACTGTGTTCTGTTTGTGTCACTAGTCTACTGTAGTCAGTAACAGAAGATGATAGAAATATCAAAGTCTGTTATAATTTTAACAAATATACAAATAGTAACAAAAGGGACTAATATTATAATATAGTAATATTACATGCATATTTTTCATGTCAAATTAAAAAAAATGGTTTCTTTCAATACTGAAAGTAGAACACACTCTGGAATGAAAAAATGGGATGAATTTCAAAAAGACCAAATTCAGGATTTTTTTGTTTGTTATACACGCGTTACATGGTGATATAGTATTTATCAATATAATAGAAGACTGTTACCTGCATTTTAGGTAGGTATGAGGAAATTCACTAATATCATATTCGTGCGAGACAAAGATATGAAAGCTATTTGGCATTGGTAATATATAAAAAAAACTATTGTTAATTAATTTTTAGGGAGATCAATATATATTTTTTTTGTTGAATTGCTTTACAACCATTCATAAAAAACATTACACTTCATGTTCAAACTGCAGATCAAAGTTTCTGTTGTTGTCATGATATCTATCTATAGCCTATGCTTAAGGTGATTCCGCTTTGACAGCCATGTTTGTTTTCACTAAAGTCTGTCCAAAGTGAAAGTAGGCCAAAATTCATATAACAACAAAGCTCTTATTGTAAAATAATGAACCATTTGAAAGTACACTTCCAGGTTTATATTTTAAGGACGATTTTTGTATTTTCTGCAAAAATAGCATTTGTTTGCACTAAAATAGACTTTAAACTGGACTTTGCCATTCATGAAATGTGCATAAAACTTTGCAACAGAATGTTTTTGGTCTTCAGAAGTGTAGCCCATTCAAGGTAAATTTCTTATTGTTATCATTTTTATTTTTGTTTAAAATAGTCTTTAAAACATAGAATTGGAAGTGTACTTGCAAATGGCTCATCATATAACAATGTGAGCTTTGTTGTTATATGTATTTTGGCCTACTTTCACTTTGGACAGACTTTGTTTAAACAAACATGGCTGAGAAAGCAGAAACACCTTATTGAAGGTCCATCCGCTCGTAAGGGTACAACATGCAGACCCCCCGAGCATATCACCAGTCATACCACTAACTTTTTTCTTTTTCACAAAGTGGCATACTGTTCCAATGACGCATGTATGTATGTTAATGCTTAATGAGGGTCCATCCGACCTTCCGGGCACAAAAAGCAGCTTTCGCTGTCGGGTACGGACCCCGGACATGTCACCAGTCATGCCCTTAAAGTGACGCGTGTGTGTGTATTTGCGTTTATTTATACTCGCCACCGGTTGCCCATATGGGCGAGTCCTCCAGAAGAGTATTAGTCATTTTATTTTTTTGGAGGATAGTGCAATTACAGATACAGAAAGATGCCCCAATTCCAGAAGCTTCTCCTGGTTCTTTAACGTGCCAAGTGTTTAAGCACCCATACACGGGACCTCGATTTATAGTCTCATCCGAAAGACTGATTAGTAATTTTAGTTGGCCAGCCCGGGAATCGAACCCACAATGTCGAGATTGACGCAAAAGAAATGTAACATTATATACTAAAGTTTAATTATTTCAAAACAACCAATATATCAACATGTTATTATTAAACATTTAATTTCATAAATATAAATTAAAAATAATTATCAAAAGCAAAATTGTTAAAATCTTTTGCCTGAAATCTTCTTTATATTGACAAATTCAATCATTAATAGTATACTTGATATGCTGTGGGTAAATGTATTTCAAAATGTAACAAATTATAATTTCATGTACTACTTAAAAAGGGAAATACAAATATGGCTATTTATAGACAGCAGAACTGCTTTCCGGTTCTCATTCATTAATATGAGATGCTGCGAATCACCGACGGGGAAACCAATATAGAAATCGAAAGGAGTTCTTGAATGCAGATTTACTTTTAGCTGTTAATCGAAAGGATTTATTGCTCAAATCCGGGCCCATGGACAAAAAAAATAGTAAACACAAAAAGCTCCGCGCCTGTGGGCGCGGAGCAATGACATCGATTTATTAGTCTGACCCAAATAATTTTTAGCGGCGCGGAAAGACGTAATGTACAGGTTTTAGTGTATTCGTTGAGGACATTCGTATTTCTCTCCCTTTACTTGCTCTTCAGCGACCTTGAATTATGGCAGCGCTCAGATCTTCACGTTCAGTTTTCGGAAGTCTCTTGCAAAAGAACTTATGTCCTGCGATTTCTGCAAGGGCAAGGTATATCTTCATTATTTAATACATTACTATTCATTTGAATATAAGCTTACTGTGCTACATAATAACAACGTAATTTATTATGATCAGATGATGACCTGCTGCAAATTTTATTTATGTCAAAAACTGTGACCATGCATGCATGTGTTACATGAAGGAGGTCACGGTATTGAGTTGACATTGACAATTATTTAAATACAGCTATTTAACGACGTTAGGAGTTGCTAACAACTTGTATTGGCATAATCGATTGATTTCTTAGTAACTAATAATTTAAGCAGGCTGGTGAAAATGCCCCATCGGGCTTATGTCATAAAAAATCATACAATTTTCTAGAAAAGAAATAAAGATATTTCTTTTAAACTTTGTTTGTTTATTGAGAATAATATTTGACATAAACAGAAAGAAAAATATTTGGCTACTGTCACTTTTGTGAGATTTATTTCCCTTTTTTCATGTTTTTATAACACATAATTTTTGAAGACCTTAAAGAGTAAATTACATATGCAAAGTGTAAAACAAAATGGGTTAAATAACTTCTTTATACTCTTATTCATTGCGCCAACACCTGTCAGCATTAGTGATGGAAATCGGATGAAATTTGTCCCAATCGATCATCGGTTCAATCGGATGGGACATAATCGATAACTTTTCGATTAAAGTCGCGTTAAAAAGAAATAGGGAAGAAACATTTTACAGTTTTAATCCTATATAGTTAGTTATAATTTTAAGAAATACATGTAGATTTAATTTTCCAATGGATGTCAAATAATAACATTCACATCACATTATATATCTATTGTTTACATCACGTATTGATCCTATTCAACTCCAAATAGTCTCTGAGATAATTTTTTGCGATCGGCGAGGTGTTCCTAAAAGAAAATTAACGTCAGAATTAATTCCCTTTGATACTTTAAACATTTTCGACGACGTCGCGGAACAAATATATGTGAATCGATTATTGTCGCTTTACATAACAGTAACTGATTATCGGCAACTTGCGACAATCGGAACATCACTAGTCAGCATACATAATATTTCATTTGGTTTTCAGAGAATACTTCAAAGTATAATGTTCAGTGTCAAAGAATTGTCAAAATATAAATGGCAGAAACAGAATATTTAATCAAAATATATACAGTCTACTCCACTTATAACAAGATCGGTTTTAATGAGGTACCGCTTATAACGTACATTCTACTTTGTTCCGGCCTTTTTCCTTCTATTTCCCATTCATTTTATATCGTTAATAACGAGATCGGTTTTAGCGAGATATTGGTTACAACGTACATATATCCGCCGCACAATGCATATTTTTCACAAGTTATAATGAGGACTTGCGTAAAGCGCGTCGCCTGCAGTCCAGTGTTGCATCTAGAATTTCAAAATTATGGGGGATTGTCCCCCACTCAACTGAAAAATGTGGGGGATTTGAAAAAAATGTGGGGGACATACATTTACCTTACACTATGACTTATCGAAAAGAATTCATTTATTTTACGTTCAGGCATTTTTGACAGCTATCGTCCGCTCAAAAACGGAAGTAGAAAAAATAAAATATTGACGAATACTACAAAACACGCGCGAGATGACCCAGTCGGCTGCTACACGCGATTTAGTACGTATTTTAGTCATTACCACGAGTGAAAACAAACATGGCTGAAGCTTTCAAGATACGATGAAGATAAACTGAATTAAGTTAAAAAATCGTCAGATGCGCGACTTGGCGCGCGTTGACTTCATTAAAATGCGCGATCTGCATAAAAAATGCGCAAATCGCGCAATCGCGCGGCCTAGATGCAACACTGCAGTCTTACCAAAAAATGGTAGGCAATTAATGGGAGGGATCAATTAGAGAGTTATCGATGGTTACTTTTGCGCTACTGGCTAAATTGTCCTATAGGTGATGAAATGTTATCACGATATGGTTTTGAGTGATTAAAACAAATTTAAAGGCTATTTCATTACTCTTATAAAATACACTGCATTTTAAAGACATTCATCACATGGAAGTTTAAAATGGATGTTGATAATAAAAATCGAAAAGGTTGAAAAAGGACTTTGTTCTAAAGCTGAGCTTGCGAGAAAACATGGACTAGCATCCAGCACTCTAAAAAACAAAGAGTCATCAAATCTAATTTTGAGAAAAATTTGTTTCAGTCTAGTTGGAAGCGATTCCGTTCTTGTGAATACACAAACATTGAAGAAGCTCTTTTTAAGTGGTTTTCGTCAGCCCGTAGCACAGGGGTACCTATCACAGGACCAGTTTTAGCTTATAAGGCTGAATCTTAAGCCGTAAAATTGGGACTTTCTGATTTTAAAGCATCAAATGAATTTATAGAGCGTTTCAAGGAGCGTAGAGGGATTGTGTATAAAAATGTTTGTGGGGAAAGTAATGCTGTTGATGACAATATTGTACAGTCATTGAGAGAGAAATTGCCTAGAATCATCGAACAATATGAACCTTGTAACATTTTTAATGCAGATGAAACTGGCTTATTTTACAAATTGTAACCTGATAAATCATTGCATTTCAAAGGTGAATCATGTAGTGGCGGGAAAATATCAAAAGAAAGAATTACAGTAATGCTTGCCACAAACATGTCTGGAACTGACAAATTAAAACCTTTTTTAATCAGCAAATTCAAAAATCTGTGATGTTTAAAGACTGTTAAAAGCCTTCCAGTCAAGTATGAGCGTGGATGACAAGTATTTGTTTGAAAGTTGGGTACGGAGAATTGACAGGCAGATGCGTTTAGCAAACAGGCACATTTCGCTCTTTGTTGATAAATGTCCAGCACATCCGGATATAAACAGACTGACAAACATTAAGCTAATGTTTTTGCCATCTAACACAACCTCACACCTACAGCCTTGTGACCAGGGTATCATTAAAGCATTTAAAGTTTATTATAGAAAATTACTGGTAGATTCGGCATTGTTCTCTTTTGAAAATGACAGTCAATGAACCCTTGCAGCATGGCAAATGGTTTCAGAAAAATGTATTGTAAACTGTTTTAAAAAGACTGGGTTTGAACATCATAATCAGTCCGTCGGGAATATGTTTGCCGATGATCCAGAGGGAGATATCCCATTGAACCAACTTCGGTTACTTTTCCAAGAAAATTACCCAGATACCTCTTGTCGATGAATACATGAATGTAGACAGTGATGTTACTGTGACCGGACAATAACTGACGATGACATTGTCTAGGAAATTAAGTGTAACTTCTCCCAGATGACTATGAGGATGACGATGAAACAATGGACTTGTGTGACAATTCAGTTGTCAGTGTTTTAAACACAATGGATGCACTAAAAACATGACGTAGGTTCTGTGAGTGCGAGTCTGACATTAAATCAGATACATTCTCAAATCTTGCGAATATAGAACAAGTATTGCAAGATAAAGTGAAGACATAACAAAGACAATCTAAAATAACAACATTTTTTATGTGATACTTGCTAAATTTTACATGTATGGAATTTTTTTTTTTAACCTTTTCCCTTATAAAGACCTGTTTTGACGGCTTTTTGTCCCCCCCCCCCCCCCCCCCCCTTTTATTAACATGTATTCGTAGATATACATGCTATAAATAGAGCAGAATAAAATTACAAGAGTTACCTGCCTTTATAATTTTACTCTTCAAAACGAAGGTGCACAGAACCGAAAGTAGAAAAAATGGCTTAGCGGTGTTGAGTTCTAAAATTATTCTTGAGGAACAACGCAGAGTCCTGACAATCTCGTTGTATCCGGAGTGCACTGTAGAAAAAGGTATTTGCCCAATAATCTAGAGCAGAATGAAGTTGTTGGTCACATTTCTATTTAGAATTTTACATTACAATATAATTTTTGTAAACTTTAAATATTTTGATTCTAGAAAATGGGAAAAAGGGAAATAATTCTAAGGAAATAAAAGATAACCAAAATATTTTTATTTTGATTTGTATCATATATCAATGCTTAATAAACAAAACAAGTGAGAAAGAAATATAATATGAAATTAGGTGCTACCTATGGCACGGAAAGCTCCTATGTATTATGATTTTAGCATAACATGTTAAGTGTACATGTAAACCAGATCTTTTTTGCAGGTATTTTGTACCATAAACAAAACGAATAAATTGGTGGTGTTCAACCTATCATCAGAACGTAAAGGGGGACCACTGCGCATGCGTCGGCGTTTGGAAAATCCCGTCCGCCATTTTTGTTATTCTCTAATCACAGTTGTTGTTGTAACGTTATTTTTAATGTGCTTACAATGTATTTATCAAAAAGGATAGGTTAAAGTAATTTTTTATATTTATAATCGTTACTTTAATTCTTATCAATGAAATGCAGGTTTATTATCTGATTCTGTACATCATTCTTTCACCGGAAGTGTTACTTATCATGCGTCTGCTAGCAATAGTCTGAATAATGTAGACGCTCATTAAAAGCGCTCTGATATCTATATTTAGCTCAAAATGATTTCAAAATGGCGGCGCCCATTTAACTAAGGATTTTTTCACAGTTCATTAGGTATGGGATATATATTTTTTTGAATTTTTCAGTTAGTTTTAATTAGATTTCATTTGAATTGATACGCGTCATACATGTTATCTAAGAGCGCTACAGCTCTCGCGGGGCCTTTGCGTATTAATTATATTTCTTGAAATATGATATTTTTATGTCTAAGCCCGATCGGGCATTTTCACCAGCCTGTTAAAAGGTCGCGGAAAATATAAGTAAAATCTTAAAAAATGTTAACATTATAGGGCCTAGAGTATTTTAAGATTAAACTCAATCCATTTGTAAATTGAAGGTTTAGGTCAGGTTGTATAAATATTATATTGTCTCTTCTTGGAAAAGCAGCATCATATAAAAAATTGCACTAAAAAGCACAGACACTTGGGACGTGGAGCTCAAAACACATTTAAATTCCAAACAAAATGTATATTTGTCAATCCCAGCACATGTACTTATCATACATATAAAAAAAACTTAATATAAGCTGTTTTGATTAAGTTTAATATTTTAACATCTTTAATAATGTACAAGATAAAATGTTCGCTGGAAAAAATCCGCACGCCTACCGTCAAAATCACCATGTATTTTATTCCATTTCCAATGTTTTCAAATTCTATCTATCTATCTTCCATTAATGTCAAACCCCTCGCGGGGACGTAGACATGACTTAAGATTAGTCACCTCAGAGAAAGCTATGAGATACAAGGGAATCCAGGAACCAGTCCATAGCTCTTTAGTGGAGCGGGAAATAAGGTCTCTCCTGTCAAAATAGTGCAAATTGTGATACAAGCATGAAACTTTCAGGAAATCATCTTTAGACTATAGACATTCCAAAAGTGAAGTGGGCCCAAAAATATCTCTGCTCATCCAAGATGGCCGCCATTTTCAAAATGGCCGCCTATAAATTTGACGTTCATAATAGCGCATTCAGTGATTTTTTTGTACAGACCTAATACTTACACTTAAGCATGTATAAAGGTTCTCCTTTACAAAAATTCAAATCTTGAACAAATTCCGCGTTCATACTTCTTCAGAATTCAAGATGGCGTCGAATATGGCTGCCGATTTTATGCAAAAATTAATATATCTCTTTTGTCATATAATTTGTATCACAAATTATACAAATTTCGATAAAAAGTGTTTAAACATATCAAGAATAATCATATTATTATGTAAACCAGAATGTAAGTCAAACTTTTTAAGTTATTTATCCAAAAAATATCTTTAAAAATATTAAAGAAAAAGTGCTAATATTTGCATATTTCTCTAACATGGTTTTCTAATAGGTCGTTGTATAAAACTCAAAAAGTTACTTAGTTTCTTTTAGTGTATATGATATTTAATTAATATTATGTGTTTATTGTAAGCATAAAATCTGTAGGTTATATATTTTGTCAAAGTGGGTTGGGTAAATTTATTTGATAATTGAAAAACAAAAACAACAAAGTTTGTAAGTTAATTTCATTTTTTTATTTTTGTTAAACTTTCTACGAATTTTTAGGAAAATATTCACTGTTAAAAGGTTATGGTTCTTAAGAAATTTTTGTCTTCATTCAGGCCTAGAGGGTGTGTTAAAATATCAGTAAATTCACATACATTCATGTGTAAACAGTCAATTATAAAATTTGTTTGCAAGATATAACTTGTTTCAATATTCTTAATATTATCAGTTAATTGTAACGATAGTAGACTGAATATACATCAACAAAACATGCGTTAAATATTGTCTTATTTACGAATAAAATTAATTCCTTCACAACATATATTACGAAAAAGATAAAAATCGCTTTAAAGCCAACACAATGAAAAAATGAATTTTGCATGATATATCATAGTCTTACTGAAGCAGTCTTCGAAATAAACGCCAGTCCGAGGCCCGAGGCCACTAAATTAAGCATCGGTCTGGTGATTATTGCAAGGCTGGTGGTCCGACGGGCCAGCAGTTTTTTGCCATGAAAAAATATTATAAGAAAAATTCATCAAAATAATGAAGTAGGGTTCTCTAAAAGATTGATCTTTTTGCCTTTTTTGCAAATGAAATCCATCAATTCTGTCCTAAATGTTCATAACACAGCGAAAGATGTCTGAATTGTATTGAGTAATGGAGGCCGCCATTTTTTTCTTGGATATTTTCCGTACCGCACCGTACACTTAAGAAATTAAACCATTGTTTATTATTTAGCTATGATTTTGTGATTATTGAGTTAAGTAAATATTTTGTATTAAAGTGATTTGTTTGAAGCAAAGTGCTTTGTCCATGTTCAATTCTAGTCAATTTTGTCTAAACATTTGGTCCTTTAAATATTTCAAAGCTGTCAACATATGGCCCAGAATACAAGAAGTATTATGCTTCTTTCAAAATTATCAAGGGAAGCATGATAAAGTGTTTTCGTTTACCCATCAATTTATTACCTATCTATGTATTTGGTCCGGCTAAAAATCAACAGGTCCAGTAAGATTTGAAATTTTACTGGCCCGAATGTCCTGTGCTTTTAAAAGTTTTTCGTGAAGACTGCTGAAGGCTTGTTACAGTACGATTCAAAGTTATATCTACTTTCATATCATTGTAATTAAGTATAATTGAATCAGCACTGTTTATAGAATAACATATCTAGACATGGTATTTTCAAAAGATACAAAGTAAAATTAAGGCGACTGATACATCATATGATCTATGTGTAGTTTAATATGTATATCAATAGTATCGCTTGACCCACATATAGTTGTTGATGATTTAAAATATAAATTAACTGTCTGTCAAAGATTATTCAAGTTTCATGTTTCCCATTAAACAATCCTAGACCACTCGCCTAAGATCCACTGCAGGAAAATTGCCATAACTCTTTAATACAGAAGTAAGATAAGATCATGTTAGAAGTATCAATTTTTTTTCACCACATACAGTTATGATTTATGAACTACACGTATTTGTAAAGGTTGCTTTACAGGAAACATGCCCAATATCTAGGTACTCAGAACTGTTTCACACAAATACTCATATTGTTTTATTAGTCCCCTACCGGTTTAACCGGAGGGGACTTTAGGTTTACCCTCCGTCCGTCTGTCTGTCTGTCCGTCTGTCTGTCAGTCCGTCCGTCCACAAAACTGGATCCCGCGATAACGCAAAAAGTACTGAAAATATTTTTATGAAACTTGATATATGGATAGATGGCAGTATGGAGATTATGCACGTCTTTTTTTTTTCTTCCTATGTTGAAAATTCTGGTTGCTATGGCAACAAATAGTCTGAAAATATGGCAAATTTAACACATAAACTGGATCCAGTGATAACTCAAAAAGTACTGAAAATATTTTTATGAAACTTGAAATATGGGTAGATGGCAGTCTGGAGATTATGCACATCTTTTTCTTTTCTTCCTATGTTGAAAATTCTGGTTGCTATGGCAACAAATAGCCTGAATTTCAAGATTTCTGATTTAAATTTTTCAGCTTTTTCACTATATGTTCTTTATTTCTTAAGGTGTTTACTTCAAACTTTAAATATAAGTTTCTGGTCATCAACCACGTCATATGTGACAAGGTTTATAACTCTAGCACAAAAAATATCAGTATTACCTCCCTTGAACTTAGATTTTTTAGGGGAAAAAATGTTGTCTTTTTTAAATAACTTCTTTATTTCCTAATGTATCTACTTCAAACTTCATATATATGTTTCTTATTATCACTCGACATTTTTGAGAAGGTTAAATACTCTAGCAAGACTATTTCCAGAATTATGTCCCCCTTGAACTTAGATTTTTTTCGAGAAACTGGTATTTTCACTTCAACATCTTCATTCCTTATAGGATTTACTTTAAAATCCCACATCGTAATAATATGACAAGGTTGTATAAACATAATTTCCTTACTAAGCATGGAAACTTAACACATTACTGTGATATAGACAAACTTATTTTATTATGTTTTGTGGTTGATATTTTCAAATACAGACTTCATCCTCAAATTCATTATAAATGGCAATACACAGGAGTGTATGACAATTAAAGAACTTTTTGAGGGACCGGTAGGGGACTACTGTATTGCCCGCAATACTATCAAATGCTTGTTCCTATATGAGTCCATTTAAACTTAGAGATTTGGTCCTATGCCAATAATTTATAATTTTTATAGAGGTATCACAAAGTAATGTTTCATGATAATTTTTCTGTTCTGTAAACTTAAGGAACAGAGAAGATTTTTAAGACAGTTTTAAGTCTATGCAAACATCAGTAACATACCAGGGAAAGCCATTTTAGACTGCAGGAGCATGATTAAAAGGCCTGCCAGAAGGGGCGCTTAGTTTTGAAATACTTATATAGGAAATCACATGTAAGTCCTCTTTTGCAGATCTACAATGCATAGAACTTAGATATTCAACATACCGGTATGTTACATTGTCTAGCAGAAAATAGAGTGAAATAAGAATCCCTAAAGAAAGCCCAACGCGGCAAAAAGACCTCTTTAAAAGTTACATAAAGCGCTCTTTGCGTCACTTAGTGTACATAGATTTTACATAGTAAAAATGTTTAAAAAGTCTTCTCAAAAAGCAAAATGCACAAAGCATAGAACATAGATACTAAGCATGAACAATCATCTTGTGTCTTTAACAAATTAAATGAATCTTGCTCATAGAGCCACCCGGGTTTATAGACTTGTATAGGAAAACACAATAAAAACTTCTAGTGTTAAACTAAATGCATAAAATTGTATGATGCTCCTGCAGTTAAAATGGCTTTGAAATGGGTATCACTTATTTTACACAGACTTATGTAATAAATCTGTATTCTCTAAATCTACAGTACCCGGATTATAGACATTAATTATGTATCATCATAATCTTGTAATACTCTACAAATATTTGATAAATCATGGACAAGATGGTCAAAATTTATAATGCACCAGGGGTGACTAAGTTTATATGGACTCATATAGGAATATTAATAGTTATTTAAGTCCTCTCTGAGAAACTTGATATTAGGCTGTTTCTTTTAAAGCAGCCGAATACAAATATTTCACAAATCATATATGTTATGACAAAATTGATACACCCAATTACCTACGTTTATAAAGAATTATGACCATGTTTTTCTTTTATAATTATCGGATGAATTGACCCCACCCACTTTGACAAACTATAAAACCTACAGTTTTAAGGTTTTCTTACATGTTTTCTTACAAACCCCTATTTTTAATTGAATGACAAATAAGAAATAGAGTAACTTTTTTTGATTTTGCATATAGATTAAGAAAACCAAATTAGATATCTTACAAAACTTTACTTTCATTATGATTTACATATGATTTGATAATTTCTGTTGAAACTGTCATGCCACTTAAGTGACTAATGAATTTACCTTATATCATTTGGAATATATAAAATTTTAATGCTTTTATTGAATAGTTCAATGTATTTTGGTATTTAAAAAAGTATTCACGCATTAATGATGAATAAAACGTTTGGCAAAGATCTTGTTATATTTCTAGCTGACATCAAGGAAGATGTTATGTTACTGACAAAATATCATTTTAGTTTACAAATTCAAAGATAGTGAAAATTGATGTAGTGGAACATATAATAGTAAAATTATATCAATGAAACAGTAAGATTTACAAATGTTTTTGGGGTTTTATGTGCGAAATCACTTATATATAATGCATTTGCGCATAAATTGTCAAAATTAAATGAGAAAATTGCCCATGCGTAACTTTGTTATATGTTTATTTGTACATTAGATATTTTCGTGATAAAACGCAATATTATTCACTTCAAAATAAATTTCACATATACCATACCTCAACTTTAAATTAAAACCGTGATCAGATATGATGTTATTGAAGCAGATGTATTTAAATAATTAATCTTATTATATGATCTAAATATAGCTGCAATCTCATTGGTCCAAACAGTAGTCAACAGAACTTTTTATAAAATCATATTTACTGGGTGTAGTATCATATTCACTGGCTGAATTGGATTTTCCCAGTCTAAAAATAGATTGAGACTCATATTCAATGATCATACACCGGAGACTGTTAATTACGCCTGTTAATTAAAAAATAATTATTGCTCTTTTTTCTTTATGGCATATTTCTCGATTAAAATATCAATACTTTACTATTATACTTAAGGGTTACACCGCAATGATGAGTATAAACTTGAATTATTTTTGTATGCGCAGCGTTCGCGTAGTCGTTGCACGCCTAACACGTGCGTCTTTCTTCCCGCGCTTCAAAGAGGCAAACTTTGTACATGTATAATTATAAGGTTGCACTTTGTGATTTTTTGAATTTCTTAGCCTATTCATATAATAAAACAATTATTGACTAGTGAACCATTGAATATGATGTGATATTCACCGGCAGAAAGTCATATTGACCTCGGCTATCGCCTCGGTCAATATGTCATCTGCCGGTGAATATCACATCATATTCAATGGCTCACCAGTCAATAATTGTATATTAATTCATTGAGCTTTAATAGAAATAATTTGGTAGGATAATTTCACCTGAAATATTTATTGCATATTTTTTCATTTTATTTGCAAGTACTTTTTTTCTACTGCAGCATTTTATTGCCACTATGTTATAAACGAACAAAAAATGTCATATCATCTGGATATCCTGAGACCTTATAATATTATGTGATTATGAAAAGACATAATTGTAATGAAGGAAGGAATATAGTATTTGTTAAAACTTTTTTCTTGTTTAATGCGGTATAGCCAGTTTTAACTTTCGTACCTGCTATATAACTTATTACCTTCATATATAGAAAGTTACTGATTTTTTGTTTTTTGTAAAATGAACTAACTAACTCCCTCTGTCAATATGTCAGGATATTTTGTAACTTAGATATACCGTTTTAATAGCTTTAAATCAAAATTTCAATATAAATACTGCTGCACCATTGTCTTATACACATAGCTTGTCTAAGGAAAATGGCGGACTTCTCAGACATCTTAGCATGAAACTGAAAACGATCGCCTATTAGCTTATCTGTAAGACCCCTGCCAGCTTGATTGACAGGCGGCGTAATGTCAATTATACTGTAGAAATTATATAACAAGTTTGCATAAAATTGGCGGCCATATTGGACGCCATCTTGGATTGACAAGACGTATGAAGCGGAATTTTGGAAGATTTAATTTTTGTAAAGGAGACACTTTAAACATGTTATGGTGTAAGTTTCAGGTCGTTACAAAAATTTTGACCGAATGAGCTATTTATGTACGTCAAATTTATATGGCGGCCATTTTGAAAATGGCGGCCATCTTGAATGAGCAGAGATATTTTTGGGCCCACTTCACTTTTGAAATCTACGTGGTCTAAAGATGATTTCCTGAAAGTTTCATGCTTGTATCACCATTTGCACTATTTTCTCAATTTCCCGCCCCACTACTTATTGAATAGACCCCTTGGTTCTTTTACATGCCCAGTGTATAGCACTGATACATGCGAGGATTACCTGGATTTCTTACCAGTACACCTCTAGTTAGCTGGGAAACACTGAAAGTGTCTCTGAAAAATCCCACGGGTGTTACCCAGGATCGGACCCGGGACCTCAGGAGTGACAGCCAGTGGTCTAACCAACTGAGCTATCGCGCCACAAATTATCCTTTTGTCCATTGAGAATCCATTGTGGAGAATAATATCTTCTGTGTAATTGGACAAAAGGATTATGTCAAAATATTGGAAATGGAATAAAATACATGAAACAAATAACCTTTAGATAATTATACAGAACCTTTAATTTGATTGGTTGCATAATGGATTATAATAATAATATGTTGGGATGAAACTAACTAATATGCAAGATGGCTTGTCTCTTTTATACATTGCAGAATTATATTTTTATAAGGCTACCTTAATGCAGTTTGTAATCACAGTATTTACATGTTTTTGGTATGTGTTTTTGCTTTCAGTTCAGCATGGGCCAATGTACCTATGGGGCCACCAGATGCCATTCTTGGTGTCACCGAGGCTTTCAAGAAGGATACCAATCCAAAGAAGATCAACCTGGGAGTTGGTGCATACAGAGGTGATGATGGGAAACCATTCATACTGGAATGTGTGAAAAAGGTATCTCTATAGCTGCTCTAGTATTTGATGATGATGAGCTGTTATATGAAATATTAATCATTTTTGAGGCCTTTTTTTCACAGGTAGAGGAAGTGGCCTTACTCTTAGACATCTTAGTCTTAAATTGGTGGAAAAATAACACAGTATTTTGTGCATAAGTGGGAGTTAAAACTTAGCTAAATTAAATTTTAGGAGAAAATTGCATGTCAGATTTTCAAAGAATTTCATGAGATGAAGCATTCGTAAAATTTAATATCAGATACCACTGAATATTTTAAATTTTATTTATCATGTTTTGGCAAAAGTAGCTCATGTAGTCATACATTTTGCAGTAGGTTCTGGTTTTGATTTTGCCAGCTGCTGGGGGTTAAGATAAGCATTGCAGAATGATGTACAATGTTTATATAAATGTCTATGATGATTGGAAATTTCATTGGCAGTTACTAGTGCCCATTCCTAGAACTTTCAGAAGCTCTGTGGTACATGTAATCTTGAAGTCTTGTTTGCTGAGATACTTTAATTATATCTAATACTCAAATATAACATAACTGAAAAAACAACAACAAAAAACAACAACAGTAAATATAAAATCAGGTTCAATAAACCAGATATACATGTATATTGTCTTGATACACAGGCTAGACTGGAACTATTAAAGGTGATTTGTTAATTTACTGTTTCCTACATGTTTCTGTTAACATCATAATTATTTAGTTTGGATGGTTTAGAAAGTATTTGTATTTTCATTTTTTCAGCATTAATATCTTATCATTTGACAGTGAAAACTTTTAGCACATAAGAAAAGTAATAACATGCTGGATAATTTTTTAAATAACTACAAAACTTTTTAAATGCATTTGTCTTGTTTAAGTACATTATTTTAATAGCATAAAAAAGCATTATGAAAATGCACAGCTTTTTGAAATCTTAATATTCAATTCCTATATAAATATAAATGATCTGCATGAAATATTTTTCAACCACTCATACGATAAATAAGTATTTAGAATTTTACGCTGCAAAATATCCTCATTTATTAGGGGTGTAATCAATTCAGTTGATATTGGAGTATCAACGATATTTGCAATCTGATTTGATATTGATTCCATATTTTAAATATGGGGTATCGAATGCACAAACATTTCAAACATTTTTTTTTCTTAAACGAAAATGGAAATCAACGCCAAGATTACCTCCCTGTGTCTCTAACGAATGCTGCCGAATTTCGTTGTAATCTCGCACATCTAATGAGTTGGTGTCAAGACACACCCCCCCCCCCCCCCCCAGATTTTAAAAAGCAAGGCTTTAAACTTTATAGTTACTAGTCATTAAATGTTCAGTGTTCATAGTTTATTTGTCTTTCTTTGTTTTGTCACAAGATTTCAATACGCATGTGTTTAAATATAACTGCATAGTCGGTGTCCTTTGGAAACATTAAAAAAGACTTGAAAGCTAAAATATTGCCTGACAATCAATATATCTCAGTATCGCCGATAAATAATTACCGATACAAAAATCATTATCAGTGTCACCGCTAAGAGTTAATAATGTTATATTTTTCAACTTTCATTAAGTTCATTGCTTTGTAGATATTGAAGTAGCTAGTACAGATATCTGATATGGTTTGGCAAAAGAAGCAAGGAGTAAGTTCTACAGTAGCCTTGACTTTGCCTGAATTTTAACCATATGATGTAAGATGGAAAATAAGACCTTTGATTTCTTGTCTATACATTATACATTACAAACTGATGATATATTTACTATTTGTATACTTATTTAGGCTGAGAAACAGATGTTAGATGAGGGACTAGACCATGAGTATGCCCCTATATCTGGGTTTCCTGCATTTACAAATGGATCTGCTGCCCTTGCATTTGGAGATGACAGCCCAGTTGTTAAAGATGGTTTGGTAAGAAAAGCACTTTCATGCACTTTGATACTTACAAGTATTTAATGAAAAATGTTAAAAAGGATATTTGATCATCGGGGAACTTTCATGCTTTTTTTTAAATTGCTTAATATTTCTATATATGTAAAAAGTATATAGTACTGTTTTGATATTTTCAAACTATTTCTTATAAATATTAAAAAAATAGTGAACTGCAAATTCTTAAAATTTCCTTTCTAAAATTATTTCTTAACAGTCATGTGATGTACATGTATAACTTGAAAAAGTTAATACTCAACCAAATGATGATTGAAATACTAAAGAAATAATCTACCAATAATTTTGTTTGTAGCTAGTGTAATTTTCTCCCTCTTTTTATAAAAAAACAGAATGCCACCACCCAAGGTGTGTCAGGTACAGGGTCACTGAGAATTGGTGCAGCATTTCTATCTAGATTTTACTCTAGCAAACAAATTTATTTCCCCTCACCAACCTGGGGAAACCATAATCCAATATTCAAGTAAGTGTAGATGTGTGGTTCATTTTCTACCATTTAAGTAACTTGTGATATTACTTCGCTTGGGCCGCCAGCATAACACTTAGTTAAAGTTTTGTTTTTACATCTCTTATCTTCATTTAACAAATATCTTTAGCTTTATGATATGATTGCAGAAGTTTTTTATTCCAACACTTTTAAGAGTTGAAAATTGAGTTCCACTCAAGCCAGTGCTAGGTGGATGTTGCACCTTATCATTATCCCTCATGTATAGACTTAATCAAACTGAGTCTGCATCTTTCATGTAATTTTGTTGTGATTAGTATTTCCGAGGGATCACACTTTACCCTAATTTATGTAGATGATAAATCTTGTTGTTTTTAGGGATTCTGGAATGAACATTAGCACTTATAGATACTATGATCCCAAAACTTGTGGATTTGACTTTAAAGGTGCATTGGAGGACATTAGCGTATGTACAGCATAGTTTACATATTCTTTTGCTTTATTTTAGTTTTCACAGTTGTGTTAAAAAAATAAAAGAAAGATTTGAAAATAGAATACATAGGATGCACTTTTGACAGAAAATGATACATTTGATATTATAGTTCAGACAAAATTTATTGAATTACATTTCAGAAAAACTGTTATTGAAAGTTGTTGGTGGAAAATATTGTTATTTGCAAGTTCCTGTTTAAAATAATTTCAAGAATTGTGTTTTAAAAAAAGTGTTATCGTTAGTTCTTGGTGAACAATATTTTGTTTGCAATTTATTGCAAGGTTTTAATTGTTTACCACTATATTGGAAGTTTAAATAAGATATTATAGGATGAGAGTAAATTTATTTTGATACTACATCCATGTAACCATATAAATTGTTAATTTATGACAATGTTTTAAAATATCTTTCTAAGATTGTACACATTAAGCATATCTCATAAAAAATGGATACAAACTTAAGGAGATTTTAAATGTTGAAAGTTAAGAAAAAGTACAAAAAAAATTAGAAGAATTTTCAAATTCAGTGTAGAGTACTTAATCTGACTTTATAGACTGAGTTACACCATGAATATTAAAAAATGATCATTATTTCAGAAAATTCCAGAGGGCTCAGTTATTTTGTTACATGCATGTGCACACAATCCAACTGGAGTAGATCCAAAGGTAAGCTTGTCAGTTAAAAAGTAATGAACCAACCAAGGTAATGAATGCATTATATACCTTGTATATAAGAGGTACTACACTGAAAAATCAAACATGTGAAATTAAGTCCCATAATCAACTTGCCCTGTTTTGAATCTAGAACAGTCCATAAATAGTACAATGGATTTCAGTTATCAAAAAAATAGTTGAGCAGCCTCTTCAGGGAATATATAATGATACCCCCCTATCCAAAATGCTATTTCCTTAATTCATTTAGACTGATGTACCTATGTCCATTACATATTCATGTTACAATACTTTGTATATACAAAAATGAATGATTATTGACAAAATGTTTTGAAATTTACAAATTAGAATGGAAAATCCCCAAAAATTGAGAAGATTTTCCCAAGTTGACCTGGTTCTTTGCTGTGTCTCTAGCAAATATCAGGCAGATTTGACTTAGATGATAGTTATGCTATTCAGGTTTACTAAAGTAATAGCTAAATATTTATAAGTGATTATTTTAAAAGTTTGAACTTTTCCCCAATTTTTATTGAACTAAAATTTCGGCATTTGAAGATCATGCCGTCACCTTAGTGCAGTAATCAGTTAACTCCTTACATAATTCAGGATGAGTTAATCTGTTACTGCACTTAAATGGCACTGTGCTCTTGTGAATGTAATTTACAAATCACCGTACGTACATAATCATTTTACAAATGTTTATCTTTCAACAGCCTGAACAGTGGCAAGAAATGAGTCAGGTAATCAAGAAGAGGAATCTGTACCCATACTTTGATATGGCCTACCAGGGATTCGCTAGCGGAGATATTAACAAAGATGCTTATGCTTTACGATTATTTATCAAAGATGGCCATAAACTATGTCTTGCTCAATCATTTGCTAAAAATATGGGTTTATATGGTAAGTGCACTATATTTTGTTACACCTTTCTGTATGATTTTGTCGCATTTCACAAACAGGTATTTGGTTCATCTGCATTAATTTGCCGACCTTAAATCTTTGTCAGTGTCACTCAAAGAACATCAAAGACGTTGCCGATTTTAACTGTGCACACCATTATGTGTCAATAACACAGTGGCTGTGACGCAGCAGAGCTACTTACTGCCAGGAAAAATTGCATGTAAACTATTGAACTCACTTGTGACATGTACATGTTTGGATAAACATGTGCAATTTATAAAAATTATAGATTTATTTCATGTTTTATTAAAATTAGCAGAGACCGGTTATAATTTTAACTTGCATGTTGGTAATTTAACTTGTTCCGGACTTTGGGCAAGTAAATTATTACCAAGACTCTATACGAGTTGTATATCAAAATGAAATTTAAATCGGCTTGAAGTTACTATCACAATTCAGTTATGTTTAAACTAAATTCAACTGGTTGTTACTATGACAATCATAGATAATCTGCATGCTTCAATCTGTTCTGTTGAGTGATGTTATGTTATTGTTATATAGGTGAGAGAGCTGGAGCATTTACTATTGTGTGTTCGGACAAAGATGAGCAAGCTAGAGTTATGTCACAGATCAAGATCTTAATTAGACCGATGTATTCAAATCCACCAATCCATGGTGCTCATATTGTATCAAAGGTGCTGAATGATAAAGCTCTCAGACAGGAATGGTATGAATCTTTATTTATTTGTGTCAGATATTTGGCGTGAGACATTGCGTAGTGAACCCTCATGGAGATTGTTTAAATTATAGCCCTGGGGTCAAAATTGGTCACACCAGGGGGGTGCGGGGGTTTTCCTTGATTTTCAGTATGTACATATAGTAAAAAGTTAAAAGAACCTCTTGTCTGAAAGTACAAGGCTTAGAGCTTTCATATTTGCTGTATGATATCCTCTATAGGTCCTCTACCAAAGTTGTTCAAATTTTGCCTGTGGTGTCAAAATTGGCCCTGTCTGGGGGGGGGGGGGGGGGGGGCATTGATTTTCATTATGTACACATAGTAAAAACAGAAACTAAAACAAATGTTTTCTAAATAGGAGAAAGCTACAGCTTAGATATTTGACATAAAATGTTGTTTGGTGGACTTATATCAAGATTGTTTGAATTAAACCCTTGGGTCAAAATTTTGCCCTGCCAAAGGGGACAGTGACCTACTTTCTTGTCCTTTGATGTACAGCCATGAAATTTTGACCATGTTCACAGTTTTAGTTGTAAAATTGAACTTGATATCAGGTGACTTAGATTTTGATGATGTGACTTTCTTTCTTGTCCTTTGATGTACAGCTATGAAATTTGAACTATGTGCACAGATTAAGATGTAAATTGAATTTTAATACCAGCTGACCTAGATTTTGACAAAGTGTCTTACTGTGTTGTCTTTTGATGTACAGTCATGTAATTTAGGCCATGTGAAATATGACCTTCACCACCAAATTCACTGGACTCAACTGCATTGATAGATCCCTACTCTGACCTTTTAATTGAATAACAATAGATTTAACCACAAACATTGATACACCGCCTCCGTGGTCGAGGGGTTAGAGTCGATGACTTCTAATTCAGGTACCTCTCTGGCGTGGGTTCGATCCCCGGGAGATGCTTTGGTAGTTTAGCGCGGAGGAAGGTAGTCTAGTACTGGTGTAACTCTCCAGGAACGATGGTTAGGAAACTACCCGCCTATATGACTGAAATACTGTTGGAAAAAGGCGTAAAATTAAACAAACAAACAAACAAACATTGACATGTGCTCTTTTGTTAACAAATACTACACGACTTTTAGTGTTGTATTAATGCGGTGGCATAGCATTTTTCACAAATGCAATCTTGTTTATATTCCTATGATTTCTTAGAAAAAGAAAAAAATATCTTCAAGTCGACAAAAAAAACAGTCTGAATGGGAGCATTTTGCTAGTGCACGATGACGTAGTATCCTACCATTGAGAATTTAGATAGCCAATTTCAAATAGTTTTAATTAAGAAGTTAAGTCAATTTATTGAATATGAAAACTGGAAGAATTGTATTTTACAGGTTGGGGGAGGTGAAAGGAATGGCTGATCGTATAATTACAATGAGGTCACAACTAAGGGATGGTTTGACACGTGAAGGATCCAGTCATGACTGGCAGCATATAACAGACCAGATCGGAATGTTCTGTTTTACTGGACTTAAACCTGACCAGGTAAAATTAATTTTATGTTATTGTCCTTGCAAATAGAGGTGTCATTCATAAATAAATTTTGGTATATTGTTGCATTAAAATGTGGAACATGCAAAACCTAGGTTTTTAGGTCAAAGTGATTGGACCTTTACCCAAACATATCATTTGTGGTCACTGAGGTCAAGTTCTTTAAATCTGAAATTATGTTTTATTGCTTAATTATTAAATTTTGGCATTTGCATTTGATCAAAGTTATTCTCTGCCATGTCGAATTCTGATGAGGGATAAAAGGGTTGTCATGATCGTCTGTTTTAAATTTATACCAAACATTGTTAAAAGTAATAAAAAATTAATCTTGACAGGGACTTTGGATTCTTTTATATGAGGAGCTATCCAGCTGGCTTATAGAGCGTTGATAATTCTAATCGGGGTGCCTGTTCATGCCTGAAATAATGTTCATGTCTTCCTCCACCAGTAAAGCTATTTCAGGGGAGCAGTGGCCTAGTAGTTAAGGTGTCTTTCTCTCAACCTGTGGATCATGGGTTCAATCCCTAATCGAGTCACAACCATGTTTCTTCATATGACACCAGTACTGGTTGGTTCGGGGAAGCGGACTCAAAAGTGATTGATAAAAATTGCAAGAATTTGTTTCACAATTGAGCTTTAATAGATATGTTTAAACCAGTAAAACTGCAAAGTTGCCATATGACGTAATCTGTGTTGATGAGACGTTAAACCCAACAAAATAATAATATAAAAAAAATATTCATATATATTATTTATTCAAGCAAATTCTATTCAGTGGATGTAAAAAATGAACACAATCTGTTATCATGTTGATTAAATACAACTTTTTATTGATGTTGCATTATTTTTGCCTTGGACAGAAATGAATTTATAACTTCATGGTTAATTTATTTATATATTTTTTCCAGGTTGAGAGGTTAACTAAAGAATTCTCTATATATCTAACAAAGGATGGTAGAATATCAGTGGCTGGTCTTTCCTCCAACAATGTGGACTATCTGGCACATGCCATGCATCAAGTGACAAAATAAATTCACAAACAGTAGTGTTAGATGTTTTTTTTAATCCCTCGTAAATTATTTTTGGACTTAGATCTTTTTTGAATAACACTGAATATTGAGAACATTGTTTTTACCTTTTTTGTTTGATTTTTGGATTACATTTTACCGAGATTGAGGGATACGGGGAGCGCTGGAGTGGGGGGTGAATTGAAACATATTTTTTTTTTTTGCTTGGTTCTTTTTAATAGCAGGTTGTTTTTCTGATGTATATTGAATATACTTTAAAAAAAACAGGTTCTAGTTCACAGTAGAGAACATTTTGCAATATCTAGAATTTTCATATTTGTATTTAAAAGTATTTTTCAGTTCTTTTAAAATAAAATACATTGGATTTGACCTAGGTAAAGGTAACAGGTTAAGACAAATCTAAGTGATTTACCAAAAATGCTTATTATTAGTACAAGGAGGAATATGTTTAAATTTTAGTTTCCTTTCTATTTGTTACCTGGCATAAAAGAAAAAGTTTTTTTTTTCTCCTTTCTTTCTTTTTTTTTCCTTTTTTGCTTTTAGTTGTTTAGTCCCAGGCAGTGTATATGTGTAAATAAAGCTGTTCTTTCAAATTTGTTGAAGAATACTGCAGATATGATTTGTATTAATCATGGCATTTCTTGTTTATGTACATTATCACTTACTGCTTACATATTGCAGATTATCTATATTTTATAACTGACACTATGTTTAATTTCCAACCTTTATTTTAAGATTTCGGTGCCAACCAGTAATAATTTTAGTGCATATTAAATTGTAACTGAACCAAATTTAGAATAAGATTTGTTTCATATATTTATTTTTTTACAAAAAAAAAACAACAACATTGAGATGGAATTATTTACTCAGCAACTAGGGTAAAAAATTTATAAGGAGTATATTCAAAATGATTTCATTCTTTCATTGTTATAAGTTTTACGTTTATGCTTTAACCACCATTGTTCTTACTTATCCTTTCAAACCTATAATAAACAGGTTTTTGTAAATGTACATAAACGTATTACAATTAATATCAACTTATGGTTTGTACTGTAATATATATATAACATAACTATAACAATATATACAGATGTATTGTTACAAGAAATTGATAAAAGCATAATAATTTTGAACAAGAGAAGAAGACTGCTGGAATAAATCACTTGGTTAGTTTGATTGGAGAATTTGTCATGTAATAGATGGAGTTATGTAAATGTAAGAATAAAATAGGTATGAATTACGCTGAGTGGTAATGGTCTTAGGACTATTTTGTTAAGCTAGTCAGAGGAGCACAGAAAAGTGTGAAGGTACTGCTGGTACAAGAGGACAATTTGAAGCATGCACAGAGAGTCGCTTTTGTGATTTTCTTTGAGGATTTGGTTGATTTTGGCCATGTGCCATCCATCATCATTCACCACTGTTTCAATGATTAAGTCAAGTAGTTTGGCAGTTATAAACAGAATATTGTTGAATAACTGCAGGTCAGTAAAATACTAATTAATCTTACCTAATAAAACTAACACTGTCTATATCATACCATTCTGTCTTGTATTTAATTAATATCTTGTATGCAACAGATACAAATCAAAATGCTGCTGTTGACATTTACAGCATACTACATGTATCCTCCAAATATGTGATGGTTCTTTTATTGATGGGGCTTTCTTTAGGGATTCTTATTTTCTCTTTTTTACCATATTGAAAAAGCAATTGAAATCCTGTTTGATTACATTTAGGAGATAGAAATTGGTAAATAAGATTATAATAGTGAATTTGTTATCTTTCTATAAGCTATGTTACAGTTATTATAATGTAAGATCATCTATCCATTTAAAGAAATGTACAATATATTGTAAAAATTGTTGAAGGAAAATTATCACTTGATTAAGTTGTTTTAGTATTATTATTTGAGTTTTAAAATTTAAATTCTTTTGAACTTTGAAAATTGTCAGAATGTATGAGCATTTAGTTTGAAAAAAAATTATGAAAGAAAGTTAATTTTTTAACTTGTTAAAGTATTATAAAAGAAAGTTTATTTTACTTAAGAATTATGTTAGAAAGTTAATGTTTTAACTTAAGAGTTTCATATTTGAGACCTAAGAGTAGTGTAACATTTCTTTTGAATTCACCGTATTTTTTTTTTCACCACTATTTAAACAGAGTGAAAAGAAAGTAAATTTATGTTTATTTTCATCAGCTGTCAAATACAGAAATCATATCAAAACTTATTTATTTTATATAATTTCTGTTTGATATGATTTCTGTTGATAAAATAACAAAAACACCTGAATACAATAATTCGGGCATTGTAGATTCTAAATATTTGAAAGCACTGTAGAATAGTTCTTGCCACTTTGATTGTACACTTTGTTTTAGATCTGTACATACAACTTACAAGTGCTAATATTTTATTGTAAATGTCTGCTTGCAGAATATCACTACACAAAAATTTTTATATTGTAGAACTTTCAACGATTAAAGATAAATAAATATATTATAACAGTAAATTATAGTACTTTTATTTCCTAAGACAAGAAATAATTTCCAGTTTTTGCTTCTAAAAAAATTAACTTTATAGTAAAACCGGTGAACAAAGGTCATCTAAGGGAGATACTGAACACGGCCGTTACAGACAAGTGGTCTTTTTTGTAAGTTACCCTGGTCTTTTAAATAAAGGGTTAGCGAAAATTGGCCTTTATTGACAATGTGACCATTATCCAGAGGTGGTCTTTACCCATGTTTGATTGTAGATTGTTCTTTGTCGGGGATTGTTATATAAAAGGCAGACAATTTCAAATGCATATGATTAAATCATTTTTGGCCGGGTTGCACTGGTGCAAACCCGGGTTATAGTATGGTGAATGTTGGGCGGCGGGCGGGCGGGCGGCTGAAAAAACTTTCGTAACAGTTTTCTCAGCAACTACTTATCACAGCCTTTTGATATTTGGTATACAGCATCAACACATGGTCCCATGCTGTGGGATTCGATTTCAGGTCTGTCGCTCATCTACTTCCTGTTTGCCGACCTAGTAAAATTTTCAGCATTAATGGTCAATAGTAGGAAATTTTCGTAACAGTTTTCTCAGCAACTACTTATCACAGCCTTTTGATATTTGGTATACAGCATCAACACATGGTCCCATACTGTGGGATTCAATTTCAGGTCTGTCGCTTATCAACTTCCTGTTTGCCGACCTAGTTAAATTTTGATCATTAATGGTCCATAGTAGGAAATTTTCGTAACAGTTTTCTCAGCAACTACTTATCACAGCCTTTTGATATTTGGTAAACAGCATCAACTCATGGTCCCATACTGTGGGATTCGATTTCAGGTCTGTCGCTTATCAACTTCCTGTTTGCCGACCTAGTTAAATTTTCAGCATTAATGGTCAAAAGTAGGAAATTTGCGTAACAGTTTTCTCAGCAACTACTTATCACAGCCTTTTGATATTTGGTATACAGCATCAACACATGGTACCATAGTGTGGGATTCGATTTCAGGTCTGTCACTCATCTACTTCCTGTTTGCCGACCTAGTTAAATTTTCAGCATTAATGGTCCATAGTAGGAAATTTTCGTAACAGTTTTCTCAGCAACTACTTATCACAGCCTTTTGTTATTTGGTATACAGCATCAACACATGGTCCCATACTGTTTGATTAGATGTCAGGTCTGTTGCTAATCTACTCCTGTTTGCCGACCTAGTTAAATTTTCAACATTAATGGTCAATAGTAGGAAATTTTCGTAACAGTTTTCTCAGCAACTACTAATCACAGCCTTTTGATATTTGGTATACAGCATCAACACATGGTCCCATACTGTTTGATTTGATGTCGGGTCTGTTGCTAATCTACTCCTGTTTGCCGACCTAGTTAAATTTTCTACATTAATGCTCAATGGTAGGAAATTTACGTAACAGTTTTCTCAGCAGCTACTTATCACAGCCTCTTGATATTTGGCATACAGCATCAACACATGGTCTCATACTGTGGGATTCGATTTCAGGTCTTTCACTCATCCACTTCCTGTTTGCCAACTTAGTTAAATTTTCTACATTTATGGTCAATGGTAGGAAATTTTCGTAACAGTTTTCTTGGCAACTACTTATCACAGCCTTTTGATTTACAGCACTATCACGTGGTCCCATACAGTGGGATTTTATTTCAGGTCTGTTGCTCATCCACTTCCTGTTTGCCGACTTAGTTAAATTTTGACATAATTAATGATCAATAGATAGTAGAAATTTTCATAACAGTTTTTGTCAGCAACTACTTACCACAGCCTCTTGATATGTGGTTCACAGCATTGACATGTGGTCCCATATTGTGGGATTCCATTTCAGGTCTGATGCTCATTCTTTTTCGGTTTACCAACTAAGTTAAATTTTCAACATCAATGGTCAAGACAGTGGTAGAAAATTTAAGTAACATCACAGCCTCATGATATTTTGTATACATATGCAACCCGGCCTTTTCTGTCTTTGACCCATTTTAATAATACATGTATAAAGAAATAATTGAGAAATTAGAAATATTTGAATATCTGCTTTGGGGGAGAGGTGATGCGGACGGATGCAAGTTGTACAATGGTTAATTTTGCTTAAGATAGTTCCTCACCATACCTATAATAAAGACGTTAGACCAGTTGTTTACACACTTGAACAGAAACATGTTCTGAGAAAGATTGCATTTCATTTGTATCTGAACCCGCTTTGACAACCAATATACAAACTGAAGCTTCTTTAAGACGGAGTTACTCCAGGAAACATGAACGAACAGGCGTACGAACGAATGAATGGATATTTTCTTATATTGGTTCATATTGCAACCTGCCTATGACATAAACCAGGCTAGTAATAACGTTGGGTCAGTGTATATATAATATTCTACGTCATCAACAATGTAAGATTAATGAGGAAAAATGATACTTTCAACAATATTTTGTAGGAACATTTATATCTGCGGATGTCCTATTAAAAAAATTGCACCATTTTTATGTTTAAATGTTGAGTTTTGCGTAAGCTTGGTATTAAATCACTGACCATCAAAACCAAACATAGTCTGCTGCAACAATTTCTGTGTTGGTCTTTGTTTAAATTTTCCATTTTGTCGATTTCATTGTATAACTTAAAAAAAACAAATACCCGACCTTTCGCATTTTTGTCGTATTAAAGTTATAAATACTTCATTAAATCAGGTTATCTTCAACAAAACCATTTCATTTTATTGAGTTAAAATCCGAAAAATGGTTGGACATAAAACTTTTGTGAAATTTTAGCATTTTTGGCCTAATATCTTTATCAATATTTAGTTATTTGTACACGTCAAATATAACATGCAAAATTTTTCTATTATTGGCACACTTAAATCAATAATCTTATCTATATACATTTATTATTAAGTGTAGAAAGTAACACGTGCCCAGTCGATCATTTAGTTCAACACAGTCGTCCGCGAGTGTCATCTACAATAGTCCAGACTTGTTTCAATATGGAGGAACTGAAAAACTCGTTTTGCGGTACCTGGAACCATGCCCGGGACGAAAATTTCAGAGAATCAATGGAAGCTAGCAGTAAGTTTATTTTTTTCTATTTTATATAGTAGATCACTGTCTTATCCGAAATAACGTCTATTTTGATTTTTTTTTCAAAACGCTGTATTTTTCCCTGTCTGAAAAGAATACAGTACATTATTTCTAACCATACCATTTTTCTTTGTTTTCCATTTGCGTTCTTGCATTCTAGCTTGTTCTTTTTTCGTTATGCGTGCGTGTAATGCGTACGAATTATGAGTTAATGAATAAAACACTGTTGTACCAAAGGTGCTTGTGGCATTGATTTGACCTAAATATGTTTAATGCAACATAATATAAAAAAACTGTTGTTTTTTTATCTTCTATATAACAATAAAGCAAACAAAAAACTGATTTTTTTCTTGTTTTATTTTCTTTTAATGATTTGATATTACATTTCATAAATAACGAGATTAAACATATTTTAGGTCAAATCATTGCGACTGGCACCTTTGTGATGAACTGATGATATCTTATGGAAGACGATGCTTTTACTGTTGAAATCCTTCTTTTCTTGAAGTATTGTATATTAATAGTTATAATGTTCATATGTTTATATTGATCCCCGAAACTATCACTATGGCTGTTTGTAAAAGATGGAAAATTAACCTCATTCCGCGCTTTTTCAGACTATACTCCGCAAAATTTAGTTTTAGTTCTGTGCATCATTCTTTGAATGGTATACTTTATAAAGCAAAATTCTCAAATATGAACCTTCACTGGCCATTAATACATTAAACCCTGTTTAAAAATACGACCCAACCGTGAAACTGTTATCCAACTTTTATAAGTATGATAGGAATCTGTTTTCCCACATTTGTAATTGTGGAGATAAACCGTATTCCCACTTTTGTTATTATGGTGGGAAAACATATTTTCAATTTTGTATGTGCGGCGGGAACCGTATTTTCTAAGACCAAAAACAAAAGTAAATACCGTCTGGCTTATTCAAGTTTTAACTGTATAGAAAAAAATATACATGTTGAAAAAACTAATCAAGGTAGTTAAACAAGTATTTACTCTGTCTAGACGAAAAAAGCAAACATTAAGATAAAGACAGGCACTCGTATGATACTCTAAAACTTAGAACATATTTGTTCAACAATTATTTGTGCAAATATTTAGAATCTATTCATATTGCTGTCACACAGACTATGACAAAGGGATGAACAATTTGCAATGTAATTTTTACACTTTTCATTGAACTTTCAACTTGTAAATCATTTTTCGTACAGACACGTATTTTTACCTCACATTAGCATACATCATAATCTGTATGTTTTCATTTATCTCAATATTTACATACGTTTTGTTTAAAATCGAACATGCATTTATATCAAAGCATTGAGGGCGTCGCATGTTACAACTAGACACCGTGCTGTCCCGTGACTAATCTGTACATCGCAATATGGTATGGGTTATTTTTAAGCTGCCTTACAACATTTAATACGCCGTGTTATGGACCTAAAATGATTATTTGTGCATCTTTTAAAAGCTGACTTAATGCTGGTATCAATATATGATTGCAGAGCAAGTTTCCTAGGTCCCCGTTGGAAAACTAATGTGTGTGCGTGCATGCGTTGGTGAATTCGTTGGTGCGTGCGTGCGTGTGTGTGTGTGTGTGACATTTTATAAACAGCAATCATTTTCTCAGAATGCAAATTTTCATGTCATAAGCTAGATTCTGAACAAACCATATGCTCTCTATAATCTCTCTTTTACGGCGTTTTTTGTTAAAGGCACATTATGTCATGGAAATACATACATTTTCTCTTTTTAAAAAAGGGCAGATAAGAATTTGATAATAATTAAATAATGGTTTAAGATAATGTTAGATATTATATTCCCTAAAGAAAGTAGCGATAAATGTGAATAAATTTGTCGTGAAGGTAGCAAAATGTAAACAAAGTAGTATTTTGACTTCCATACAAAATACTGATTCACTATTACTGTATTCATGGCCTAAAAGCAACAGCTGAATGGTTCAGGTAATTGGCCAATGAGTAACCTTTTGGATACTATAAAGGTACCAAATTAAACAAAAAAAGATTTTGAGAAATGAAAAAAAGAAGCATTCCTGAGGCATAATAGGCTTTTAAACGGTGGACTATCATTTTTTAAATTCCTTTTACAGAAATGGCAAAAGAAGACATAGATTTTATAACGTCCACGAAACCGACGATGACAATAAAGGTTGAAGGAAACAAGGTTGTCCACTCTACGGAACTGATGAAAGGCGTAGTTGATGACGTCACTTATGAGCTAGACAAGGAGTTTGAAGCAAAAGATAAGAAATCACCAGAGAATCCCTTGTACCATAATAAGGTTTGATTTGCAAGACCTAATAACTTCTAAACAGCCATTATTTTCTTCATATTTCAAATTGACAATCCAGTATGTCACAATTCTCAAATGGTAGCTTTATTGTACACTCAAATAAACTTGCCTCCAGTCAAAGCCATGCTTAACTCTGAGAATTAGACCATTAACCTGATGGAACCCAAAGTGTTTAGCCTTTTGATTTGCCACCAGTGAAGGTCCATGATGCAAACCCACATACAGAACACATTACATTACATTAAAGAAGTAAAAACATTACAGAAGTAATTAATATAAAGGCACATTGAATCTAATTTCAAAATGTAATTTCGTTAAATGGTCAGTTATAAGAATAAATAAATAAATAAATAAAATAAATTATGTTTTACAGGTTCTATGCACCTTTAAAGACGGAAAACTTACATACGAGAGCAGATCTCAGCTCACTGGTCCTAGGAAGTTCGACAACGTCACTGTTATATACATTAAGGATGGTGAACTTGTTTCGGTAAAGTTGATTGTGTTATAAAGCTATCAAGTACATGCAAAGAGGAACATAAAATATTTAGTACATTCTATCCCACTTTTATTAAATGCATCGGAAATGAACACATTCCTGCTCTGGTCACCATGTCAACTCAATCAAAATGGGTAAGATATGGAAATAAGTGGAAATAAGTGTGTACTGAAACCTCGTTCAGTAATTGTTAAAAATGTTTGTCATGCAGGAACATAAATTAATTGTAAGTGACAGAATTTACCTAGCAACAACATTTTTACTTTGGAAGAAAATGCTTCCATTTACAAAATGTATGCAATGTAGAGGCCGTAAAAATATAGCAATCCTTCTTATTTTCTAAACTCATATGACGGACCGAAGAAATCTTAAACTTTATTAAAAGAAGTTGAGTCCATTATTTCCCGATTAGAGCTAAAATAAAACTTAAACGGTAGCGGCGTCCTTATGGTTAAGGTGACTGCCTCTCGATGTAAGGTTCGTGGGTTCGAGTCCGACTTGAGGCATGACCAAGATTCTCGTTTGACATCAGTACTGGTTGTTGCAGGAAGCGAACTTGAAAGTGATTAATATCAGTTGTAAGAAGTTTTTTGTTTGTTTCTCTTTTGCATAATCGAGCTTCATATCTTGGCCTGCTCTATGCCTGTTACAAGTACTGGATTCTATAAAATATTATTGACAAAAAAAAATGCCTAACATTCAATACACCACAGATATGAGTTTGATTAGATTCCAATATGTAAATATTTCAGGAAACAAGCCCGATGGATGACCGCAGCATTGTCGGTAAAAGATTCTACAAAAAAGCATGAAGAAAAATTATCGAAATTCTCAGGATTTTAAGGCAGAATTCAGCAGTTATATTATTTTGTTAATCTATGAATCTATTAATTTTAACTGAGATGAGTACGTTAATTTGTGATAATAGAAGAATGTGTTCTCTCCAAATTATAATACCAACATTTGAATTTATGATAATTATCTTAAATTATTTATATATCCTTAATTGCTGGTGTTGTTAACAACTGCTTTATCATAAGGTAAATCATCCATATCAATTGATCTATATTTCGTCGAGTTGCCGTAATCCAAATGAGACAATTATATCTATACATTAAAATGATCTAATACTGTTTTAATGAAATATCGCAACTTAACTTTTAGAATAAGAAATATAACCAATTTATTGTAATGTATATCTCTAGAATATCTATTAGCGTAATTCATTAATTACTAATGTATTTATATTTCTTCTGATTATTCAAATGCAATAAAATGTTTGAACTATAAACGTATTGTTGTTTTTCAATGTTATGTAAGACGTATTTTAGGATTTGCATTCTCCAGGCTCATGAAAAAAGGAACACTGTGCATTTATGTGTGGTCACAATAAGTTTCACATGTAATTACTTGCGTTAAAGTGGCATTTATATGCTCATTTTATCATTGGTCATTGTCAAGTTGAGCTTAATTTACTGAATAATATTTCAAAAGACTGACTGTTAAAATCATTATTGAACAACAATTGATATTGAAAAATGTTTAGGATAAATTATGAAGCAACATAAAATATAAAAGGACTGCCCCACTCTTTTTACAAATTGAACGTTACATGTATTCGAGGGGTATTTGCAGAAATTTCCTTGCGTCACGTGAGTTATTTATCGTTCTAGCGACGTTAAATTATAAATTGAAAGGAGTTATGGCAAAATGTAAACTAATTTTGACTTTCACCAATGAACTTACTATATACCCTTGCATGGACATAAAGTCATATAAAATGCAATGAAGAAAATATTTTGTATGATTGAAAAGATAGAGACCAGACAGATAACTCGCTCTTGCCGACTATAGGAAGCATTTGCGTAATCACAGGAGATTGACATTATATATAAATACACTTTTTTATTTATAGTATAGAGGGGTATATTTGCCGTTTTTTTTTGTTTTGTTTTTTTGGCCTATAGAATGTCATTTTCCTGTGGCGTAATACATGCATAAGTGTGGTTCACAGTTCAAAATATGGGCTGAAAAAAGACGCCTTATATGAACATGTCTGTCTGTGGCTACATTTGGACATGCATTTTGTGATACATGTCATGGTGTCGTATTAATTTTTAGAATAGAAAACTGCGGAACACTGACTTAAAGTCTTATTCATAGCCCAGGTAAGGGACAATCTTGTAGGCTTATTGTCTTATCCAGCGTAGCCTAATTTATTCACACTGCTGCACAACGTGAAGTGTGCAGGGTAAATAAAAGGAGCACACAGTACCCAGTGCTAACACTATTTAACTTCGCGAGTTTGACCCTCCGCTTCTTCAACAAAATAACTAAAAAGTCTTGCCGACTTATTTGAAAAACCCGAAGTCCCGTATAATGGTGATTAAGATAATGTACGTTAAATAACAAGTAGTAGTAGTCTCGATTCGTGTTATTTCTGTATACTTAGTGTCAGTCGCTAGAACTTAAAAAAAAGAACTATCAGTTTTTTCGCGTGAGACACACACACACACACACGCGCACGCACACACGCACCCACGCACGCAAAAGCACACATACACACACATTATTGTGGCTGATTTGGTACACTTTGCGCGTATATATATATACAATGTGACATCGCGACAACACGCTGTACGACAACGCTCCGTTTGGTGAGCTTCGTTAACGACGGGACGATAAGACGGCAGTGCGACAACGCGCCGTTTGGCGCTTTGTCTAGCTGTCGCTAGCGACAACACGACGCACAAAAGTGTTCCAAATCAGCCACCATACAAATCAGATGTGAATCGTGGGCAAACAACATTTTCATACATATACTCATAATTTCAGGGGCTAATACAAGTTGATTTTTTTAAGTAATAACCAATTCTCATAATCTAATAATCCCCCAGAAGAACAAAAAATACCAGTCACGGTGAATATAGAACGTTCTTAAATCGATAAGAATTATGCGTGATCCGATATAGATTATTTTTTGAAGTGTTCAAAATGTCAAACTTATGCATTTTAACAGTGCATTTAGATTAATGTTTTCATTTAGTTTATTCATTTCTTGACCGATACACCATATAGTCTTGCGTGTGGTCGACTGGGAACAGTGTGGTTATAGTATAAAACTTAAAATCAAACAATGGATGAATTCGAGAAGTTATTTAGTGGGTCATGGGTATGTGACAGGGACGAAAATTTGCGAGAAACTATGGAAGCGATGAGTAAGTGTATGCATATTTTAATGATAAGTATTTTCTGCTCAAAAATAAGTGTATAAAATTTTCTGCGGAGCTTCAAATTACATCTTTTCGTTTGTCAGAAGTACAAATCATAGACTTCCGTTTTATCAATTAAGAGTTACTTTATTAATTCGCTTGTTACAATAATGCATCGAAGTGAAGCAAAGTCGCCATATGGCTTTGAGTGGTGGGGTTTTAACTGGTGGGGTTTTGTCCGTCTTCCGGCTTTTACTGTGTCGTGCTATAAACCCAAACATAAAACAATTGCATTAACTGCTATAGTACAATGTCATATCGACTTGGATGTATTATTTTTGTATTGCTGCATATACATTGTATGTTCTGTCAATCAAGTTGTGATGGATTGTTTCCTTTAAAGATTCATGCTCATTTTCATGAAAATTTAAAAGAAGTAAAATATTGTTAATGGAACAAAAGAAGTAATTTACACATTACAAATATGTATTAAAACTTTTGTTAAACGTGATAATGGAATATCTTTAAAAAAAATACGTTGTAGAACATGACATAAAGCAGTTGTTACTGACGCAAACTGTAATTAAGTGTCGTGTAACAGTTATAAGGATGAACTCGTTATCAAAGTTGGTTTTTACCATCTGTCACAAATAGGTGTTATCCAAGACTACAATTTGGGATCCGGGGTACGAAATACTAACAAATCTGTAAATACTGTTATGCTCTTCATCTTTGGAGGAAATAAAAGTATCTATCTATCTATTATAATCAATGTATTTTGCTGTAGTTGTTACTGTAAAAAATGTGTTTGTACCGCGGGATTTGATAGGGGGGAAATGAAAAACAACATATCTGCCGAGTTCCGGAGTATCTCTATTCTATGGTAGATAATTTGGTACACTGTGTGCGTTGCATTGTCGTTAGCGACAACACATAACTGTTATCATTACCGCCGTTTCGTCTTGTCGTCTTGTCGATAGCGAAACGTGCCAAACGGCGCGTTGTCACACTTTCGTCTTGTCGTCCTGTCTCTAGCGAAGCATGCCAAACGGCGCGTTGTCGTGTGGCGCGATGTCGCCCTGTCGCTTAGCTTATAAGCCAATTCTTCGATTTGAGCCGAGCGACAACGCGCCGTTTAGTGTGCATCGTTGGCGACGGGACGACAAGACGAAAGTCCGACATCGTGCCGTTTCGCGCCTTGTTGTGCTGTCTCTTGCGACAACACGACGCACAAAAGCGTTCAAAGTCAGTCACCATACTATTCTACAAAGTATTCTCTTGATCTCAAGTTGTTATCTCCCTTCTTTTCTATAAATTGATTTCACATAAACGCATCGAAAGTTCCTTGAGAAATTTTACCAGTATATTTAGCATTAATTCCGTCTGTTTCATTTTCTGTAAAGAAATGCCAAAAGAAGAAATGGAGTTTTTCGCGACAATGAAGCCTGAGATCAAAATAGAACGAAAAGGAGATAAGATACATCACTCTACAAATATGGGAAAAGGAGTAATACACGATGTCATATATGAGCTTGGGAAAGGATTTGAATCTAAAGATACGAATGAGCCGCCATTATACCATAACAAGGTACAGTAAAATCGGGTATGTGGTACCTTCACTTTGTCTTCCGCTTAACTGGGTAAGGTTGGGAAAAATGCAAATACGTAAGGGATTATGAATGGAGTGTAATTTGACTTATTTGCCGAGTCATTACCTCAAAATGATGATTAAATCATTTGCTTTTGGTGCTAAAGCACTTTGCACGAAAGATGAATAGGATAGCTATATCATGACACGATGCATTGGGCTTAAAATCTTCTGTTTGGTTTCATTTTGATACATTATTTATAGTAATTTGTTAATTCAATGATAACAAACCATTTCCAAACAAAATCCATTTGCTCTCATTTAGTAAGGTATTTGAGGTGTAGGAGTGCATACAATAACTGAACCCTTTAAACGAACAATGCTCAATATACTTGCTACTTTGTTGCTGTTAGGCATTTTTAAACTCCAGTGCTTGCCTGTTTAGGTGTATTTAACCCCAGTGTGTGCCTGTATTAAGCATATCAAACATCATGCATTGTATGTATAGCTTAGACGTTTTAAATTCATGGTGTCCTTTTTTATTTTTGTTTCCTTTAGCATTATGAAACAGTTGTGTTTTCAGGTAAATTGTAGATTTGAAGATGGAAAATTGATCTTTGAGAGTAGATCACAACTTACAGGCCTCATGAAGATTGATACATTAGTTGTCATGTACAGGAAAGGCGATGAACTTATATCGGTAATTTATATACACATGTACAGATCACGTATATATATATGTGTGTATACTTCTTTACAGTTAATGATTTATTGTACTGATTTTTTTGTAAGATACTGGTTTATTGTACTAATTATTCTTGTAAGAAAATGATTTCTTGTAAAGATTATTCTTGTAAGCTACTGATTATTCTTGTAAGATACTGATTAATTATTAAGATTATTCTTAAGTATCTTATAAAAATAATCAGTACAATGAATAGCTATCTTACAAGAATAATCTTTACAATAAATCAGTATCTTACAAGAATAATCTTTACAATAAATCAGTATCTTACAAGAATAATCTTTACAATAAATCAGTATCTTACAAGAATAATCAGTACAATAAATCAGTATCTTACAAGAATAATCAGTACAATAAATACTGATTTATTGTAGAGATTATTCTTGTAAGATACTGATTTATTGTAACGACTATTCTTGTAAGAAATTTATTTATTTTAACGATTATACTTGTAGATATATTAATCGAGTTTTTGTTTTGATTATTATTGTTAGATACAGATTTATTTTAACGATTATTCTTGTTAGATATTGATTTATTGTAATGGTTATTCTTGTTAAATATTAATTTATTGTATTGATTATTCTTATAAGATAGTGATTCATTATGACATATTTTATTTTTCAGGATAATTCTCCTCTTAGTGACCATAGTATCATCGGCAGGAGAATTTACAGAAGAGCATAACCATATCTTTATTATAGGATAATAATATTATAATTGTGAAGTGTATCCATGACAACAAGGAAGGTTAAATGTTCCAGACAGACCTTAAATTGATATGTCAAGAGAGACAAATATTATGTAAATATATATATGAAGCATTTGAAATACGTCAGTGTATTGTTAATATGATATCTGAATAAGCTCATTACTGTATGTACATTTTTAAATTAAATAAATATACAAATTATCCGTATTATGATTCAATAATTCATTAAATATATTACTGATTTTGGCAGTGATTTAGATTTGTTATGACTATATGTATCATATTTCATGCAAATATAACTGTCTACAAAATTGGGCCATGTTGACAAGTTATATTGTATCATTGTATATTATGTGTTGTGTAGCAAGAAACGCCATGTCTACATCTAAAAATAAATATTTTGAATCTTGAAAAAAAATATCTATAGACAAACTAATGTGTAAGAAAACGCATCAAACAGTGTTTGTATTATTCAATAGTTTAACCATGATTGTAATCGGGTATAAATAAATTAAGAGAAACACAATGCCAGTAGCCCGGGGGGGGGGGAATTATCTATCATATCTTATATTTTGTCAAATTTAGATTTGTGAACTGGTGAATTTTTTAAAATGTATCGTGTAAAGTATTAATACATAAATGAACTCTTCTGTAAATACCAGTTAGTGTCAGTTTTACTAGAAATAGATAAATAGTTTACTTCATACTCTGATTTACCATCTCGGGTATACTTTATATGACACAATGATAGAGTAAAGAAACTAAAATAAATTACCCCATGAAGCCCATAAATGCTATCATGTTAAATTCTTTTTCTTAATTCACTTTTTGGCGGTCTGTAGTTTAAAATATCTGCAATTTGTCTCAGTATTCGTCCGAGTAAAGTTCGCTGTAATCGAGATCTTTATTTTTCAACTTGCATGTTCATGTTATCTGGGTATTCATGTTTTGTTACCGTATATTGCTCGTGATGCGATCGATATACACCATGATTTTCTATAACACTGTCTATAACATTGACATACCAGATCGTTTAAACTAACCGGTAATGAGATTTGTCTTGAAACATGGAGGAATTTATTAAGATTTTCGGTGGCACGTGGATATACGAAAATGGTGAAAATATTGAAGAATCTTTAAGAGGATTAAGTAAGTCTTTTTGAAATTGTTATAAAAGCTGCTTTGGAAAAAATGACTAAATTGGGCTATAAATCTTGACAAGACCATTTAATTATTTTAGTGAAAATTTCAAAATATACATGTATAATGACTGCCGTTCTGTACTAATCTTGTTACAAGAGTAGATGCTGTAACCGCCAGCGGGATATGCCATATAGCACTGTGGGTACATACGTGTGTGTTTGCCTGTATGCTATATATGTTTATATAGTTAATTGTCTCATTTTTTACATATCACATACATGTATATATTAAAAAATCACATAGCATTTCCATGTAAAAACAGCTTTATGGGGACACTTTTCATTGTTTGAAACATGATAAAATACTATGTTTGATTAAACGTGGTGTTTTGGTAGTCCCGACTATCTTTATACAAAACCAAAGAAATAACAACTGTGCTGTGCGCTGGCAAGAAATGCTAATTGCTTTATTGTATGTGCACGATTTTACATGATACATGTTTATCAAATATTAAGTAAACCAAAACTGAGAAAATGATGGATGAATACACATTCTACCTCAGTATATAATTATCTAATATATGATTAGTTATAAAGATTTTTGACATGTTATATGACCCTATATAAACAGTTGTTTGTAAATATAACCAGACCCGATAGGCGAGGGTTATATTGCAAACAACTGTTTATATAGGGTCATAATTATAATCAGTCAAAAATATTTATAACGAATTTTAAGCAAACACAGCAAGCATCATTTTATATGTACTGCGAGATAAATAAAGATATCAGCGAAAAGTTATCATTATCGAATAATTCAAGATTTTTTCTTATGTCAGGGCAAATGATTTTTTTTTTTTTTTTTTTTATTTTTTTTTTACAGAAACACCAGAAAATATGATAGCATTTCTCGCAAACAGCAAACCGACGATGACAATCGAACAAAGAGGGGACTCAATCTTCCACAGAACAGAAGTAGCACCGGGAGCTTATCTTGATATCACTTATCAGCTAGATAAAGAATTTGATGCTAAAGATCCCAACGACCCGCCATCGTATCATAATAAAGTAAAAGACAAAACAAAATAAAATAAAAAAACGAACGAAAGTCCTGTTTAATTGTTGATTATATCATGACATATCATGACAGCTTTATATTTGTTATACCACAATATAGGTAAATGTTCCTTTTTCTAATAGTCATATTGATGATTATGATAAATTATTTACATATGGTAATGAAGTATAAATATGATTGCATTTCATGTTTTTTTTCATGTTTATTGTATGTTCACCAACTTCAAAGAATTTAGTTTACACCTGGTCACAAAGCCGCTTAATTTCCTTACTGAGTCTCTCACTCCGTTTATGACAGCCACCATTATGACGTAACGGAACTCTGTCGCAATGTTCTTTAGAAAATGTAAACATCTCATTACAACCTGTAAGACCCTTTAAAAATCTTTGAACTCTTTCAAAGACATTAAAGCATCCCAAAATTTCTTTTTCATTTGGCAGGCATTAGTAACATTCAACAACGGACGGGCAGAGTTCACGAACCGGACTCAGTTGCCTAATGCAGAAGATAATTTTACGGTATTTACCGTATCTGGGGACAAGCTTACCTCGGTAAGTTTCTTTTACATGAAGTTGCAATGAAGTCAATTGTGTGCAGCATGTTTTCAATATTTCCATGTTAACATACATTTATGATCAACATTAATGTATTTTCTAATATCAAGCGGTGACAAGCAAGGATGAGCAATATATAGATGTAAATATATTAATTGTTAAACTTGATTGGATGTCCTATATTATCACCTCTACCGAAAGACGCATATAACCATGACCTTATCAATCATGTCTGAACGGGCTTTTATAAATGTATGTTTGAAAAAAAGAGCTGCATGTATTGATTTAATTGATAAAATTGAAATACAGCAAGCATTGTGTGTCTTATATTATCTGATCATGACGCTCGTTTTCAAGTTGAAACCTCGTAATCTAAACTCCGTGCAAAATACCAGCCGTATCGTTTGTAAATGATATATTTGATATGTAAAAAATGTTTTGAATATACAAACTTTTCTTAAATGAGGGAAATGCTTTAAAAATACAGTGGAAGTAATTCGATTACTATAACCTTTGCTGAAGTCTTTTATTAAGTTTTCGTCGGATACCAACGGTTGATTAGCATGTAATGATAATGGTTCAGCCGTGGGTATCCGGTGGTGTTATTTAGTAAGAGAGTTTGGACACTTCAGTTAAACACATTTTGAATGGCATAATATTGTTAATACTGTTAACATTTATAGTGCTATTCTAATAAGACATTTTTTCTTATACAGGAAACAACCGGGCTTGAAGGAAATAAAAAGAAAGGCGTTGTAGGTCGAAGGTTTTATATAAAGAAGAAATAAAATGACAAATTCCTACAAAAGTGGCGAAATATAACTTCTTCCATGTTGTTTACATTTTAGAGATTAAATTATAGTTCTTTAAAACATACATATCATGATAGCTAAAGCTAGCAAAAGATTTATCCAACAGCAGCTGCTATCATATAATATATGTATGATAGTCGAGAACATTAATGAAGTGACTAGGTAAATTACATGTAAACATCTTTAGAGATTAAGACGTATATGACATTATGATTAATCAGGGCTTTTCAAATAGTTTTTGAAAAACCTTGAATTAATAAAGAATATTTTACAAATGCGTTTGTTTGTGTTTCTTTCATATCACTTGAAATAGATATGTGTATCACATTACTTTTTAACTGAATCAAATTTAAGAAAAAAGATATATATCTTTCAACAAATGGCATATATATGAGTTTCTACATATTATTTGTAACCTACATATTTTAGCATCGAATGAATCATATAAAATGGATTTAACAGTAGGTACATCTTTTCTACATGTTAGCGAGGTGATTAGAAGCTGATGTATACGGTCTTGGGAAATTATTTATTTTGGGACTGCGGTAAGCTGTCTAGTTTTTGTAAATATATTTTTGGACTGATGTTTGTGGTCTTGGGGAATTATATTTGTTTGGACTGCATGAAGCGGTCTAGGATATTATATCTGTTGGAGATACAGTAAGCAGTCTTTGGGGATTATATATCTTTGGGCTGCAGTAAGCAGTGGTAGAGAATGTTATCTGTTGGAGATACAGTAAGCAGTCTTTGGGGATTATATATCTTTGGGCTGCAGTATGCAGTGGTAGATAATGTTATCTGTTGGAGATACAGTAAGCAGTGGTAGATAATGTTATCTGTTGGAGATACAGTAAGCAGTCTTTGGGGATTATATATCTTTGGGCTGCAGTATGCAGTGGTAGATAATGTTATCTGTTGGAGATACAGTAAGCAGTCTTTGGGGATTATATATCTTTGGGCTGCAGTAAGCAGTGGTAGAGAATGATATCTGTCGGGGATGCGGTAAGCGGTCTTTGGGGATTGTTTTTGTTTGGATTACGGTAAGCGGTCTTGCGGGGATTGTATTTGTTGGGACTGCGGTAAGCAGTTATTTCGGATGGTATATTTTGGGGCTGCGTTAAGCGATATAGTTTTTTAATTTATTTTCGGGCTGAGGTTTGCGGTCTTGATTGATTTATTGTTTTGGGCTGAATTAATCTTATAAGATATCTATTGGTTGTCACATACATGTACATACTATATAATATATTGACAATGCAGGCTGCAATCATTCTTTATCTGAACTTAGTTGCAATGGTGCAGAATACCTCTTCATAGAAATTAAAGTTTTACTGTCATGTTAGATATAAACTTTAACAACGGATGAATTTGTACTGAAAGACATAATCGATATGTCATATATTTACATTTTTTATGACTCACCCATGTAAAAATAGCAGATACAGCAAATCTTAAGTTCCTTCACCGACAAATCTTTTTGTTTGTTCAAACTAGAAACACAACAACACTGCTATTATACGAATATTACAAAATCATCTTTTATACAATAATGTACTTGATAATAGAATAAAATAACTCCAAAACGTGTCTATAGCATAATATGAAAATGAATGTGAAAAAGGTGTATTGAATAAGTTCGGCGAATTACAAACAGATTGGATTCCAGATTTTTTACTTATCAATAAGAAATTAGAGCTACATTATGTATACAGAAATCTTATTTTGTTTATGTTTACTTTTTCAACTGAGAACTTCAGTGTTTATTTTATTTTACTTGAATCACTTGAAATATGACATACATTCAAAGCACATGTACAATACATGTATATACAAATGTATGTCCCTAGTCACTGAGTGGTTGCTTTTACAGATTGAAGCATCAGAATTGCACCTTGCGTAAGAGGTGACTAAATGTGTTCGGATTATTGGAGGAGGCTATGCATCTGTTAATTGTTGCTCCAGCAAGTAAGGTGGTTTTGACCTCTGATGTTGCTTTAAATTTGTAACACCCGTGGGTGAGTCAAAACCATCATTCCATTTCGGCGCCATATGACCTAAATTATGTTGGTGCGCCGTAAAACCAAACAAACATAATATGCAGAATGATATCAAATCATATCAACAGATCTTGCATTGTTTCTAAAACACTAGATCTTAATGCAAATGCTCTGTATAGAAATTTATAATATTTTACTTCTATTTACTGATGACATAACTAGAAAATTTATATTAATTTTGAGTACATTGTTGCAGAATAAACACGGTTCAAGTCCAAATGATCATAATAAGGAGTATAATCACGAAGGCCAATATTCCTGAGTGATAAATTAGTTACCAGACATTTGAACGATAAACTGTGCATTGTTTAATTTTTTAGAAAAAAAAGTTTGAATAACAAACAATCTCTAAAACTTTATTTGAAGTGGATACTTTAGATATTTGGATTCTATTTTGTCTACAAACACTTTTGGTGTGTTCTCGTGTTGCTTATGTAACTTCACTTAATAAAGATATGTTCTATTCTATTATGTTGATTAATAAGTAACTATTTCAATGGTTGTGCAGATCAAAGCTGTCTGATGATTATATCACGGCATATACCAAGTCAGGAAATTACGGTTATTAACATATAAAAGATATAGCCCCGAAGCTTGATATGTAAAAACCTACGTTCGCATCGTTGGCATTCTTTGCTAGGATTTTCTATAATTATTATGTCACATGCCAATTAATAAGCAAGAGTTTTGATATTAAAAATTATATTTTTTCATAAGAAATATGAACTGTAAATAAAAAGTATAGAACTGTCCAAAATTTTGCAGATTAATGAGATTGATATATGAAAATATTCTGAATGTCTAAAGGCTCTTGAATAAATATTGATTAAGTTGAAAAATGTCGACCACCTAGTAAGCAATATGTGGTTAATCATGCTTATTCATGTCAGATTACAGCTTTATTATTTGACAGAAGATTCAAGGTTATTGTTTTATCTCAACAATGTAAATTCGTTAAATCTTATAATCTAAAATTTCAAATTTCTACAACAGTCCCTAGCCGTTGCTAGGAGGCGTGGACGATTGCTTGTACTTGCAGGCGTTGACGGTTGCTTGTATTTGGAAGCGTGGACGGTTGTTTGTACTAGAAGGCGTGGACGGTTGATTGCACTAAGAGGCGTGGACGGTTGCTTGCACTAGGAAGCGTGGACGGTTGCTTTCACCAGAAGGCGTGGACGGTTGCTTGCACTAGAAGGCTTCGACGGTTGCTTGTACTAGGAGGCGTGGACGGTTGCTTGCACTAGAAGGCGTGGACGGTTGCTTGCACTAGAAGGCATGGACGGTTGCTTGCACTAGGAGGCGTGGACGGTTGCTTGCACTAGGAGGCGTGGACGGTTGCTTGCACTAGGAGGCGTGGACGGTTGCTTGCACTAGGAGGCGTGGACGGTTGCTTGCATGCACTAGAAGGCATGGACAGTTGCTTGTACTAGCAAGAGTGGACGGTTGCTTTGACAAGAAGGCGTGGACGGTTGCTTGCACTAGAAGGCATGGACGGTTGCTTGCACTAGAAGGCGTGGACGGTTGCTTGCACTAGAAGGCGTGGACGGTTGCTTGCACTAGAAGGCGGTGACGGTTGCTTGCACTAGGAAGCGGTGACGGTTGCTTGCACTAGGAGGCGTGGACGGTTGCTTGCACTAGAAGGCGTGGACGGTTGCTTGTACTAGAAGGCGTGGACGGTTGCTTGCACTAGAAGGCGTGGACGGTTGCTTGCACTAGAAGGCGTGGACGGTTGCTTGCACTAGAAGGCGTGGACGGTTGTTTGCACTAGAAGGCGGTGACGGTTGCTTGCACTAGAAGGCGGTGACGGTTGCTTGCACTAGAAGGCGTGGACGGTTGCTTGCACTAGAAGGCGTGGACGGTTGCTTGCACTAGAAGGCATAGACGGTTGCTTGCACTAGAAGGGGTGACGGTTGCTTGCACTAGAAGGCGTGGACGGTTGCTTGCACTAGAAGGCGTGGACGGTTGCTTGCACTAGAAGGCGTGGACGGTTGCTTGTACTAGAAGGCGTGGACGGTTGCTTGCACTAGAAGGCGTGGACGGTTGCTTGCACTAGAAGGCGTGGACGGTTGCTTGTACTAGAAGGCGGTGACGGTTGCTTGCACTAGAAGGCGTGGACGGTTGCTTGTACTAGAAGGCGTGTACGGTTGCTTGCACTAGAAGGCGTGGACGGTTGCTTGCACTAGAAGGCGTGGACGGTTGCTTGCACTAGGAGGCATGGACGGTTGCTTGCACTTTCCACTACCGCGGATGAACAGGCTCAGACAAACGGAGTCTGGCACATTTTCAATAATGCCGTGTTTTGAGAGCCTTCTTTTTCAAAGTAATTTAGAAAACCGTCTGTTTTAAATTTTAAGATCTAAATCTTTAAATCTAGAATGCTCAAAACTTACAGCATGGCATTGTATACATATTTAACTTGGTGCTTTCATTTCTTATAGTAAAATTCCATTATTGTCTTTATAGTTTCAATTTTATATCATTACCCTCATCTGGGTATATAAACCAAACTACAATATTCATATAATTCTAAATTGCGAGAAGAAATATATCTATTTGTTATGTAATCGAACTGTTTCCATTAGACTGACACGGTTTGTTATTCTTTAGGCAGAATAAGTTAAAGTCTGTTTTTATTATCCTGTCAGTTATGGATACATTATATCATTTATAAAACTAAAATAATGGCAACAGCTTGTTTAAAGCAAAGGAAAATTACACATTATTGTCTGAATACAATTCGTGTCCTGCATTATCTACATTTAGTGTTTGAAATTATTTTTTGTCCAATAGAATTGCAGTATTTCAAATGAATCGTAACACATTTACTTTTGTAAATCGAGAAACAGTTAATCAGTCTAGTAAGTCGACTGTTTATAAAAATAATTTAAAACACTAATTTATTAGTACGTTTTTGCAAAATTAAATTGGTCGCGCTGTTGTCCCGCGCCTGACTAATTAAATTTTGTGAATAAGAATACATAATATGGCGGGATTCTGTCAAACTCCTTTAACAATAATAACTTCTACTATTATTATTTCTTTGAAACTGTATTACATGATTCACGAATACTTGTTGGAATTAAAATATAACAAAAGAGACAAATACAAAATTAATGATGGCATTTCAAACTCACTTTTTCAAAATTATCATATAAAATGAGTCTTAAAAATAAACTGTCACCTTACAATAAGTAATATTAGATATGTAAGTGTGATATATAGATATCCTTGATATTTTGATTTAATCAATTCTTCAAAAAATCGATTATTTGACTAGAAAATACTGTCTGAAAGTGACAACTTCGTTGCGTTTATTCCTTTTAAACAAATTGCCGGTATCTAAAGAAGTTGTTTCCCCTTATAGTACAAATAGTCGCAGATAAGTATAGCAAGTAAGTAATTTAACAGCAAGTAATATCCGTCCTACTGACAAGTAATCTTATCTTGAATCGTAAAAACCCTCTAAAATGGGGAGTGATTTAGACAAAGTTGAGAAATTATTTTGTGGTAAATGGAAATATGACAGGGATGACAATTTTAAAGAGTCCTTGAAGTATATAGGTGAGTAACGTTTGCTTATGTAAATATATACTTTAAACTGCGATAATCTGATAATCTATTATTTTAAGAAGATTAAATTAAACCATTTGTAAATTATACTGGTGACAATCGGCATTGAACTGTTATATTACTTAGTAATTTTCATAAAATGATTTTAGATCATTAATGTAAAAATTCAAAATTTTATACCAAAATTTTGAGTGAATCACATTCTATGCAAATCTTTTTCGTGAAAAAAGACGATTAGCAAAGACAGTCATGTCTGTATGACATATTTTAAAATCAACACCATAAATGAGCATCTAATACATTAATTTCAATATAATTAATGTTGTTTTTAAGTTACTTTTTACGCTTGTAAAATTATCAATCATCAATAATAAAAATAATAATCACGTTCATAGTTTGTATATTTTAGCCTTCCCGGGCATGGCAACATGTATATTGATTGACTAGGTGTATAAATAGAATCAATTGCAGGCTATTCTGACCGCAAAGTATACAATGCTGACCGGCAGTTCAAATTTGATCGATAGCGTAAATTTCACAGTTGTACATATCCGATTTATTTCAAACTTGAAAAAAAAAAAACATTTACATAGACATATTTTCATTAATGTACATGTATGTTAAACATATTTCAAAAGAGTTTGCACGCATGTGCTACATTTCGAACCCTTACTGGTAAGGCAATTTTCCAAGTACGATTCAAAATACGAGTAGATTTAAATTTGTAAAAGTATAGAACTGAGATAACATAGCATAAAAACAGTTGGTAAATCCCTTGTTGAAATATAAAGCTTAATAAAGTCCATGCCAAACAACTTACGCCTGTAAATTAAATATATGATAAAGCTGATGACCCCTGCTTTACATTATAAATATTTTATTAGGGAACGATTGATTAATAAACATAATATGTTTCCTTGTGTGAGGGAGATGAAGGCACTCCTATTAAAATTGTTGAGCGTTCTTTATGTAAGTTATTCTTCGCGGTAATTTGACGCGTTCTCCGCCATGCTTTTATGAGAAAGAACAAAATCAATGAATAAACAACATAATTAATCTCTTCTGTATCAATATCTGCAATTTGACCTGGCTAACAATTGCATATTGACTTTGTTTTGTTAGATTTGAATACATGTATACTAATATGAAATCAACAGGACTGCACTATTTTTTTAATACTTTACCAGCGAGAGCTTTACATATTTGAAATATTAAATATACTTTTAGGGTTCCCGGAAATGGAAGTTGAGTTCCTAACGAACGCGAAACCATGTTTGGAAATAAAACGAGATGGGGACCACTTGATAATTGATTACGAAATTATGCCAGGAATGGTTCATAGTGTACGATTCAAACTTGGCGAGGAGTTTGTGTCCAAAGATATGAAAAATGATCCACCAACATTTGATGCCAAGGTACCAGTTGAATATTAGTTACAGTCAACCTTGAGTTGAAGACAACAAGCGAATAAATATTAAACACATAAAATATTCGTCACAAAGCTAAGGTCACATTTCATTATACAAGTTGTATTTTTCCCATGAAAGAGACCGCCTGTCGAATTTTTAATCTGCACACAGTAGATTTCGCTGTAATTGCGATTGGTCCTTAAGACTTAAACTGTCAAAACGTGCATCATACGTGGGTAACAAAATGAAATAACGCCAACAAGTTTCACTCACTTCTTCTGTTTAAGGTATCTTGTTCTAAAAACTGATATGCAAAGTAAGTTTGAATTTATAATACTAAACTATCAACATGGCTATCTTTTATTTACTTTTCTATACACAATGATGTTACTAGGTGTGTAAAATTTGCCTTCCTATTACAGAAATTATGTTTCCGACCATTTCTCCCTATTCGTTAAGGCACGCAAAAAATTTACTTGATTGTCTTTGTGTGACGTAGAGATAGATGAACAAAATTCGGGTTTTGGTGCTATCGGTCTTTCGTTTCGTTGTGAAAAAGGAAAGTTTGGAGACCCCAAAAAACCTAAAATATTTGTTTTATCGCCATAATTCTGCCATAATTCTGTCGTGGAGATGCATTGTTGTGCTGGCGGAGCGAATTTCACGAAAAGAGACAGAGTCTAATTTCGTTTCTGTGTCCGACCTTTCTTTTACTTACTTGAGATTTTTGAATATTGTTTGGTTTATTAACGGTTCGTTTTATATTTCAAGGAACTTGTTACGTTTAAGGACGGCTGTCTTGACTTCAAGAACTGGTCTAACATGGGCGGTGCTTACTATCAAACTGTGATGAAAATAGAAAATGGCGAGCTTCATGGGGTAAGGCTCATTAAAAAACTCAGAGTATATATGAACAGCTAGTTATAAAATTTCTTTACACTGTTTATTTTGCTTGTCGATTCCGTTTCCCGTTTCCACACATATCGCTTATTCATGCAATTTACCATATTTTAGCACCTCTAATTTCTAGTTTAACTTTTTTTTGGGTAATTTTGAGACGTCCCCCCGTTGCCATGGTAACAGGAAATTAACAATTGAGCATGCTGTTACAGAGGTTATGGTGTAGTCAACATTTGTCCCAAGTTTCATCAGTATTGAAGCATTTTTCATAGTTTCATAGCAGTTTGAACTTGTTACAGGAGGCTTTTCAATGAAAACGGCCATTTTTCGCAATATGCTCATGGGGTAAAAGGTTAATAAGATGTTTATTTGTTTGTCAAAAAATAGATGAAAGTAACAGCAAAATTGCCATTGGTTTTGAATTCCTTTATTGATAAAAATATTTATATTCAATTTTTCTCATTGCATATATAATCTTCTTACTTTACATAGGTAATGAGTAAAATTGATGACAATAGTGTAACTGGTGACAGAATATACAAAAAGGTATGAACTCATCTATCATCACTGGAACAGATCAAAAACCAAGCCGACATGAAGAATTCAAATACATGTATATATCATTATAATTGTTGTTGTTATTTTTTTTTGTTTTCAACAATTTGTAGATCCATACAATACGACAAATAGTGTTTGGTACAATAAAATGTATCTATAAATCGAAAAGAATTAAAAATTTTGAATATGTCAAGTTTTTTTCCCCGATGTTTTCCATGTTTTTTTTTTAAACACATGCATTATTGAGCAGTGATAAATAAAGTAAAATTGTCACTATATTTAGTAGTCATAGATATACATGTATATTGAAAATGAATATTGTTCCATTTTAATACTGTACCAAACCAATAACATAAGCTGCTATTGATAACATGTACATTGTCTAGTAATACTATGATATACATATATACATGTATATGAGTTATATCATGTTAATAGCAATTAAATTATACATTTGTCTACAATTTGTTTGTTTTGTTAAATACCTTTACCCGACGATCATCTTTTGAAATACTAAATCAAACCTTTTTTCAGTGTTCTATATTCATTCCTAATTGATCTTGCATATTAGCAGTTCGTTAAAGTGATCACTAGCTGTCAGTATCTTTCTTTATATGAAATGTAAAATTTTAGGATTATTTATTGTATATATTTAAAGGAACTTAATTGACGACCAAAAGCAAGGCAAAAAAAATTGAATTCCTAACATAGATCAGCTGGGTCACCTAAAACAGAAATATGTGAAGAAGCTAAATAAGAAATATATATTTGTACTAAGAAATAAATCGAATATCGTCTTTTAAGCTATTCGCGTATGTCCTGTACCAATATACGTGAACAGTGTTGCAAAGCTTTTTGAACAATTAAGGGGACTTTTCAAAATTATAATAATTTTCCGGGAAAACGTAATAGCGAATGATGTAAAATTTTGTACACAAGCTATTGGTCTAGACAAACGTCACTCGAAAATAAATATTTCCAGTCCCGTCATGTCAAATTACCTTAGTCGAGTCCCTTTGATGTTAAAATAAATTTGACCATCAAAGTGCTTCGAAGACTTATAATTAATGTACTATTAATAATAACAATTCTAACTCAAACCTTTTTCCATTGAAAAAGTGTACTTTATTTGATCCTCATTGACCTTGCGCATGTATGTATACATAGTTGGTAAAGCGGTCACAATCAATATCTTAAATAGAAAAGATTAAAATTTGTTTATGTTTAATGTTAAAATAATATTCGATTTATCCGCTAGAGGATTAAATCTTTTATTCAAATCTTACAACTTAACATTTTTTATTATAACACCCCAGTAGGGCCTCAAAAAGAGTTGTCAGGGGAGACAACTTACACTTGAATATGTCATATATAAGGCAGAGCAAATTCTGGGAACGGTCTTTCAATCGTGGCTCACCATAGAAGAGGTAGACTAGTTTATCTTCGTTTAAAAAATCTAAAATTTACATTTCAAATCTTGAATATCAACGAATATTATTTAGAATCGCACAGGAGATTAAGATACATTTTATATTTCTGCTCATTATTATTTGTTTTAATATTTGGGGTTTATTAGAAAAGAACTTTGACCAGATCTAATAACCACGTGGTGATGACCAGCTGTTGTTCTCTTCAAGGACAGTAGTCTAAAAAAATCAATTTTGGATGCCTTGATTACACTAAATATATGTCAAAGTCAATCGGTTTCTTTGAAATAATTAGTAAATAAATAAAAAATTGGATTTAAATCTAGATCTTGAGTTTAAAACCTATAGATTTTATATTTATATGATGTTTCAGCACGTGATCTATACTTAAAATCTAGAGCATTCTCTTATGAATGAATAAATGAGCATAGCTATAAAACGCATAAAAATACAATATTGATTATATGGCTCGATTATGACAGGTCATGTTTTCCAACGGGAAAATTATCAGTCTCATTGAAATCCACTCGCGTGACATCATACCTATGACGTCATTTCATCGAGGCTAAGAGAATAAAGATAAGAGTAAATAGAATCTAAATATATAAAGTAGGAAATAAATAAAATACACCAAAAGAAAAATTGATAATAATAATAATAATAATAATTTAATTAGATCTACACAAATTTATTTAATTTATTTATTTATATTATTTTATTTTTCGACAATGTTAAAACATCGACAACAACGTGGCCATACACGAGACACGCTCCAACAGCAAGTCAATAAGAGGAGGAACATTCGGACGTCTGTTTCTACAGCCATGCCTCCAGCTGACAGACCTGTTAGGGAGCCCTGTGAAGAAAACGAAATGGATGGCCAATCCGGACCTCCGGTAGATGTTGATCTTCATCACCAAGAGACAAATAAAGGTGAAGTTAAAAAATATCATGATAAATTTATACTTGTTCCGGTACAATGCTAGCCGCACATGTATCTGTCAGTACTAGAGATAAAATATGGAACAATCAATTTGTAGAGTTTAGTTACACACTTTGTTGCCAAAGAAAAATAATAATTTAGGCTTAAATAATTAATCGATTTTAAAGTGGCAAAATATTGACTCGGAATTGTGGATGACATATATGGATAATGCAGACTATACAGTCCTTGAACCAGCCGGCACTTCTGAATATTCAAAATAATGTTACGACTTTAATAACAAAGGCTTTTGTACAAATAGATCATGTACTTACAAACACGTTTGCATCGAATGCTTTGGTAACCACCCTTCAATACACTGTTATGCAAATAAACAAACAGCGCAATTCACACCGCGTTATGTATTTATATTGCCAGCTCAAAGAGTGCCTATGGGACCTGGGGTTTTCACCAATTAATATCTAGTTTCTCGCTGATAAACTCTTTCAATGCCCAAATAAGGATGATGCCAATTACATTTTATAAGGATTCAGCACTGGTTTTAAACTCGAATATACGGGACCAAGAATCCCTATTTTTTTGTCCAAAAATCTCAAATCGGCAATTGATCAAAAATGCTTATTAAGTAAAAAGCTTCACGACGAATTTATACTTGGGCGAATCCTAGGACCGTTCAAAAAAAGGCCAATTACTAATCTGAGAATAAATCCCGTAGGTCTCGTACCAAAACAAAACGGTGCTTTCAGCTTTCATACCCACCAGGCAAAGTATAAATGAATTTATCGATCCTGAATTTTGCCATGTTTAATATTCACAATTCGAAAATGCAGTAAGAATAGTTCAAGAAATAGGGGATTCTGCTATTATGGCAAAAGCTGACATTTCTTCTGCATTTAATTTATGCCCTATATGGCCAGGTGATTTTGATTTATTAGGTATAAAAACCGAGGAGGGATATTGAATTCAAAAAATGCTGCCACAAGGCGCATCATGTTCATGTTTTATTTTTGAAAATGTTTCAAAGTTTTTTACAATGGCTTGTGTCTAAAGAATCAAAATCATACTACATTGACCACCTACAGTACTAGATGATTTTTTTATGGCAGAAAAATCTTTTGAAAAATCATAAATGCTTGAATTTAATGCGAACATTTGATAAAATTTGCAATGAACTTGGTGTCCCCCTAAGTGTCGAAAAATGAATGGGACCTGTTATAACTATAACATACCTGGGTCTAGAAATTGATTCAATCAACCAAATGGTTAAGGTGCCTTTAGAAAAAATAAGGAAAGCGAAAACAGTCTCGTTTGGGTGAGAAACACTAATAAGATTAGACTCAAACACTTACTTGTAATCAGTCGTTGGTCTATTTAATTTTATATCGAAAGCTATTCCCAGTGGCCGTGCCTTTAAAAGACGTTTTTATGGCGCCATGTCGTATGTAAAGAAACCGTTCCATTTTATTAGTCAACCAAGGCATGAAAGAAGATGCACATATTTGGCTAACATTTTTTTTGAAAAATTCAATGGTTATGTTATGTTTAAAAAAAAAAAAATTAAAAAAAATGGGTAGATAAGTAAGATAACAGCCATTTAGAACTATATATTACGGAATATATTGCATACATGTCTTTACGTCAATACTCATTTTCAACAGTAGCTGTTCACGTTTCAACAATAAGTTATTTTAATAAAATAAACAATTTGGTTGACAATACAAAACAATTCATAGTCAATACTATGCTAGAAGGGTTCCGTAGATTATCGAAAAGGCATGACACAAGACACCCGATAACACAAAATGTACTGATACAGCTTTTATCAGCCCTACCTAACCCTTACAGATCACAATATGAGTGTTTAATGTTTTCTGATGCTTTCTGTCTTGCCTACATAGGTCTGTTAAGAATAAGCGAAATTGCATTGCCTTAAAAGAAATCAAAAAAGGTTGTTTTTAAATGTAGATGATGTAACGATCAATCAAAATCTCATTAGACTCTATTTTAGATGTCCAAAAACGACCAGAGATATGTCGGATGTTCTATTGACATTCCGATAACTGACCAAAATCTGTTATGAAAAACTGAAAGAGTTCTTACATTTTAGAAGTAACGTGCAAGGGCCGTTATTCTGCTATTTCGATGGAAGTCCCTTAACATCCTTTCAATTCAATTCAGTATTAAAAAGAACTTTGAACTCGATAGGTCAGAAAAAAAAAAACAATAAAAAAAAAATAAAGCACACTCTTTTCGAATCGGCGGGGCTTCTAATATGTTCCGTGAGGTTTGTGCTATCAATGATATAAAATACAGAGTCCGTTGGCGATCTTACGCTTATAAATCCTACATCCGATAATTTTATAGTATTTCATGGAAAAAACTTATTTTTTTAGGATCTGCCAAAATGGCTGTAATGTGAATGCCGGCGATCCGAAATTTGGCTATTTAAATAAAGAACGTATTTGTATTAAGAAACCGTTACCGGGTCTTAATACACATTAATGTATTAAGAAGAGCAATTTATGCTGTTGTAATAAAAAGATGTTATATATATATTGGCATTATGTGCCTGGCATTATGTGCCTGATATTGTTTTTTGAATGTGTTGATGTATAACAAGCAGTTGGCATTATGTGCCTGACATTATGTGTCTTTTATAATTTATAACACCCAGTTGGCATTATGTGCCTGACATTATGTGTCTTTTATAATTATAACACCCAGTTGGCATTATGTGCCTGACACTATGTGTCTTTAATAATCTATAACACCCAGTTGGCATTATGTGCCTGATATTATGTGTCTTTAATAATTTATAACACCTGGTTGGCATTATGTGCCTGACATGTGTTTTGATAACATTACTTGATAATTATATATATTAAATGGATAGGTAATATATAATCAAACTTATTTCAGCCTGTAAAATGTCGGATGTTTGGATTATAGGCTCTTCATTTATTAGGGATGCCTTTCAAACAGCATGCCGCAGAAGTGAGGACATAAATTTCTAGGTTATAATGTTATATGGGAATATCAGGGGGGCATGGAAGTTTCTGATTTAAAACCTTCGATAGAATACTTGCTTGAGTTTAAAAATGCGCCAAAATTTTTGATATTACACTGTGGCGGGAACGATTTAGGAAATCGACCTTCAGTTGAAATCATATGGGACATCAAAAACTTTATAACAGGGACTTTATGGGAAAATATGCCTGTTACGAAAATAATTTGGTCTCAGATATTACCAAGAAGGTCATGGAGATATGTCCAATGTAACAAAACTGCAAATAAAACCCGCATGCGTATAAATAGTTGTATCAGTGCATTTGTTATTAAACTCGGGGGTTATTATATTCGTTACCCTGATTGACCTTTTCGAGGACCTAGCTGGGCGCCGTTTTCCGGTACGTTGCCGTTTTAGCTCTGGGGAATTACACCAAATGAAGTACATAACACAGTTACGAGATATTTCTATTTTGCTATCATTATTTAACCGTTTAAGGTGAAAAAAAATTGATCTTTTTAAAAATTATCAATATTCGTTTAATATCTATTGCAAATTATTAAAAAAAAAAAAAAGAAGTTTATAATGAAAATCAATAAAATTCAAACAGACGTAGTGGAATCTTCCATAATAAATAAGGTTATTTTCTGCGTAAACTTGTGTATTTACTTTATTTTTTGTATGGAATTATTCATACAATAATATTTAATTATTTTCTTATAAAGAAATAACTGTTTTATTTCAATTAAAAAAAAAAAAAAAAAAAAAAAAAAAAAAAAGGCCGAAAACATTGAGTTCGCTATTACACTTCATTGGGTGAATTCCCCGGGGCTGTGTACGGGGAGTGCCGGGGAGCGGCGTTTGGCTGGGTTTTCGAATTCGTGAATATTACAGAAAACCCTAGGTTGTATAGGCCGGATGGCACACATCTGTCGGACTTTGGTAACCACGTTTTATTGAATACAATATCGGGCGCTCTCAACACATTCACGTCCATGGCTGGGTAGGGCAAAATTGTAGCTGTGGTAGCCCGCTTTGGCGGAAGCCCACAGTCAAATGTTTCACTTTGCTTGTGGGCTTTTTGGCATGTGCTACCACGTTTTTGCAACCGTTGCCGGGGCAAAAACAGTTATAGTAAAGACATTTAGTAGTCTTAAATCGAAACACATAGACATTTCAATAGGTTAAATTATTAAAATGCTTTTATCCAGCCATGGCCATTTTCATGCCAACACGTTTTTGTTAATAAATACTAGTAAGTTTTTTAGACTGATTTCTCTTTTCTTTTATTCCCAAGTTGTAATGTTTGAATAATATTCGATTTATCCGCTAGAGGATTAAATCTTTTATTCAAATCTTACAACTTAACATTTTTTATTATAACACCCCAGTAGGGCCTCAAAAAGAGTTGTCAGGGGAGACAACTTACACTTGAATATGTCATATATAAGGCAGAGCAAATTCTGGGAACGGTCTTTCAATCGTGGCTCACCATAGAAGAGGTAGACTAGTTTATCTTCGTTTAAAAAATCTAAAATTTACATTTCAAATCTTGAATCCCACCACAAACCCACCCGTTCAATTTCATTGTTTTTCCTTGTTTTTGCTTTCTTCCCTTTATATTTTCAGATAACACTATATTAGCACGTCATGGCTGGAACAGAAAGATATAGAAAAAGGAGAATGCTTATAATTCTCAGCGACCGTTATCGGAGCTGATCAATTTGTAAAACAGACATGTAAAGTGATTTCATCATCTGTACCTGTGTACCTTGAGTTGAAGCATGTGCTACCACGTTTTTGCAACCGTTGCCGGGGCAAAAACAGTTATAGTAAAGACATTTAGTAGTCTTAAATCGAAACACATAGACATTTCAATAGGTTAAATTATTAAAATGCTTTTATCCAGCCATGGCCATTTTCATGCCAACACGTTTTTGTTAATAAATACTAGTAAGTTTTTTAGACTGATTTCTCTTTTCTTTTATTCCCAAGTTGTAATGTTTGAATAATTATATTTAGCCATTAAAATGCTTCAAATCATAACAATGTATGTAATATGTGGTAAAACTGCCTGTGTAATGTAGATTGTGCCAGTATAGACCAAAGGCTGTACATGTTTATATGACTTTTATTCAGAAAGTCTTTTGCCATAAAGACACCTTGTCCTGTGATCATCTCGAAAGTATGGTGGCTGGTTGACGCCATGTCATATTTTAGCTTTGTTGCCTCGAAAATGCGAAAAAAGCGAAAACACGAAGATACGACAAAGTTCAACTTTGTCGTCCCTCCGTGTTTTCGCATTTTCGCATTTTGAGGCGAGGAAGCGAAAATACGACATGGCGTAAGTCAGCCAACATACTAAAGTTTGAGAAACTGTCACAAATGTTAACTTTATATATAGAGACTTTTATGAGAATCTGATATTTTCACTGATTCGAATTCGGGGTATTCTTTCGCATTTTATTGGTGCATAAGTGTTTTTCATATACCACTTTCATACCGTACGTACATGTAACAGTTGGTCAAGAATGATCCGGACAATCGATTAAAATCTAAACCACGATCTGTAATTAGAGTTACATGTACATGTTTGATAAGCAATGTAGTGTACGTCACAGTTGGTCATCAAAACATCACGTAGAAACTGGTAATATTTCTCCTTACGTTCCTTCTTGAAAGATAGAATTGTGTAGTAATGTACAAAATCTTATTCTTTAAAATTTCATGCAAATAATGACAGGTCACGGCTAAACTACATGCAATCAGTTCAAGTCGAGGACTGGTTGAACAATAGATTAACCAAAATGTTTATAAATTTACATTTAAAGATACATGTTACAGTCATTATTAGGTAGAATGTTGCACATAATACTAGTAATTGCTTTTGTAGCGTCATGGCAACAAGCATCATCCAACAACTTGGACTTATACCCTCTATATATAGCAAAGTTCTCTTCAAAAAGCTTTGCATAAATAAAATGTGAACGCAAATAAACCATGGTAATATTTGCTTAAATTTAAGCCATGACAAATATTTGAATGATCATACGTGTATTTGTTGTATAGCAAATATTGATATATAACACTAAATGTACATTAAAGAGTCGTGACTGAACGTGAACCGCGACTAAGTGGTCCGTATCGAGCGTCAGAAATATTATAACAGGTACCGCAAACAGAAACTTTTCGTCATATTGTGAATACTCTAGTTATCTACGGTTAGTAAAGTACTCACTTTAGAACAATTTTCAAAATGGCAGACGACATGAAAGCATTTGAGGAGACATTTTGCGGTGTTTGGAAGTGGGATAGAGATGAGAACCTGAAAGAAACAATGACGAGAATGAGTGAGCTTAAGTTTATTTCATTAGTCTTTTTTTAAAACAATTATCATATTTAGACAACTATTATTCTAGAACATTTTAACTCTTGAATAAAGCAATGAAACTGTATTTTACATTATTTTTCATGGTTCATACGCTTTTCTTACTTGTCAGTCTGTAAGAAAAAAAACTAAATTCTAATATCTTAACAAGCTGTAATTAACTATATTCATGAAAAGTTAAATTTACTTAAAAGATATGTTTAAGTTCTAGATCTTTAAAATATGTACACGTGTTTCACGTCATTTGACATTGATGATATAAATATAAACTTTTGTATTTGTCATGACAAACTAAATAGAAAGTAGATCATATAGTAGATATTTTTGTTGTACTCGTTGTACGTATAACTCTATTCTTGTGAAATTGTAAACAGACAAGCCACACAAACACGAACATTCAGTAATTATTTAATGCATACATTTCGGCTATATGCCTTCATCAGTGCAAAACATAACTTATTTTTCCTTGTGAAATTGTGAAACTTTAATCAATTATCGTGAATTTAAACACCTGACTTTCCTTATAGAATATCCCGAGAATGAAACTGATATGTATTGCTTAATGAAGCCGACTATCTACATCGAAAGAAGAGGTGACGAAGTTTACATGAAGTTTGATATGGGTTCTAATATTGTACATGACTGCCAGTTTCAGTTTGGTGTGGAGTTTGAGACAAAGGACGATTTGATGAACTCCTTTCACAATAAGGTGATGATTAACTTACATAATATTTATCAGAGCTGATTACCTCCCCTCAGATTTTATTTGATGCAATGAGATAATTTTTTCATAACAAGAAATAGCGACATAATAAAGCAGCGACATTTTTTAAAATCTCTTTACAGTAAAATAGTAACATTTTAATTCATATCACCAAATTGCGATATTTCATTTCTTTACAGTAAATTGCGATACTTCATCTCATTACAGTAATTCTAAATTGCGTTATTTTATTTCTTTACAGTAAATTGCGATATTTTATTTCTTTACAGTAAATTGCGATACTTCATCTCATTACAGTAATTCTAAATTGCGATATTTTATTTCTTTACAGTAAATTGCGATATTTTATTTCTTTACAGTAAATTGCGATATTTTATCTCGTTACAGGAAATTGCGATATTTTATTTCTTTACAGAAAAATGCGATATTTTTATCTTGTTACAATATAATAGCGACATTTTATCTTCTTACAGTAATGTGTGACATTTTATTTCACCACAATAAAAAGGGACATTTTATCCTCTTACAGTAAATTGTGGCAATGAAATGACAACATTTTATCTATATGCAGAGAGTAGCAAGACTTAATTTCATCACAAAGATTATCAAAATTTTATCTTATGAAATGAAATAGCGACATTTTGTATTTTTACAGGAAACAGCGACATTTAAGGACGGAGTAATTACATTTAAAGCCAGAACACAGTTAACAGGTCCGGGGAAATGCGACACATACTCCGAGTTCTTAATTAAAGATGGTGAACTTCATACAGTAAGTAATTTTCTTAATGAATTTTCTCTCGAATAGACTCGATAAAACAGCGTTTGAAATAATCTTAACTTCATGTATTTGCTTTCTCTCGGGGGGCCTCTTCTATCCGGAATTTTCATACACTTATCAGCAGATGTTTTGCTGAAAATTGTCCTCTATCTATCTCTGTGCTGTTTTATTCTTCGGCTCTTGTAGAATTGTTCATCCTAATAAAATTCGTGTATATGATTAAGCCGTGGTCCAGAGTGTTCATGAGATGTTGCACTTTTTATTGTCGCTCGTTAACAAATTAATCAGCAGTTTCGAACTGTTTTGTTTTTGCTCTCAGGAAGAACACAGAATATGAATTGGTCTCAAATGCAAGAAAACAGTTATGCAATATTACATTTATATATAAGTTTACAACCTCGACTAAAAGTAACACGCTGTCTCAACTGTTAAACTATGTGTTTGTTATAGGCGGCCCTATGCCGTCTAATCTCTTTATCTTTGAAAGTTGTGACATGTATCCGTGTCGTTGTGAATGTCGGTTTTATAATGTCAGTAGTTTGCATGAGAACCTCTTTTTGTTTCAACGAGATCTTTTAAACATGTTTATTTTTCATGTACATGTATTCTTTCGACGTTTTCAGCCGATGAGTCCACTGGATGACACAAGCTTTAACGGCAACAGAATTTACAAACGTGCTTAGCACCACGTGAATCATCGTAATAATATTGCTGACGTGATAAATGCTGATACAACACTTAGACAAGAAATAAAATAAAAGTGGCATAATGGTGACAAATATTGCTGTTTTTTTTTTCAAAAATACAGTGACAACTCAATGTTTAAATTGCTGAAATCATCACACCAAAACACTGATTTTATAAGCTTTTATTAAACAGAAAAAGGCGTAATATATGCTTTAATTATATTGGATTAAAGATGGTCATTGTGAGTCTGTTTATCTTTCCTAAAATATATTTTATCATACTTGGAACAGTCAGTATTTTGAATGAAACTGACGATGCATGTCCAGACATAACTGACATAACTGACAGAAGAACACTGTTTTTGTGGTGTAAGGTTATGTTTGACAGTAACTTATATAATGATGATGTGTATAAATCTAAATACGTTATTGTTTAAACTAGAACTGTTACTGTTGATATTCCAGTTGATTGTCTCAGTGATTGTAGAAAACAGTAAAATGAATAAATGATAGTCATAACTAAATTTCGTTTTGTTTAATATATATCCCTAACTCATCGACCTTTAACAGTGTTACAATGAACGGAGGTAATGTTGTCTTCTTAACGTTCAGCTTTCATAACAGAATGAAAGCATATTCGTTATCAGGAAGATATTAATTTCTTGAAAATAGAATGATCGAAATAACTGCAATGTAAGATTAAGTTACATAATTTCAGTTGTTACACATTCACGAGAATAAAAATCAAATATAAATAAAACATAACAAAAGACTTATGTACATTTAATTCAGCGACCTTGTCGAAAATTACCACAATTTTCACATTCAGGTTTCTCATTTATAATTTAAATGACCGATATTCCTAACAAATTCTTATATGATTTTCGTAGAAAAAGTTCTAACATGATATCTTAAATTAATGCTACAAGTATTTGAATTAATTTTCCCAATGTTGTTGTTGTTGTTGTTTTCGAGTCGATCAATGATTACTGAGTTGGCTGTAAAATTGGAAGAAGAAACACAATTGGCATTGTTAACTTGACGTAATGAAGTTGAAAGAAGTACACTCTTAAACGTGCAAATGTTTTGAACTTTTTCCAATGACAAAGCTGTGTAAATAAAATATAAAACAAATATTTAATGTCAATGAAGATTCTACAGCTGTTGTCGATGATGTGGAGTTATTCATATTACCTAGTCATATGTCATGCCATTGTTCTAAGATTATTGGTGACTTTTTGTAATTGAAATTGAGTACTTTAAGATGAAGAAAAATGATAAGCGCGCTGAGTGTTGAACAAAAAATTACTAAATAGCTATGTCTTAATATTACAAATTATGTTCCGAACGTCAACAAATAATAATGTTTTACAATATTTTGATTATTTGTTGAAAAAGAACAACACTTACATATCTATAAAGCAGTTTCTAGTTAAATATGCCTGTGTTGGTATAATGTGTTGTTTCTTGCTAGCGGAAGCAACAGCTTGTGGCAAGCAATCCTATAGATAACTAGTCCGACACGTTAACAATTTGGTCATGTCGCCACTCATATATACCACCAACATGGGAAATCCACGGTTGATTAACATGTAACACGTAATCAACCGTGTCATGGGTAAATCAAATTGCGTTGATATATAACAACAGGTGCCATGGTTAATTAATTAACAATGCATCCATTGCGTTATGATTAAATTAAAAGCAAAAAGAAAATAGAAACTTTTTCAGCAAGTATAAATGTTATGAAAAAAAACAACACAAAGAATGTAGAGCTATTTCATGTGTATGAATATATTTATTTTGCTATAAACACCAGGTTACAATGCTACTCTTACCTTCCATAGTCTGGCCTTTTTTTTAAATTTTGAAGCAAACATGTTAGCATTCAATTTGTCTAAGTAATTTTACTGCTTTAAACATGTAAGTCATGCTTTCTTCACCAAATCTTTACTTTATTTTTTCAAATGTAAATATTTAATCATTGAACTAAGGTCATTGTTTTTAAACATGTAAACAATTAAAGTACGCTCCAAGTTTTGAAAATATAAACTTAAAATAATTCAAATTTAATAATTGAAATGTAACTTTTCAAGTTTTGACAGTTTAATTTTAGAACGTGCACACGCAATATACTATCATGATTATTGCGTAGTTCTCTTTGTTTTCGTATATATTCCATATCTTCACTTCTGTACCTTCTTGAAGATCCTGTTACATTTGTAGCTTCGGTCATCTAGTGGACTTGATGGCTGTAACATATAATGTAATCACCCAATTTAATACATTTAAAAAAATCTTGATCAATCTATATCTAGATCTATTATATTAAAGTGACATTACGCTAATATTTTCAAAGTCAAGTTGAGCTAATTTGACTTTATATTTTAAAAGATTGACTGTCAAAATGGTGTTTGACCAACAGTTGATATTGGAAAATGTTTAGGATTATAAATCTGCCTAAAATTTAAAAAGACTGCCCCACTCTTTTTATAAACTAAGCTTATAGGTAAATTCTAATGGATATTTTCAGAAATTTCGTTAGGATCTGTGCGTTATTTACTGTATATGTGAACTTAAATTTTAAATTAAAAGGCATTATGGAAAATGAAAACTTATTTTGATCTTCACCCGTTCACTCACTATATTATACCATTGGATGGGCATAATGTCACTTTAAATCATTGGCACGTCGGTTGTAACACTCTATTTTCTGTTGATAGACAACAATATCGTTAAAACAAACCTTGATCAGTTACATAACCTTACCAGTATCATTTTCATTCTTTATAAAATTTATTAGGGATAGTAATTAGGATAACACGTTTCATTTAGACAAATAATCTGAACATTTACCAAACATATATATGTATACATTGCGCTTGTGTGAATTATGCCTATGTCAAACGAGCTCTGGTGAAATCTTTACCCATCGTGATATAAGAATTATTTGTTCTACATCTGTAGTTGACGTAATTTGCATATATATGGATAGTCCTTTTCAAAATACATGTAGTATGATATTATATTATTTTGAAAATGACTATCCGTATACTGTACGAAAGGTTATAATTCACTTTGATACATACAGTGTGAAGTTCTCCGTCCTTCACAAACCATTCAGAATACGTATCAATCTTTCCTGGACCAGTGAGCTGGTTTTTAGTGACCCACACCATAACTCCATCTTCTGTCAAGGTTGCTGTTTCCTGAGATAAAGGGAGGTAACAACAGATATTTCCACAGTGTAAACTCTTACTCTTACTAGTACAAAACACATGTGTAAATGCACTCAACGTTCCAAACAACAAAATTATTTTTGATATTTCAGTCATTAACATGATTGTACTAACAAAGAAAAAGAAATAAAGAGAAAACATATGCAGAGAATAGTCATATCAAACATGAGATAAAAACAAATAAATAAATAACATAACAGAAACAAAACATATATACAAGTACACGGTGCAACATCGATATAGCGGTCTTAATATAGAGCAACAGTATGTCTTCCCAAAGGTTTTCACAATAAATCAACATTAATCTTCAACGCAACAACCACCAATATCTTTGTCTCACACAGGATGTTGCTATGCAGAGGATGTACTGTACTTGCATCCTGTTAGACTGTTTCATGTTTATAAAACTATCAGCTAATCAATAATAAACAAAAACAATCGTTTAAGGTAGGTCATATAACCAACTAATAGTATACATGTTTATGTTTCATCTAATTATCCAATCAATTGTCAACTCTATTATATTCTTGATGATAATTTAGAGTGAACTATTACCTTATTATGGAATGTAGGATTATCCCCCGAGAGTTCGTCCTTGGAATCAAACTCTTCATTAAACTTGAATGTACACTTGTGTCCCATACCTGGGACCATTTCATAGTTCATGAATGCGTAGTCGCCTTCAAGTTTGAATGTTATGGTTGGCTTGCACCCAGCAAACATCTCGATTTCTTTCTCCGGATTTCCTGTTAAACAACAAAATTGCTAAATCTTTACCCATGTAACAATTGAAGTCAGAATAACATAGAGTTTCTAACTTGTGACATATTGTGTATTTTAAGTTTTAATAATGAGCATATGAGCAAATTAAAACGGATTCAAGTTTATATAACCCGATCTACTATAGGCGAGGATTATATATGGCAAAACAACCATTCAATCAGTGCAATATCCAGTCAAAGGTCTATTACATCGACTTCTACAATAGGCACAATTTCTTTTATTGTAGATTACGGGTAGCAGATTTGTATGTAGACAATATAAATTTAAATGAATACGACACAAATCATTATCATTACATATAAGATTGTTATTTTCTTAACATTGATATAATCCTCAGCTTAAAATAATAAAAAACTATATTCTAGCTACAAGTACATCAATTAATGATGTCAAGATAACGCTGCAAAACTTTTAAAATGTTATAAATGATCCATATCTGATTTCAAATACAGACAAATAAACTTTTACCCATTTTTTTCATTGCTTCTACGAGATTTTCGTCCCTATCCCATTTCCATTCCCCTTCAAAAATCTCTTGAAATTTTTTCATATCATTCGCCATTTTGGCTTATTCACTAGCAAACCAGTAAATAATGAAATATCAATTTTATAATAGGACTATCCACGTTGACAGAGTTACAGATGGCCTTCGCCAACTATACTGCTATATAAAAACTTTGTAAACGTCAAATAGCATTATCGTGAAATAATTATCTCACAGTTATATAACTTTTGTATGTTTATTGTTACTGTTTTCTTTTATTTATATCGTCGTTATTAACTTATTATCATTGTTTTAGTCATTTTCGTCTTCGCCATAGGCGCCGTCGTCATCATCATCATCATCATCATCAATTTATCATATTATTTCATTTCATTTTAATTTTTAAAACCATTGGGGTTTAAAATTTGTAAACTTGATTTACATTACTTAAAATAAATTTTTTAAGACAGTGATTGGTTCTTGATAAAAAAAAGGGAAAATCTGTGCCTACGGGTTTTAAAGGTTGTTTATCTAAAATTCGGGCCAACTTGTGCATCACCTGTCACTGACCCCCCAAAAATGATTACGTTTTGTTTCGAGCAAACTTTATAATTTTGGTTGTAAAAAAGCTTCTTTGGAAAGGAAAAAAATCAGAATAATGATGCTTTCTTTAAAATTCGCAGAATTTACTGCTTTACGAAACATCTATTTGCTGGCAAAATGGCAAATCAGTGTAAAATAAAAGTTTTGAAAATAAACAAGATTTTTTAAAACTTATATCTGGGAGTGAAACGTAAATTTTGGTAGGCAGTATACATTTTCATGGCTCAATGCATTTCCAAAACTCAAATATTTACACTTCTTATTTACCCAAAGTATTGGAGAAATTATATTGTACTTTTATACAAGTTGTGACAATACGATCACCTATTGTTGGTCGAGGCGACATATTTTCAATTCAATCCAAATATAAGGTTACAAACTCTTTAATCATTGACCGGCCTATTTCTCGCTGATTGATATATTCTCATTTAACTCGCCTAATCTTAATTGAATATTAACCTGAACCGTTATACAATATTATGATAAAAACATATACATAGCAATGGTATTTGGTATGGTATTTTTAAACCTAATGCAAGTGTCGGTCATAACGGTTCAAAGTAAAGTGTTTTTCCGGATTATTTCAGAAGGAAAGTCATAACAAGAGCTGTCACAGGAGACAGCCAAACTCGACTAATAAAATACTGGACGCAGTAAGGAAGACAAAACTAAGACAGAAAAACCAATTATGTATAATTATGTATTAAGTTATAGTAAAAAATATCATTTGTTAACATATATTAAAAAATGATAAAGGGGAATAATTCTAGAAATAGTCATGCTAGAGTTATGAACCTTTTCACACAACATTTGTGTAATGATAAGAAATATATATTTGAAGTTTGAAGTAGATACCTTAAAAAGTAAAGAAGTTTTAATATTTCTTAAATAAAATCCTAAGTTCAAAGAGAGATAAATCTGTAAATATTGCTTCAAGAGTTATGAACATTGTCACATAAAATGTAATTGATGATAAGGAATTAGTATTTGAAGTTTGAGGTAAACACCTTTAAAACTAAAAAAGTTAAAGTAAAAAAAAAAAAAACATTTTTCTGGTAAAAATATCTAAGTTTATTGGGAGTTATGGGGAGATAATTCTTGCAATATAAGTGCTAGAGTTATGAACCTTGTCACATAAGATGTGGATGATGATAAGATGATAAGTTACATATATTTGAGGAATAAAGTTGATCCCTTTAGAAATAAATAAGTAACAGTAAAAAATAATATATTTTAAGGGAAATTCTAAGTTCAAGGGGAGATAAATCTGAAAATATTTGTGCTAGAAGTATGGACCTTGTCACATAAGATGGGGATGATAATAAGGTACATATATTTGAAGTATGAGGTTGATCCCTTAAGAAATAAAGAAATAACAGTAAAAAAAGTATTTTTTAAGAAAAAATTCACAGTTCAAGGGGAGATAAATCTGAATATATTGGTGCTAGAGTTATGAACCTTGTCACATAAGATGTGGTTGATGATAAGGAACATATATTTGAAGTTGATACTTTAAGAAATGACAAAGTTATAGTGAAAAATATTTTACTGCACCAAAACTTTAATCTGAAATCTGGACGCGGACGCGGACGCCGGGGCGAGTAGGACAGCTCTCCATATACTTCGTATATTCGAGCTAAAAATGTAACCTTAACCAACTGATATCAACATTTTGGAGCATTATATAATGCGGTTATATAATCTTATTAAAAATATGCTCATTCCGCCCATCAGCTTAAAAACAATGCTAATATTAATAATCGTAGAACTGTGAATTATTCTTATAATAGGCATTTTGAATTCATGTGTACGCCAATGTCAAGTGTACATCATTCTAAACTATTCTAAATAATCTTAATTAAATACAAAATTCTGAAAGGGATTTATCATTGTAAAATAAAATACTCATGGTACCTGGCGATATCTTGTCACATGAAATAATCACGCTAAAATTGGTCGTCAATCAGTTTTGTAAACATTATAATCTGAAAAACGTTCTTAAAAAGTATGAAATGCAAATATTTAGAATGGCACTGAGCGTTATCATCATGTAATTGTTCAATATGGAAATTAGCTCAATTTAAACTAAAATCAAGATTAATGCACTAGTTCTTAACCAAACGCCTAGTCTATAAAACCGGTATCATAGCGAGTTACGGCATCGCCGTGGCTACTGGCACCTGGAGAACTCGAACCCATGATCCCTGGATTGAGGGGTAGACCCCCTAACTACCACTAGAAACCGTATTATACTGCAAGGATTATACTGCACTATCACGACACTTACATAATTTAGCATAGATCATAGCATGGTTGTGTTTTGGCGGTAGACTAGTCGTAGATCAACCGCTCCCGCATTTGTGGGTTCGAGTCCTACATGTATCAAAGACGCTTCAACCAGGTGCAAATGGGTATCTTAAAGACATCATATTGTAGACTAGTACAAAGGGAGTGACAGGCCCAAAGAGAGATCGATCCGTATCTCTGTCAACTGTTTTGTCAGTGAACAAATTTCACTTTTTTTTCCAGTAGTAGTTTGTGTATTATACTGAAGGTGAAGTTTTGAAAATCAGATTAGCACCTTCATAAACATGTGTGACCATAAATCCATATTTCTTACTGACCATATCATGTTTCAATGACTAATTGACTAAATGATTGATTGAATCGTATGTTCCAACTGTACAAACATCATTATTTTCATTGTTTTGTAATATATATGTGTATAGTAAATACTATTGTATAAACAACAGCTGGATGGATTCATTATTTTCTATCGACTCTAAAACGTTCTATATTATACTGTATACATATGTCATAATTATACAGAATATATAGAGGAATAATATACAGAACATTATTTGTTCAAGCATATCCTAGAAAAACAGATTATATACATTAGATTACACGATTTTAATGTCATCATTTATCAGAAACATAGTTATATAGTAATACTACTATGGACAACAGATAGACGTCAATGCGCATCTTTGTATTGGAGTTTACTAGGTTCGATTTATCATTGCACGAGTTACGATTTGATTGAAAGTGTGACCAAAGTCGGATATTTGATCAATTTGTTCATCATTTCTTATTGATATAAAATAGTGATTCCGATATACAATCATTTTCGGCAAGTATTTTATTTTGGTAAAATATGAAAATGAATATATTTACATCGAACCAAACTTATTTGGAGTCATTATTGTGGTACCTTTAAGCAAATGTCCAACAATATTTATCGAAACAACAACCATGGTTGATATGGTACAAGCCACACAATTCATTAAACTCATTAGTTTATCATAAACATGGTTTGAGTCATGGCATGCAAGTTATTTCTGAGCCAATTATCATCAAAGTATATCTCATTGGTCACCTGGACAACGGTATATAGGAAAGTCTTATAAACTTTGGAATTGGTGAAACGCATTGTGTGATACCGGTATTTAGTGTCGAGGGTGTCGTGATAATGCAAATTAATGAAATTTTCCCTTGGTAGCCAATATATAAATATTTGTTAATTTTTCTCTAAGGTATAACACACTATTTAAATTTACAGTGGACGTTTAAGTTCAGTGCATATAGAAATGTTTAGGCGTGATCTAGTGTTAAATAAATATCAGCAGACCCGGAGCAATGGTCAGCAAGTTTAAGTATAGAGTAGGGACGGCACTAAAATCCAGTTACTAGTTGAAATTATTATTTTAATCTTATGTACAGCGCTGATTTAAAGCGGGTAAAACCTGATTAGAACTACCAACGTCCCATTACCTAGCCGGTTGGCTTACTAGAATCCAAAACCAAAGCGTCCAGGGACAAGCGATTTCATGCCAACAACTAGAAAACACGACACAAGAGGCCCTCGTCTACGGTATCTATTCTTGTCCGATGAAAGTTAGTACAGTATTACATCTTAGTGCGCTTTTGTGTGGTAAACGAGTATTTGTCGCTTGGACGACAACAAATTTCAAATCATGAAAAACGTAAACAATCTATTCCACCAGTTTGCTACTGTAAATACAAGGGAAGACAAACGTTTGTTTTCATATTCAATCATTTATTTGTTTTTCATTTTAAACTCAACAATAGTTGCGACTTGCCAATAAAGCAAGGCCGAAACAAGTGTGACGGTGAAATGATGCAAAAAATTAATGATAAATGAAACTTGTGATGAGACTTTACCTGTTATTTAAAACAAACAAAAACAAATTTAGATTGCGAGCAATGACCGCGAAGGGCATTATAATTATGCAATTTTAAGGTATATAGAATGATGCGTTCCTTTCAAAAATAAACACAAAAAGAAATATAGCATAGGATTTTTCACTAAACTTCAAAACCAGCTTTCATATAAAGCTATCTTGTAAACAGTATTTAGCATTTTACCTAACTAAGAATTTTAATACGCATTGAATTTAAGTTTCTCATTACTTCGAGAATATATGTAGTAACCAGATCAGTTACTGCATAAATGCACGAGCTTTAAATATACAACAAAAGTAGCCGGTATAGAGCCATGTTGTCAAGAGTAAATTTCTTTAATGTCAAATACTCGCTCTTATGAAGAGCATTTTTCTTGTTATTCCTATTTCTTTTCCTATTTCAAAACAATTATTATGCCTTTATAAAGCCTTTTAAAAGGGAGGTAATCTGAAGTCAACCTATAGACATTTACAGTGATGAAAAGTAGCAGCGTCGAACGAATAAATGGTTCACATTTCTATAGTAAACAATAACTACATGTACTTAAAACCAAATAAAAATTATATTGTAAAGGGGGAACAATCATTTGTGCACATCTTCTAAATGCAAAGGGGAGTTAATCCTTGAAATGTTACTATATGCAATACGGTTACTAATAAGTAACAATTTAAGCTTCAAGGAAATATCAGTCATAGAGATGAGAGGAAAATATTTACAGAAAATTCAGATTTTTAGCAGGAGTGCTTAGAGTTATCAGCCTTGTCACATGATGCTCGTGTGATGCCGTTTCAAAAATCAATGACAGTCAACATCAAGAATTTTCATATAAAAAATCTAAGTTTTAACATATATGTACTAAAATTATGGCCCTTGTCATGTGATAATACGGGGCAACTATTTAAAGGTTGCAGTAAATCCATGAAGGATTTAATAAAATAAGAATACGAACCATTTGACCACAAAAAACGATATATCTAGTTATGAACGTCAATGTTGTGAATAGCATAGCTCTTCGTAAATTTCATAAAATCACCCTAAATTTGTACTTTTTTATTACAAGAGCAAAATTTTTATTAACCAAAATTGTAAATTTTTGACGACTTGTCATTTAGATAAACATTGGTTTTCATATCCTCAAAATTTGTTGAACAAAATCAATGCTTTCAACATTTTTGGACGAAAAAAAATATTGGCTTCCATAACTTTACGATTAAAATAAAAAATAACTTCAGATTTGTGATAAGAAACAACTGTTATACACAATTTTAGAGTTAACTTCTAGACAGCTGTTCGGATATATATTATACATATCACCTTAAAATCAAATTTAGTTCTTATAAACTGCTTACCTAATCTGGATTTGAGAAAAAAATTACTAAAAAAACTATACTTTCTATTGAAATTATTAAAAATATCTATATTTTAATCATAAGCTTTAACATAGACTAAGCTCACAGTATAAATATATTATAAAAGGTGTAAAAATGGGAATGTTGACACATTATATGATGTCAGATATGACCTCAATAAACCTTAATATAATAAAATTATATCTAGATAAAAAAGAAAATAATGAAAATTATACTTGCATGAGGTTGGTAATATTCTTCTGGTTGCTTTCAAAATGTCATTAGATATACAAACCTTCTCAATGAAATGAAGTCTGTCACTCTTTTAAAAATGTAAAATATAAAAATCCACCTCGATTCATTCAGGAAAAAATTTACATTCTGAAAAAGATTACACAACAACAAAAGATGTGCCCCCCTGGAGATAATAACTTCAACAAAGACAATCAAAATTGTTTATATAAAACTTACCAACGTAACAAAAATCTCTTATTTTTTTCTGTTATTTCAAATAAAAAAAATCATAAAAATTCATAAAGTAAGGGCATGGGTCCAGAAAAATGTTATTGTTTTAACACTTTAATGAATTATTATTGCACTTTTAATTCTGCTGTAGAATTGTGATTATACCTGTTTACTGAGCATATCTCTTTTATTATAAAAACAAAAGTGAAGGACACATACAACGTTATAAATATTAATGATATACTTTTAGTAAAAATCTGTATCAATAAATTGAAGTGGTCAACTATATACCAGAATCCACCTCTTTGACATTATATTACATATGTCTGATATCTAAGGGAAAACAAGTGTTATCAAAATATCGTTTTGAACTTTCAAGTCACAGTATCTAAGGACATAGCATAACTGGTGCAGGAAGACTTCAATACTATATTTTAAACACAAACTGGCATCACAATATAAAACAGAAACTGCCAACAGAATTGACATATACCATTTGACGTGTTTTAAGGAAGAATTAATTCATAGTTTTTTTAATTTGTTGCCCAAGGACATGTTAAACTGTCTAGTGGATGGAATGATAAATGCATGTTGCAAACTAGATGTCCATTCTTCTAGAATGTCTTAACATCTACTGCCCAAACTCAAGCTATTACTCTTGACCTCTAAATAAAACCTTGACCTATGCTACTGTCTCACTGAGTTTGTTTCAAGTTGTAACAGAATTAAGCAATGCATGAACAAATTACAGCCCGGACAAGCCAAACCACACCAATTTTTCATGCTAGATTAAGGGTAATTCAAATATGAGCCTGGTTTTTACATTGTTGCAATATTGCTGGTGGTGCCATAGTACATGGAAAATATTCCATGCATGAGCTTGTTAGTTAAAAAGTAAAAACTGCACCAAATTCTGACCAAATCAAGCACCATTGAATGGTGAATCTTGTTCCATTATGTCAGTCACAGTCTGAAGGATGCATACATATGTATAACATTTAACTTGAACAAATGAAATCACAAATAAAGCTTGTCCTGAAGTCTCACAACTGGCTAAACAAACGTGAATAAGGTAAGGTCTTATTTTGTCACATTAAAACAAATATGAATTGAAAATCTTAAATGTGTAAAAAAAATCGTTAACCCAATAAAGAGTTCAATTAAAATCATATTTTTAACTTACATAACTTGTTAACTAAAGACCAGGAAAACTTACACAACAGAATAACTCAAAGAACTAAACATGAGAGAACACACAAAAACAAATTTAACATAGGTGTTGTTTTTTTTCCTTCTACCTTATAACTAGAAATATATGTTATGTTAATTCCATATCTGTACGGTCATTAAAGGGTAATGTTAGTGTTTAATGACTAAAATCATACAGCAGAAAATATTCACTTTTTAAACTTCTAACTAAACTTTTTAAGTTCTGTAAATTATTGCTTGCATCTGTAAATAAAAAGACACTTTTAATTATCACTTAAATGACATTTAGCAACTGTATGAAACTAAATTAATTTAAAACTATCACTTTGAAAACTATAGATCAAATAAATAAAAAATCCATTAGTTTTTTGTGACAGTTACAATCTCCTGCTTTATTTTAAAGTCATGAAAGTGGAGGGGAAAAACTTGCTAAATTTTCATAAAAAAATGCTTGTGTATGAGATAAAATAGGCCAACAAATAGTTTCATTTTATATCATTTTGTTCAGAAATATATTTTCATGACTTACAAGTCATATTGAAGATTGCTATGTTTATTACCTTATTAAAACAAAACTATGATATTCAGGGTATTTGACACCGTGAAAGTGGTCATAAGACTTGTGCTTTTGTTATGAAGTTTATTAGTATTCTCAAATGATGCCTTTAAGATATAAAATTAAAAATTTCAAAGACATAACATCAATGCATTTTAACCTTACTTTCAGTTGGATAAAATATCATTATTTGAAGCATTTGTGTAAAAATAATATATGTCCGGAGAGTGTACTGAAAATGTTTTAAGTTAATCATCTAAACTTCAATGCTGTCCTTTTCGAATAAATCAATATATTATTTGTCAATTTTAGAATGATTGCATTTACAAGATATAAAGTCTCTGCACTTTATAGACCATGTTAGTTTAAACACAAACAAGAATTTAAAAAAATGTGTATGGGTATGCACAATTTTAAATGATGCAAACTTCAAACTTTAATTTTCTGACATTTTACTTCTTAACTTAAGTTTGGCAAAAGGAATTGTGAATTTTAACAAGTCTATGCCATCAATAAAGGAAAACATTTAAAGTTTTCAGCATCTTTATAGACAAATTATGAACAAATTACTGATAATTGCTGCTTTGAAGATAAACCCTGAGGTGAAATTGTATGAGCCTGTAATGACGGACAATGTGGTAAAAATGATATCTTCTACTTATAAAGTTCCCAACACAATATGTTAAAGTATTACCAAACCTACTATAAAATCTAAGGCAACAGCCAAAAATTTCCAGATAATTTGGTGTAATCCATTGCTGGGGCTAAGGTGATGAAAAAATATATAATAACAATATCTCAGCACATCAAAACTCTGAGGGCAAATCACTTGCACATAAAATCTTGTAGACGACTAGATTCATTACATTACATGGCAACTGAGAGAGAACACAATTACTGCATGTTATGCAAATGGCACATTTCTAAAGGAGGAAAATATAGCATTAATTTGTAAAAACTTATCACACTCATCACTCTCAATATGATAAAAAACTTGTCAAATATTTGTGTCCAGTGTTGGTTCTTAAAGTTACTCCACTGAGGTCTAAAAGCCTAAAAAATAAAATTTTAATTCCTTACATAGATCAGCTGGGACACTAAAAACAGAAAGATATGCAAAAAATAATTAAGACATACACGAAAATCATTTTTGTTGTTGTTCTTAGTCTGATTTGAGTGAAAATCATTGCATCATTTTTCACAATAAGAATAATTATTCTGAAAAAGTGGGAGTGAGTGAAAATCTTGATAAATAATTTCCAGTCCCATCATGTCAAGAAACCTCAGTGGAGTCCCTTGAAATAAAAAAAAATATAAAAAAACAACCAAAATTACCATTTCCTTCTGACTTAATATTAAAGTTATAAATTTCTGTTGTACACAGGGAATGTAAAACACTTGCCATTTCAATTCATTATCAAAATCTCTTTTTTTAAATACTAACAACACAAAAAAATTGCAACAATGTGAACAGAAAAACACTGTCCACAAGTCAGTTAAAGAATTCAATAAAAAATAATACTAGAAAAATAACAATTGAAAACAAAATTGCCTGAGGGTCAGTTTATTTTCTATATTAATCTAAATACACCATGACATCAAAACAAAAAATGGTGACAAAGAAAATACAACATGATCATAATATGAATATTCTTTGTTTTAACATGATTTCTTTAATAATGACACAAAATTACCATCATAACACACTGATTTTTTTAGTAATGACACAAAATTCAACATATCATATCAATGTAAATATGCAACTGTACATTTTTATTTTCTTCCAATGAAAATAAATCATAAAACATATGCAGCTGTATGAGTCTTATCAAGTCTTTCTTTGGAGAAGATTACATCTCAACAAATGTTTAACCTGACCTGTTATAGTGTACACAGATATACATGTTACCTACAACAGAACTATATACATATAAATGGTAAAAATACAAATGAGCCACGTCATGACAAAACCAACGTTATGCGTTTGCGACCAGCATGGATCCAGACCAGGCTGCACATCCGCGCAGTCTGATCAGGATCCATGCTGTTCGCTATTAGTTTCTCTACTTGTAATAGGGTTTGTAAGCGAACAGCATGGATCCTGATCAGACTGCAAGGATGCGCAGGCTGGTCTGGATCCATGCTGGTCGCAAATGCATTACGTTGGTTTTGTCATGACGCAGCTCAAATGTCAGCATATAAAATGAGAATCTTGTGATAGCCTCAACTCATTCTAACTACATTGTACTTACACTTATAACATCATAACAAATTATGTCCAGAGAAATTCCACACTGTCGACACAGGCAATCAGTTTGTACACAAAAATACATTTTTAAATCTAGAAAACTGGAAATTAATGTCTATACTAGAGATGTTTTGACAGACTTTACTATGCAAAGATTATTTTGTACACACGTCTATAAGGAAATACACAACAACTATAATACTGTGCAACAGTATGTTTGCTTAAATGAATATGCACACATAAATGAAACATCAATGTAACATTTTTAATCCACACATGATTAACAGAGAAATCGTTTTTCAATATTTAATAAAAGTGCATCTATTGATGATCGTCTAATCCAAACATAATAAAAACAGCATTCCTTATTGACAATTAGCCTTAGATCAAATTACAATCCACACATGCTACATCAGAGAAAATCTACATTCAAACATAACAAAACTGAACGATGAATTTCAAATCCATACATGAACAAATAATCAGTATTTATTTTCTAATCCACACAAATTAACAAATATCTTTAGCTTTTGATAATTATAACAGTGTTTATTATCCACACATAATATACCACAGTAAATTTTACATGATGTATGTTAACAAGACTGTGACTTCAAAATCTACACATAATCAAAATATTTGAATAAACAAACTAACAATATCCAAGGAAATTAGTAAATACACTAGTGTTGAATTATTTATCAAACATTATAGCTCTGAACTGTTTTTCATATGTAAGTTTAAACATGTTATAGTGTAATACAATGATCATTTGTGGCACATAATTATAAATGATCCCTGTCAATAATGATACTTCTACAATAAAAAACATGCACATCTTGTACCAGATCTCTTGTCTTATCCAATGCATTACAAGCAAGAATGTAGATTAGCTGACAATGCACTTATATGATTGCAGAGCATCATAGTAAAACAAGAGACACGTATTATTAATTCAAGTTCACAAATGGAAATAATTGTGAATGAGTTATGGGTCTTAGTCATTGACCTAAATTATGAACCTGAAAACATGTATCCGTTGTTTAAGATATGGCAAAACTGTAATAATGATTTTTTATGAATTCAGTAAAAATCCATGCTAGTGTACTGGTTATGCAACAAATGATTAGTGTTTCACGGAGCCAATTCGTTTGAATTTTCAGAAGAGATAAAAAGTTTGCACAAATGCACAAAAATTGATGTTACATTGTTGTTTGGTTTTTTTTGCATACTAGCATTTTGATTGCCTTGTTGACTTCCACACATGATCCTTTACAATGCTTGTTTCTTTGTTGTGTTACATAAACACTTGTCTTACCAAGTTTTGGTAATATTTTCTTATACAAATGTAGCATTGTATCACCTTATTTTTACATAAAAGCTTATCTTTTAACATTACTTATTCCACAAATTTTAGCATACATGGCAGAAACATCACATAAATGATCACACCATTCTTATTCATGTCAGCATTTATATCAACTGTATAGAAAACATAACTATAAAGAAGGAAGCCAGAATGAACACATACAAGTATATGTACATAATAGTCAGCATTTTCATGTACACAGAATTTTGACTTATACATTTATAGAACACAACACATGTAAAATTAAAAATGTCAATATGAAAACAAATGGTAGAAGAAATTATTAGATACCTTTGCAAGTTCTGAAACTTGTTATATAAAAATTGTGATAATTCTTAACACAATACCAAACAAAAGATGCATTTCTTTTGTACATTTACACAACATATGCCAGTTTATAACCAAACACACTGCCTTAACTTTAACTTGTTAATAGGTCATTAAAAATATAGTCAAGCAAGAGATGTTGGAATATTGAGTTCAACAATTATTATTCACTAGACTACTAAAATTATGCAAGTACATTAAAGCTTGTGTCACAGAAGCAGAAGTATATTGTGTCTACTGTATCTAGTAGTTTCGTTCAAAGCATTGACAATGGTTGTCTGAACAATTAGCTAAACTTTTTAACATGATGAATCCTATTTTAACATCATTGTAAAGAGGTGATTGTTTTTGTTGTTTTGTTAGAAAACTTATTTCAAGAATACTAATATGCAGTATCAAAAGAAACAGATCATTAACACTGGCAAATAATTGGCAAATAATCAGCTTATACTGCAAATATTCCTGCCTTACAACAGATTTACATGCTTCTTACATGAAATTAATAAAATTAAATGGGAACTTTTTTTATATGGCCTTAATAACCAATTCTTCAAACACTTTATCAACAAGGAAATAAGTCAACAAAATTCCTAGGAACACACAAATAAAGAAATATTTATCAACCTTGTAGCTTCTGAAGTACTCAAAGCAAATTTCAATTCTTTATATATACATATAATTTTACATCTTTTGCGGAAGATGAACAAATAACTTTTGTGCTGTAAAAAAAAAAGAAACCAAAACTAAATGAAGATGTTATCATGTATAAAACAAAGTGCAACTGCTAGTCTCATTAAGTCAACATGTGTATTTAGAAAATGTCTCATTTGTTTCCTTCAACAGTTGAACTATAATAGATTTTGAAAAAAAAGAAAAAAAAACCTCTTTCATGTTATATGTCCTTTAATGGTTTACATGCTGCTAGAACTGTAAATTCTTCCATGTATTTTTTCTTCTCTGTTTTACATTCATTCTTCCAGGTCATTTCACATATACTCACATGAAACAGAGTTCATTCACAGTGTACATATATATATATATATGACTCTCAGACCTCGGCATTTTACGGAATATTTACTGTACATGTTACCAGGAGATAATGTAGAATGAAATATACAGTCTTTTATCTTTTCTTTGTCCATCATTCTTTATCTTTGTCACCGTTCACTTCATTACTTTCTGTCTTGTTTTCGGACTCCACTTTAACATGCTACAAATTAGATATTTACAATGAATATATTTATTAAACTATCTAAATATTTTGAATTGTATAGGCAACATAGTGTTCAACTTTCTCCTCAAGTACAACAGCTTCGCTTGTATTTTTTAACTATTTTTAATATTCTAAAATCTAGCTTACGGAGTGTCAGTGGTTCTACTCAGGTACCCGTTTGTTCCTGAAATAATGCACGGAAGGGCACCCGAGGTGTTCCTACACCAGTAAAACTGGAATGTCGCCATATGACCTATACTGTGTCCGTGTGACGTAAAACCCAATCAAACAAACAAAATATTAGAACATACATAATAGCATAAGACGAGACATGTAGAAAAGATAATAATAGCGTTTATCATTACAATATAAATGTTTACTTGTAAAACATGATATTTCACTTATCTTGGGAGATTTTGATCTCTGGCTCTAAAACTACAGTATACAGTATTTACACGTCAGTGTATGATAGCACTCATGCTATGATATGAGGACATTTCTTACAGTACTCACCTTCAAACACTGTCCTGTTCCTACCCTTGAAATTTTTCAACTTATTTTCAGTAACCAAAACTTACATGTATTCTACTCTTCTTACATATTTTTATGTTCCTAAACTATTTTCAAGTTATTTTAAATGAGCTAACCCTCGACATCAAAACTTCTCAATTATAGTTTGTTGTAATCACCTTCATTAAGAAATATTTTTTGGTCTTGATCAGTTTTACTGTACTTTCATTAAATATTTCTGCCCTGTGTGCATTATCTCAGACACAAACAGGCACCTCACTAGAACCACAGACACTCCATAACCTAGCTGTCCCAAATAGCTTTCTAACCTGACAAAATAAAAAGTGCTTGGGGGCTTAAACTAAAAGGCAAGGCAGGGGGTTTGCAGTCTCAATTTTAAAAAACCACTCGACCTTTGACGCCCCTGTTTACTGCATTTGGCTTTAGTTTTTTGGTTTCTAAACTACAAACACTCATCAATTTTTATTTTTTTTTATGTCATAATCAGTTTTCTTAAAAAGGATAAATTTCCCTTTTCTATTTTTATTTACTACTACTTAAAAATTTACTTTCTCTGGTATAATGAACTTACCTTAAATATTTCTATGCTATGTTCCTCCTGACAATGTTGACATAGATCCCAGGCTGTTTTAAACATGGCATCACACACTGCACATAACAGATTACGCTCAGGTTCTGCTGTTTTAGAGGCTGTTTAAAACCACATAAACAAAACTTAAATCAATCTAAATATTCTTTTTTCATTAAATGTTATCAAGTTTTTGATAACTGTAGGATTCTGTCTTCCAGTGTTCAACTAGATTTTATCTAAGGAAATTTTACACAGTATTTCCATCATCTATTCTCCTGTGAAGGAATAATTTTTGATGTGATTGTAGATGTGGCAGTACTGCATTGCGGAACATCAATTTAAAGAGTAATATTGTGTTTTATTTGGCTTACAGTCACATCAACCATGTAAATGTCAGCAGTACTAGTGCAGGAAGTTCAATTTTGCACATCTAAGCATCATTTTAGGCACATGCAGAGTATAACCACAAATCTTACATAAATGTAAATGAAACAAGTCCACAGCAGAATTAAAACCCACAACAGTAAGGGGCAAGTAGTTCAAAGTCAAAGACTTTTACTATTTTTGCCATGGAAGCACGGCACCAAAACAGACATATTTAGTGCAAAAGCCCCCCTTTCAAGCTTTTCTGGCCAGCTGAATTTTAACAACAACGAAAACTATTTACATCTAATACTAGCTTGTTTGTCAAGATTTCAAAATTTCTATCTCTGAAACATGAAACATTGTCTATAAGCATTTGCGGCCACAACAATTTCAATACAGACAAGTGATCTTTTTATATGGCTTACCTTTTTCTTCAGCATTAGCTGCCAGTTGGTGACATTTGCACTGTATTTTTAATTCACATTTCTGTTTTTTATGCTGAACAAATGTGGCTAGACTACTGTGTAATGATTTACAGTTACCACAGATTAGTATGTCATTACCCGCTGAAATACAGGCAATAGATACAGATTATACATTTTGTCAAGAGTTTAGTTAAAATCTCAACAAAGTTTGGAGAAGATGCAGTTATGGACACAGTTCACTGAATTGGTCCTTTTTTAGTTATGAAATAAAGTAAATGTGGAAAAAATGAATATCAACTGTACTTCAAGTATGATATTTCCAGAATTTTAAAATGCTTGGGAATCAATAGGAAACCTGTTCATTTACCAGACCCATATCAACAGGGAACAGAACTGGTCATATGACAGCATGTTTTGACTGTCCTCACTGCTTGGCGGTAAAAAACCTCTGTTAAAAAGACAATTCAGAGTTATGGGACATGTGGCCATCATGTTATATTATCCCAAAGAACAAGTATGTTAAGTTTCAATCCCTTTCTTTCTGTAGTTTTGGAGAAACCAACTTGCAAGCATAAACTTTATCAAACAGTGATTGCATCCGGTGTGTCAAAAACTCCCTATTCTTCCTAGTTGAGCTAAATGTAACAGTAACACTGTTAACTCATTCAATGTTTGCTTCATTAGTAAGTTTATGCAAGAAGTCTATAGCAATAACAGTCTTTAAATCTTTAATTCTATAAATTTACTATTCAAATGTATTACACTAGTATATAAATTTATATAAAAACTCAGTCTGGACAGTTCAAATCTTATTTTATTTTAGTTTTATGTTGTTTTTTGTTGTTTTTTTACTTGGGTTTTCATTAAACAACTAAGGAATTTTCCTGCTACATTTTTTAAGAAATATCTCTGGTGACTCTTGGCACCTTGTTTCAACCACAAGCTCTTAAATAAGTCCACCGACTTATCATTTAAAAGCTATCTAGTTAACTTTATAGAAACCAATGCATTGGCTGAACTGTGCTCTGATAAATTCAATGTGGCTTAATGCTGTGATAAGATTTCGAGTGAAAACTACTAACACCACCACCACACAGAAAATCTCTGGCGGGATTTTACCAACAGCACTGAGGGACAAATATAACCAGTTCAGGTTTCTCATTTTCTTTTGTTACTTTCAAATGAGGAAAAAAGTACTTTATAAAAGGGACTCCACTGAAGTTTTTTAACAAGACAGGACTAAAAGATTTGTGTACCGTTTGATGTACCATAAGTCTGAACCAATAACTTGTGTGCACATTTTCAGCGCTTTTCACTCACATTGATTAAAAACAAATACACTACTAATTTCAAATTAAGATCCCAGTATATTTCTATATTATCCTGAGCAGATTTGTTCCATTCTAACTGCCTTATTTGATTTGTAAATATTTCTAATTTTATGGTTTTAGGCTTGTTAAACTCAGTGCTGCTCCTTTTCAAAATTACCACAGTATCAATCTAATATCCATCAAAACAATGCTTTTCATGCCAATATACAGAAACAAAATATTCACAGAAACATACTTGATATAGTAGTCTTTTTCAACGCTTTCCCTGTTGGTCTAGACAGTGTAATGGAAGTACTGGATGCATCTATAGTGGCATCTTTCAGACTTGATCCCAGTGATACAAGATTTCTACCTCCAGCTGCAGCATCTACCTTGGCTTTCTTCTGAGCTGGTGTTTCATTTGTGTTGGAATTGTTGCTGCAAATATTCAAACATTTGCTTGTATAAAAAAAACTAAAGATCCTAAATCAAGATTGCTGTGTTGTTCAAATCGAAATAAATCAGTTTTTTCTTTTGCTCAGACAACTTAATTATAAGTATAATATTCTAACTTAGGGCATTCAGATAAAATTCTGAACATTTCTACCCTTTTTGACTTTTCAAATGTTTGTGTAAATTCAGTTATAGTGTGAAAATTGTTGTTCCTCCATCTCTAATATGTAGCGATCAAACTGCTTAAAAACATAGCTTGGTAGTAAATTGACACAACAACCATGAAAATTCCTATGACAATATTTTCATAAACAAAGAACCTGTAGACAACCTGTCCATGCATGCGGACATTCTTGTTTTAAAAAAAGCTCAATTGTAAAATGTGGATATAACTAACCAGTAATAACCAATATCCCCACAGTGACTGACTACTACTACTAACAGTCCCACATGATTCTTTTATTAGAGCCATCACATACAGGCATACAAATAAGACAAACAAATCTTTATACACCACAGAACATAGATCAGATCTCCTTGCACTAATAATCAACAATTAATACAGATAATACTGTATATTGCTCATCTAACTTTTATCTACCAACACAAACTTTCTGAATATTAGATACAACAATGCAAACTCCACAGAGCAGTCCTCTGCAACAACAGTATCAATTCTCATTGCTATAAATCTAACATCTCTAGAGAAATGCCTCTCAACAACAACCCAAAGTTTTATCTCCCAAAGGATGTTGCTGTGCAGAGGTTACATTATAATATTTCAAATGGTTACTTACGCAGCAGGGGCAGCTCTCTTGCTTCCCTTCTTTGGTTCAGATGCAATGTTTATATCTGCAAAAAGAAAAAAGTTCCAATGATAAATATGTACACAGGCATGTTTATATCAGACTACAGTCGAGACTGTCATAATTATGTGACTTTCCAAGGGATCAAAACAAGAGGGCCATAATGGCACTAGATCGCTCACCTGACACATCAAACTCAACAATTACCTAGACAAGCATTCTGACCAAGTCTCATGACAGGTGAGTGAAAAATGTGACCACTACAGTGTTAACAAGGATTATCCATATTTGAGCAGTGTGACCTAGTTTTTTACCCAGGTGACACATATTCAAACTTGACCTAGAAATCATCAAAACAAACTTTCAGACCAATTTCCAGGATACTTGGATCAAAACAGTAGCAACTAGAGTGTTAACAAGATTTTTCTATTTTTAGCTCCGGTGACCTAGTTTCACATGCCATTTCAAACTCATCCGAGCAATTACCTACACAAGCATCCTGACCAAGTTTGATGATAATTGAGTCGAAAATGTGACCACTAGAATGTTAACAAGGTTTTTCCATATTTGGGCGGTGTGACCTAGTTTTTCATCCAAGATGACCCATGTTCGAACTTGACTTAGAAATCATCAAAACAAACTTTCAGACCAATTTACAGAATATTTGGATCACAACAGTAGCCACTAGAGTGTTAACAAGATTTTTCTATTTTAAGCTCCTGTGACCTAGTTTTTCATCCGAGATGACCCATGTTCGATTTAATCCCAGCAATGACCTAGACAAGTTTCCTGACCAAGTTTGATGACAATTGAGTCAAAATTGTGACCACTAGAGGGTTAATAAGGTTTTTCTATTTTTAGCTCCGATGACCTAGTTTTTCATCAGAGATGACCAATGTTCAAACTCATACGAGCAATTTCCTAGACAAGCATCCTGATCAAGTTTGATGACACTTGTGTCAAAAATGTGACCGCTAGAGTGTTAACAAGGTTTTTCTATTTTTAGCTCCGGTGACCTACTTTTTCAACCGAGATGACCCATGTTCGAACTCATCCGAGCTTTCACCTAGACAAGCATCCTGACCAAGTTTGATGATGATTGAGGCAAAAATGTGACTGCTATAGTGTTAATAAGGTTTTTCTATTTCAAGCTCCGATGACCTACTTTTTCATCCAGGAGACGCTACGTTACTTGATAGTTGATACCTGTATACATGTAAACTGTGTAACTGAGGCAGTGTTGTGTAGAGTTTGTTTAAAGAGTACTGACAACTGGATTATAATTGGACTTAATTATTATGGCCCTTTGGGTGTTAAAACAGGTATTACTTATCTGATTAACGGACAATTAAAAGGTGTGAGTCATTTAAATCAGACAAAGCAATGCATTGGGACCAAACAATTAGGGTCGCTTGTCACATATGACAGGGAGTCATATAATTCAGACCATTCATATAGGAAAATACGTTGGGAGGACTGAAACAAGGTCGGATAAGACAGGGAGTCGTTGAAATCAGGGGGTCGCTAAGGCAGTCTCGACATCAAAATTACTTATAATTCAGACTTCCTTTACCCTATAACTTGCTTATTTTTTAATAATATATGTAGCCAGTGCAGTAAGGAAAGATCACAACTAAGGTATAGTAAGTACTGTCAATATATTTACTATTTAGCAAAATAATCAAAATGTGCCTTTTTCAAAATGACTGCTGTTATCCATGAGTTTTTAAACACACAGTCATGTTCAGCATGAGAGATCTTATAAAATCTTCAATTTTTCACTTTTAATCTGCCATTTATATTTTTACTACATTACTCTACAATAAAAAAGACCATGGCTTAAGTATTTGAGACACCCTTGCAGTTTTAGACATCCAGGTAAAAAAATCCAACATAACTGTTCAGATTTATCCACTGTAAAATGTCTTTATTTATAATTGGTTTGTAATGCTGCAGGCACAAAAAGAATCACTGGATGACAACAAAATCATGTAATGAGATAAAAATCATACCTAGTGTTTGACCAGCATATGTTTTGCCATCTTCTGAGACTGCAGCATGCTTTGCCTCTTCATGTGCACCATACTGTACAAAGGCATATCCTTTATGCATTGATATACCCTTCACCATACCATATCTGAAGATTTCAAATATCATAAAGACATTTCAAAGACATATTTAAGGTATTACGACCCTAATGGGCACTATAAGGAACTAAAAAATTGACATCATAGGTCAGATATATACCTTAAAGTACACCTGTATGCAAAATTTAAACAAAGTTTACCGTACGGAAATCAAGTTATGGCCACTTTTCTGAACTCAAGCTAGGATGTTATGAGTGCCCTTTTTTAGAAATGAGCAACCTTTAAATAACCTGCAATAACATTCTAATGAAAAATGTTTTTCCATTAATTTTTTGTAAGAAACAAAAAGTACCATTCAGCTAACAATCCACATAAGCAAAATTATGGTTTCTACTTAAAATGTATGAAATCTGTATAAAAATGTTACCCTACCCCACCCATTTTTACCACGTGTCTGACCATTTTCCTACTAAGGGAGCCTAATTTACCCAAATGAGTGCCTGTTTTCAAAGTTTCCCTAAATTTTTAAAGAAGTATATTGGTTGATCTTGTAAAATATTAAATACTTTTACTGTCTAGTTTTGATTTAATTACACTTTGAAAATATCAGGTACCATATTTATTACTAAATTTAGCATAATTTAGCCAATAAATACCTATGTAAATTAAAAAATCAAAATTAAACACTTTTTTCTTTCCAAATGGGACATGAGAGATACATAAATAATGTTAGAAGAAAAAAAGAAAGAAAAAAAAAGTTGACCCTTCTGGGGATTGAACCCACGGCCCTCATTTTCAATGTAGTTAACAGTAGTTCTAGCCTATTTGAATACTCTTCAAAGCGGAGGTAATGCATTAGGATGGTAATACCTTAAGTTAAACAATACTCAAGATAAGCTTCATCTCCAGTTTTGTTTCCTGTCTGCTTTCTTTTGTTTTGCTTTATACCTATCTTTTCAGTTGTTTCACATTTGGCTTAAATTTTGTTAATACTCTCAACATAAATGTTTTTGTACAGGTATTGTTTTTCCAGTGTGCTTGAATGCAAGTTTGTGAGGAGGCTGCTGATCACTTCTTGCCAAATCTTATTTGGGGATTTTCATTTTTTTTTTAAACCTTTTAGTGGTCACCCTTATATGATCCTTTTCATTTTCAGTATCTTTTTTTCATTTCTTTTATAACAGTCCTTAGGCTTGGTCAAGATCAGCAGACTCCACACAACTTTTAATCTAATTTAATTTTTTTTGTACAAGTTAAATGTGTTCGGCAATTTTTATCTAGATATATACAGACTTCCCGAAATACGTCGGTCCGACGGACATGTCCGATAAATTTTGATCAGGTCCGACAATTTTTTATTCCGGATCGGTCCGACTGTCCGGCTTTTATCCAAGCAGCATGTATACAAAATGGCGTCGCTAAAGGTGCCAAACCTGGGAAAAACCGAAAATCTACGTCAGAAGAGTGCGCAGAACAGCAATAAAAGGATGAAAAGAATAGACCCGAGACGAAATTTAATGAAAAATGGAAGCAGAACCATGAATCATTGGTGTATGACAGGGAGGAGATGAAAATGCGCTGTACGGATTGTGCCGATTTTTACGGCGAAAAAATAAAAAACAAAAAGTGTCTTAGAAATACAAAAAGTGTCTTAGAAATACAAACACAAGTTTTTCTTTGATTTTGATCAATTTTATTTGGTCTGACAGATTTTGTTTCGGTCCGACAGATTTTCATGGTTTGTCAGACCGAATGTCTGACAGTTTTTTTCAACTTTCGGGAAGTCTGTATATATTTTTCAAACTGTTTCACTTACATAATATATGTCATTAAAGTAATTTAAATGTTATCTCTAGCATGTCAATATAATTCATTATTATTTCATTTTTAACTATTACATGTAGTGTCTACATACCACATTATAGTATTACGATTAATTTAACTTGTTTACCAATTTGTCTTTCAAAGATTATCATAATGTGCTTCTTTTACGAGTTTTATGTTTACATGCATGTATGTCGGTCAAAAGCTATAAATAGTTTATGTTTTGTGCAATGTTATATATATATATATACCCACTATAAATAAATTTTAATTTGACAGGGCTCCAGATAAGATGCGTATACGCGTAAATTACGCATGGAAATAACACGTTTACGCATTCAAAACAAAATTTAAGCGTATGAAAACGCACACAAAATTCAGGTTACGCATTGAGCAACATTTCTTTCGCGTTAACGTAACCGAAATTAAACTCGGTGATTATCTTATTTTTAATTTTGTCTGAACGCTTTGCAAGCGTCTACCGGTAACTTCCAATAGTTCCGACCGTCATCGGTTGTTATCTTATGTATAGTATGGTGGTGGAATAAACTTTGTATGAATGCTTTGCAACGTCTAACGGAAACTTCCTGTAGTTCCGACTGTCATCGGATGTTATCGTATGTATAGTAAGGTGGTGGAATTAACGCAATTTCATAAACATCCGGTACAATGTCGCTGTCAAAAGTTAAAATAAAACGATTGACTCGTATTTTATGCCGAAAAAAATCAGTTAAGGTTATAATTAATGAAATAATTAGCGCTGCCATGTATGAGCAATAGAAACATGCCTCAGGTTCAGATAAAACGTTTGCCGTTTGGAAATGCAAGATTATAAACCAAGGGAGTCCAGAAAGCAAAAGAAATGACTTTGACATATCTTGTATTACAAGTATATACGATAATGCAATAAACATGGAAGCATAATAAATGTTTTACTCTTTTACATACATTTTAAGGAGTACAAATACTCCTGCCAAATTTCAGATTTCAAGTTTTACTCATTCACAAAAAAATCAATGAGTAAATACTCATTGCCCTAAAAAATTATCTGGAGCTCTGATTTGATTTGAAAGGATCGTTATTTTTACTTCAAGTCATGCAGCTTTGCTCTCATGAATAAAGGTCAATACCAATCCTACCTATTTTATTAAGCTAAATCAAGCATTTTAAAGGCTTGTGAAACTGCTGCAATTCTTAGGCCATAAAGACGGAATTATTATCTTTTGTGTAATACCCTCTATATATGGCTTGGTCAAGTTTCCAATACCTTGGTTTAAAACTTAGTTTGAAACTTTTTCATATATCTAAAAATTTGGGAAAGTGTTAAGAAGTAAAGCTCTGACTTGGAGCACTCAAGTGCTGTGCAGACAGGGATGTAATTACGTATGCTAAAATGTCTGAAAAAAACACTCTGTTGTATTTGATAAAACCAAAAGTTGACTGTTTTAAATTGAAAACGGACAGAAAAATCTTTAATGAAAACCATGCGAGATAATTGGTCATTATAGAATGATGGTAAAGAGATGCAGGTTAGCCGAGACCAAAATTTATTCCAATTAATACCCTTTCATCTTGACAGCTACTAGTAAAGCAAACATCATGTTGGGATCCTGTAATGGTCAGAATATTTAAGCAGAGTCCCAACCAGCTGTTGAAGTTGTAAAGGAGTCATTAATACTCATGTGCTTTTGGGCCATTATCAGGATGATAAAGTTTCTTGGACCCAGTCACCCTGCTTTAAGGGTGTTAACATTTTCCCATAATAATCCAGAACTTTTTCTTTCTCAAATGCTATGACATACTTGAAATTTACGTACCTTCTAAATATAACTTCAACATCTTCTTTTTTCATAGCTATAGTGTTTAAATTCCCAACAAATATTCTACAGTGAGCACCACGTGGATCATTTGTGACATTGGATGCTGCAGCAGGGGGTGGTGCCTGTGGTCGCATTTGAGGTCCAGGGCCCCCTGGGCCTACAGGTCCTTGTGGTCTCAATGGTCCTTAGAAGTAAGACAAAATTTTTATTACAAGTCATATGTTCAGAAATACATTTCATGATCAACAACAAGTTTTTTTATAATGTATTATATATTGCATGATCAACAACAATTTTTTTATATTATGTAAACTACTTAACTTTTTAAGTAATGAACTAAACTCTTAAAATTCTTAAACAACCTTTCCTTTAATGCCTAAATAAAGCAAGAAGCCAAGAACTAAAAATGTTGAACTACAATGTATCCAAAAACCTAGTGTCACTGTTAATACACAAACAATGAACATTGTCAAACCATTGTAAAACTAGAAAACCATCAAACTTACCTCTAGGTCCCATACCAGGAGGGCCAGGAGGCCTCATACCTGGTCCTGGAGGTCTCATGCCTGGTCCCATAGGTCCCCCTGGACCTGGAGGTCTGTTTGGACCTGGCATACCATGGGGACCTCCTGGACGTGGCATTGGTCGAGGGCCTCTCATATTCTAAAATGCAAAGAAAAAAGTGAAAATGGCTGAATGGTTCAATGAAAGTTAAAATTTAGAGCTCTTCAGTTTTATCAAATATGCAAAAACAGGTTTTTCATTTTTATCTAAGGCAGCAGATGCCTTAAAGAAAACAACCAATTCAGCCATGGTCATGAATAGGTGATATTTTAATAAAAAGGCTGAAGAATACAATTGATTTTAACAGCATCTTTACAGATGATATGGTAACAAGTGTCTTCACAATTTAGGGTGTGAAGTGCCTGGGGACTAGTCATAGTATCATATTTGTTATTTTTTATTGGGATTTAAGTCACACCAACAAAACTATCATATAAATGGCAGCTAGAGGTGTAACAATAACTTGATTGATTACGACCTATACAGATCTGATAGTAACCTCATCATGATCTATCAATAAAAAAATAAATTACTTAATTTTGATGGTAATCTGATGAAAATTTCAAATACATTTATTTGTCAGACCTGTCATAAATTCAACTCCTGTGGCATATTTGTCAGTAAGTATTGTTTGCTTATCATTATGAATTAATAATTGTAAACAATGTCCTGAATTTCTAAGCAACAGCTCCGCTTCAAAGTACAATAGGCAGGACAAATTATCAACACCTGATATCCACCTGAACGGAACCCGAGAAGCTAAAAAGTTTCATGTAGAATTTGATGCAGATGTTAATTTGTTATTGAAATCAACATGCCATCAGTGATTAATCTAGAAATTCCTTACAATGCGTCGGATGACGCACATGTTTGAAAACAATGAGTCCTGTAGCAAAATCAATGAGTCATGTAGCAAAAAAAATGCGTCTTTTTAATAGCAGATCCTTGACATGATTTGCATGTTTTTATAACAAGCGATTAAGTAATTAAAGTGCATAAAAACGTTATTTTTGGTACTAATATTAATTGCAGGCAAAACAATTTTTATTGGCTGCTCAAAAATCTAATTTTCATAATTTATATTTTCTTACTACTTATGTCTAATACTGTGCATTATCCATTTTAATTGTTCGTAATTTGCACAAAATGTCCCTCTCACACTGTATACATACTGACGACTTTTATTGCTCCTTGTATGCCTCTGTGTAGAAAGCATACACAGACAGACCTTTTGATCATGAAAAAAAGTCATGCACAATGTTACCCTGATTGGTTAATCACCCTGTCAAATATTCTGATGACGTAATAGACATCTTTTTTTTTTACACTCCGCGTGAACTTGAGTGACCTTAGGGGAAATCATTACACACCTGTCAGATTATACTGTAACTTACAGCATTTCTTAAAATAGCAACACTTTTTTCAGTTACCGATAATTATTTAAAATATTAAGTAGATAAATGATTTTTTGTTTGCTTTATTGGATTAAATTTACGGTAGTAGAAATGCAGTAGTAGGTGGGAAAGGGATTAGGTATGTAGATAACTTGGAAAAATGCTATAGGGAAATGGATAAACTCAAGAATATGCGTAATTACAGGGGAATGGGTAACCTGTTGCTGTTGGTACCAGTTTTGTCTGGATGACTAAATAACATACAATATAAGTCTGATGGCCATTTGCTGACGATTTTCCTGTGCCCTTCTCATTTTTTTGCGCCAATGTCTGCATATTTCACCATTGTAGGCGAATCGCTCTTATGCAAAATGGACGCTCTGATTGGCTAATGCCGATAATGGGCGGTTACCGATCACAAGCAACAATTGCTTGGGATTTAACGTTTTAAGCAAATGGGGGATTAGTCTTGCACCTGATATCAGCGGAAATTAAATTATTCAACTGAAGAAATTGAAAAATTATTCAACGAATGAAATTAAAGTAATCAATCTGTACATAGAAATCACTAATCGTGATATTTTGGATTATAAACTTCCTGATTAGCATGCGTCAGATTGAACGCACATATTTTGAAACTGTGCGTCTTTTTCGATTTTTATGCGTATTTTACGCAAGACGCACATCTAGATTAATCACTGGCCATAAAAGTTAAATTGAAAACGTCTTTCATTAATCTAATTACCAACAAGCTACAGCACCAACCCACCTGATTTTAACAAAATAAAGCTTAAAATGAATCACTATAAGATTTATAAGACATGATAATCTTTATAATTCTGGGATGGAAGCTGATGCTGTTTGAAAGTTTTACTTAGGCTATATCCTTGAATAGACCCGGGGTCTAAATCAGGAGTGTATGTAATGTTCATTCCATTTTCTTGGACTTTAAGCCGTCCAGTTACCTCAATAGGTAGAACGTTGGACTGTAAATCAGGCGACAGGTTTGATTCCCGGAAGGCACAGTTCACTTTCGTTGTGACCAATCAATCCTTACTACGGTCATTCACACTGTACCTCTGCTCTTGCGTGTACAGAAGTTATCAGTTCCTTGCGAAATGAAAGCAACTAGTACTGGTAAACTGCTTGACAGCCTGCCCAGGAACAATGCAGTCCTCTGGTAAATTCATTACAAGTGGCTTTTCTGGTAAATTCATTATAAGTGGCTTACTGCGTAATCTGAAATGAAAACTACCAACACCACCACCTTTGACTTTGGTGTACTGTATTATGTCTAAAGTTTTACTTCTGTAATAAACACAGAGGTCTAATCCAGGAGATTCACCGGCTATATCCTGGAAATATTATAGACTCACGAGTTACGGGACGGGTTTGACACAGTTTATTTAAATATCTTTAAATTATAGACGATTATTGTGGTGTTATTTCGAAATGGTTAATTTGTTAGAAAGTTTCAAACATTTATTTACCATCATAGTAAAAATTAACGCGTCAGATCCTTTATTTAAGAAAGCCAACAGCGGGGACCTGGCCTTTCCCGGTTTTTTTCTTGGAAAGATTGCAAGAAATCTACAACGGTTATTTATTGCATTATTCGCTGCTCATCAAAAGTATAATGTGAAGATTTCATAGACAGTAGCCTCTTACAATATTAAAAGACAATCTTTAAGATATTTTAAGAGAACTTTTACACATGTGTATTTTAAAGAAGTTGATTTTAGTACCACACCAGATGGCGTGTATAATACTTCCGGTTTCAAGAGTGGCGTTTGCTTTACAGACTTTTATCAAAACGAATTTTTTATACACCACTAAATTTTTTACGGTGGTTCAATCAGGTCAATGAGACCGGGAACGTACACTATAGTTATAGAAAATGCCAGGACTGTCGTGTCCTGTTCCATTTCGATCCTAGTCACCTCAAATGTGCTAGTCGCATTAATTTGACCTAAAATATGTTTAAAATTTATCTTGTTATTCATGTAATATAATATCAATATATTAAAAAAATATTGTCTGTAACAATATAACAAAAATCAATCTTTTTTTGTATTTTTTTTTTTTACATTGATATCATATTACATGAATAATAAGATTAAACCTATTTTAGGTCAAATCAATGCGACTAGCACCTTTGAGTCACCTCAGTCTGCTTTTAAAAGCTTCAGCTATAACATCCGCAGCTGGTACACATGTAGGATCTTATGTTCAATTATTTTGTCCTGAAAATCTTCTGCCAATGCCCTGTTACTTTCAACGACGTGTACACACTTAAATATGGAAGAGATAGCAACACATTAAGGCCAATATTATGTTACTGTTATTTGACATTTGGTTTATATACAGGACATTCCTTAATTACAAGGTACCGACTCGAGCCTCACTTATTATTTATTTATTTTCTTTTTTAAACCTTATATTTGATATGAAATTAAGAGGGCATCTAAATAAAAAATAAACAAACGAGCAAAAGTACCACAAAGGCCGGGTAATATATGTACCCGAAAGATACTTTTTTTGTGTACTCAAAAATAATCTTTCAATCAGTGAAGAAACCCATTCAAAAACGTCAACAAAAACTTTCTATTTTAATTATTCTTTTTATATAAAATAAACCCCAGGTACATATCTGGCTACATGCCTCTAAACACTGTAGTTATCCACATAAAGATTTGATGTGATTTCTAGTACACCAATCTACATAAGGCATGGTGACCCCCAGGACAGACAATTTTGACACCAGGGTCATGGTTAATACATGTATACATAACTTTTGTAGAATACTATAAATTGATGCTACATGCCAATATCAAAGCTCTGCGGAGTAATTAATTTCAAGATATTTTAATAAGTCTGCATAAAAAATGAACCCCAGGGTGAGCCTAATCCTTACCTAAGAATCATGATTTATGCCACTGGTGTAAAGTTTAACACAACAATGTAACTTGCCAAATCGTCGTTTCGACTGTGGTATATACTGGAGTTGACGCAGTTGATGCGAAATTTCAGTTCAGCCAATCGAGATACAGTAATACATGTATGTCTTCTTAATTTAGGCATAACCTTTAACTTCAGATTGAGGTATGTTCTCATGGACCTGCTATCTTTGTTTCAGACTGTGACATCTCTAGTATAATGTAGTATATATAATGTAGTTACCTCACTAGAATAGACAGAGAGCCACATTTAACTAAATTGAGCTATCTGCAGATTTAAATAGTAAATACATTACATCAATTATCGAATGATCAAACAATTTATGCTTCAATATACATACAGTAAAAACCCGCTTTACGACCACCCCGTTTTCGAGACCAACCCGCTAATACGAACGATTTTTTAAAGACCCGATTTTTTTATTCTTTATTTTAATGGTCGCTAACCCCGGTTTTGAGACCACCCCGTTATTCCGTAATACGACCAGTAAATTCAGTCCCATTTCGTAAATTCTGTACATTTGGAAACCCATAAATACGACCGCAGGCACTTTCTCACCTTGATATTGACAGGCATGTATATTGCTGAAATCTTTTTGACACCTGATGTAAACAACAGTTGTCCTAGTTTTACGACATTTAACGACATCCAATTTACGGCAGAGGTCAAGGTTACTTTGTATCCAACCCGTAAATGATCAACAAGGTTAGCTTTTAAAAAAGCTAGTAGCGACTCGCTTCGTAATTTTTTTCAAGGGGTGTGTTTAAATGAAAAAATGACAGTTCTGTTAGCTGAAGAGACTTCAGCGAACATCAAAATAAAAGTGAAGTCAACACTGGCCCGGTGCCCGATGGCCAGTGTATATAAGTTCAGGCCAGTGTAAATTTAAGAAAATTTTGTTAATTATTTAGTAGAATAAATTCAAAACTGGAATTCGGGCCAGTAAATTCAAAATCTTAAACTCATTGACTGAAAGTGACATATAAAGTTCTCTCAGTTTAACCAAGATGAGTTTGAGTATATATGAAGGTGCATGTAAACAGATTGAATGAAGAACCTATGTCTATGCACATTTACTATATGGCCTGTTGACCTTGACCACAAAATGTTAGATAGGTAGATTTCATAAAGATGTCTCTTTATACAAAATTAAGTTGTAATACATGTATGTTATTCAGTATTGGAATGAGAGGCACAAGTCCTAAAGTAAACACAAGTTGTCAATCAATTCAGCCAGAAAAGCCGGGATCCTATTAAAAAATATAGGGATCCCAGAAATTGACCAGGCTAAGAAGATGTTTTTCAGATAAGCCGGGATCCTATTTTAAAAAACATATAGGGATCCCGGGAATTGACCAGTTCAAGAATATAGTTTTCAGAAAAGCCGGGATCGTATTAAAATGTAAATAGATCTCACGGATTGGCCAGTTCAAGTATATAGTTTTCAGAAAAGCTGGGATCGTTTTAAAACATACAGGGATCCCGGGATTTGACCAATTCAAGAAAATAGTCTTTGATTTTTCCAATTAATTAGGCATATAATTATAAGTATTGTGATTTCCGCATTTTCAGTTTGTTAATAAATAGCTCTAAATATATCTATATTCTAAGTTAAATTAATTTAACGTTCATTATATACAATAAAAAAATTAACGTTTTATGGCCTTTCATTACGACAACAATCAACACAAATATAGTTTATTAGGTTTTTCCTCCATATCTTATACTATCCCGGATCCCGGGCGTTCCGGATCCCGGCCAGTAAATACATACACTAAATACCGGAAAGGATAAAATGACCGGAAAAAAGGAAAAATAAAAAATGCACAGAACCAGATGTACACTTATGTTAATTAACCAAACGAAAACTTACTACAGAGAAAACAGGTGAAATCGCTAAATCAGAAGTCAGTGTAAATATGATTTATTGAAAAGAATTCATAAAGACAAACATTTTAATCATCATTATATCTTTGCGCTCAAAACAATACTTGCTGATTTTTAAAAATGGCGTGAAAATTGAAGGTTTTTTGACGCTATGTAAGATTAAATTTGATTGGCTAAATAATTTTGGATCCTAGCCCTGATAGATAAATTTTGTAGAAAGCTGGAAGCCAAGCTTCGATTAAATTTTTGGATAGCTTCGGAGTTTTAGGTTGTTTCTCAGTAAAATCCTACCGTAATACCGGCTCGCCGTGGCGAGCCGGCATAATATTGTCGATAATTTCTTAATTTCACACCTTTAATGTCATAACTGGAGGAATAAAACAACAAAATATTGAACAAAAAACTTTCAAAAACGTTTTTTAGAGGTGTTGCTGCTATCATTATCTCTTTCGTTCCATAATTTTAAACAAACATAAACATGATACGATTAGGTTTTTGAAGTTGTTATCGGCAATGAAAACTGTGAAAATAATTAAAGGTCAATTGTTCGGTGTGCTTTGTAGTAAAATGGTGATTTAATTGAGTAAGTCATGTCATTCTTTTAACAAGAATGTAAAAATATTTTTGTGTTTAAAGACATTCATAATACATTTTGTACCTCTAAAGAAGTTTAAAAATTTTATAATGTTAAAAAGTAAAAGAAAATAAATGAAAATAAAAAAATAATAGTGTATGCTTTATATCTTCTCATTTGAAATAGGTTAGCCCAGAATTAAACATGTGTCCAGTACATGGTATCCCTTAATATATTGCCTGGTTTTCTGTTTGACCAAACTCATTAATGAGACCAACCCGCTATTAAGACCAGATTTGTAAAGTCCCATCATTGGTCTCATTAGCGAGTTTTCACTGTATTCTATATGTATATCATATCCTATATATCCTGTACTTTTTTATTTTAAAATCGATCAAGGACAACACTACCGAAATAATCGATTTTAAAAGTTTGAATGCGTTTTTTTTTTCAAAATGGAGTTAGATCATTTTAATAATAAAGCAACAAAATATCTTAACTATGGGCGTTTTTGTTTCAAACAATAAAACTAAAATATTTTATCTTATATAAGTCCATATCAACTAAATGGTCCCTGGGTGGAGTAAATGTTGACCCAAGGAGAATGATATGAATAAGTTTTGTGGAGGTCCACAATGCAATGCTACATACAAAATATTAAAGCTCTGGCCATTATTGTTTTACAAAATAAGACTAAAAGGTATATCCTATACAAGTGTATATAAATCAAGTGACCCCGGACTTGGGCCAAATGACATGGTCAATATCACTTTTGTAGAAGTCTACAAGGTAATGCTACATGCCAAATTTCACAGCTCAGGGCATTGCAGTTTCACAAAATAGAATTAAATGTGTTTTCTATATAAAGCCTGTATGAATCACGTGACCACCGGGGCAGGACCAATATTGACCCAAGGGATATGATTTATATCACATTTATAGAGGTCAACAAGAAAATGTTACATGCCAAAAAATCTAAGCTATTGGCAATGTTGTTTCTTAAAATAAGACTTTAATGTGTTTTCTTATATAAAGCCTATATAAATCAAGTGATACCCGGAGCAAGGCCAATATTTACCCAAGGGGCATGATAAAAATGAATTTTGTAGAGATCCACAAGGCAATGGTACATGCCAAATATCTTAGCTCTGGGCATTGTAGTTTTACAATATCAGACATAAATTTGTTTTCCTATTCAAAATTGACACCCAGTGTGGAGCCAATTTTGAACCTGGGTTTTGCATGTCGCCTCATTATAAGTAAGATTTCTGCCAAATAGTTTTAATTTCATTCCAATGTTTCAAAAGATACAGAGTGGGCACGAAATTTTGAAATTAATTCAAAATGAGTAAGTGTGACCTTGACCTAGGCCTGAGGAAGGTCAAATGTGTGCTCTGCACACTGAAATTGTGTCGGGCGTATAAATGTCACAAGTGACTGTGAAAAAAAAATGGGAAAGTACCTGATTTTTATTTATATATTTTTAAGCATCTTATTAAAGTTACATCAAACAATATATTAGTTTAAGCCACGCTTCGTTGCTTTTACCGATATACTTTATATAAATATACACACTATGATACCGCCTTATGATTTATGATGTAAACAACATTTATCTGATTATTATATTCACTCTCTTTTACGCATAAAGGAAATATTTGTCGCTGAGATTTACATTAATATTGCGCGTGTTTTGTCGATGTTTTTGTTCTTTGAAAGAGAATGTTAACTTCCGTCATTTTTCATCTGTTTTCTGTATTCATTGTTTTCACCCACCAGAAAGCATGGATTTCTTCGGATTGTAGGAAATATTCTAGTGATACTTTGACATGTAAAGAAAGTATTCCTGTAGAGATACCTCTTGGCATCTCTAGGGTTGTTGTATCTAATTATTTACGTACTAATATTTCTAACATCACATTTACACATGTAAGTTGGAGAAATGTGGAGGTTTTTGATATAGGCATAAACCCTAATGTTTATTTTACAGTTGCCGGATTTAACTTTTATAGCTTATATAATGTAAAAGTGCTCGGTATTCATTCAAGGAGATTAGATGATATACATACAGATATGCTAAAGGGACTGAACTCTTTACACACTTTGGATTTTTCAGATTGCTTCGGACATTGCTGGTACCGTTGATGCGCTTCTAGCGTATCCCGGTACATTAGAATTTCTCAAACTTGATCAGATAGGGGGACGCAGTGTCACAATTGATGGAAATTTTGTTAATATGATTGCAGTGAAAAAAATTCTAAACTGAGTCTGTGCAGACTCAATATTTTCCCAATGGGGCCTATCACAGCTACAGAAAAAGAACCAACTTTAAAATACATAGACATTTCAAATTCTACTATTCTTCCTTCGAAGTCGTACAACTTTAATGATCGATATATATTGCTAACAAACATATTAAGAAATGTTGAGGTCTTGAATGTTTCCTCATTGCCGTATTCGTTTCTTAATATAGATTATACACTTGTAAGGAAGGTTAGTGGCAAAAATTGTCTGCAAATGTTTAGTGAATCCAGCTCTAGTGAAATGAACAACTACTTGTTTCCCAATATGAAGGTACTGGAAATTAACGATTTGTTTAAATATAAAATAGTTTTGAACAATTCTGTCATCAACTTAACGTGTGCCGGGCAGGTGAATTTAAAGTCTATTTCTATGCGACATAACAATCTTCAATGGATGAATATAAGTTTGCTTTTACCAACTGATTTTGCCATCAAAGAAATGGATCTGTCCTCGAATAAAATACAATACTTATCGCCGCAACTAATGAGTGGATTTTCTTATCTTCAAAGATTGAATTTAGCATACAACAGTCTTGGATTTATGCAAAAATATGAGGAATTTAGAAACATCTTTTCGGGGCAGAGACATATCATTGTTTTAAATATGGCATTTAATAGTTTGACGTATTTGCCAGTAAATATGTTTATGAATAATAACAAACTTCGTCAGTTGGATTTACACGGGAACAAACTCAAAACACTTAGTTTCAAGTTTCAACATTTGCACGGTCTTTCAATTCTTAACCTGAGTTTTAATGGCATAGTGGCATTGGATCCAGTCACTATAAAAGCATTTAATAGTTTTCGAAATGTTATCGAACGGATCGAAAATAAAACTGCTGTCATAAACTTAGATTTAATCGGAAACCCCATTGTATGTGATTGTAATACTGTAGGATTTATTGAGTGGATATTTACAGATCTGACAGTTAACAAAACTCAGCCTTACAGCTGTTATTATGAAGGGGAGTACCTAACTATCGACAGAAATATTATCGAAAAGTCGAAATTTTTATGCCACCGGACTCTCGTCATCACTCTCTCCGTGGTTATTGTCGCAATCATTGTAACAGTAATTTCTGTATATGTTACCATAGCCCATTACAGATCCAAAGCGAAGAGAAGAAAACTTTCTCGAGAAAAGTTTATTGAAATGTTTTTGGGAGATGATTTCAGTAAAAACCGTATATCCTTTATTGTATATGCAAGCGATGATTTTGATGACCTGAACAAATCGTTTAGCCGCTGTTTAAACAACGATTTACAAAACGCTCTAAAGACTGACCGGAGACTGATTTCCACCGGCGACCTTGACATTGCTCCAGGATATCCTATCATGGAAGAGGTACTACGATGTGTCACCAAGGCATGTACTTTGATCGTTTTAGCATCAAAGAAGTTTTGTGAAAGTGAGTGGTGTCAGATAGAACTGCGAGAGGCTTATAACTTGAATATTCCTATAATTTTGTTGTTTAAAGAAGATGTTGAGGAAAGTTTGATGTCACCGACAATGCTTGCAGTGTTTAAAAAGTTTGCTAGAGCGAAACTTATTGCAAAAGACGACACATTTGAAACAGTTCCTGAATGGAACCAATTTGTAGAGTCTGTTATTAACTTAGCAATTGAGGGTACTGGCCTTATGTAGAAATTAAACATATATTAACTGTTCACTTTATATTTGTATTCAAAATTTGATTATGACGTAAGGTGGTTTCTAACAAAAAATATATTATCAAAGTTATACAAGTCAATATTCTATTAATTGCTGTATATATAGTATCTTTAAAAGGTATTTGACTAGTATAGAGTATGACATGTGTAATTTAATTTGAATTGGCATAGTTCCGTTTGTTAAAAATGTTAAAAACCAGCAATAATCAGTAATACTGGTTACTATACCACGCTCTCAAAAAGTCAACATAATTTTAAAGATATACTATGCTCAAATGTGATATTAGAAAATATCTATAATTGCTATACAGTCTCTTTGTGAATATACAATAAACAGGTTTTGACTTCACATAAAGTAGATATGTTATGTTTTAATTTTTTTATTCTACACACTATAGGTGTTCACCATATGAAAATATAGTGTTATTTTTAAAAAAGCAACAAAAGTATAAAATGTCATTGTGTTAATACAAAACTATTGATTTTATATAAAAAAAATATTTCAGGGTATAAAGTTATATCTTATTAAACTATTTTATAAAATAATCAACAGTAAAATTATAATGTTTCAAAACTCTTTTGGTTGATGTAACAAACAATGCCTCTGTTATTTAACACACGTGGATATTGTACGTAAACAGAATAAAATGTTTCGACACAAAATATAATTGTAATATTTTTAACAGGGTTGTATCCGTTTAGCAATGATTCCATGTATTTTAAGGCAACATACTTCCATATTTTTATAAAAGCATTTTTGGTGGATTTTGCAGTAGATATAGCTGTATACCCTTTAAAACATATTGTTTACATTTCCTACAAAACAACTTTTTTCAGCAAGCTTGTAAACACTAAGACATTTTGTAGAAGTATTATAGATAGATATCTACTCTTGGTCCAGTTGGCATGAACCTTTCGACGAGACTAATTCAAATGTCAGTCACTTTTCTTTTCTGAACATAGGTTGCAAGATTGGGTAAGGCCAATATACGTTGTCTATGTGCTTGAAGCTTGGGGAATGCATCCATGAGTTTTGGGCTGTGATGTAGTGGTGTGTCAAATATATCTATGACTGCGAGGTCGCCCAATGTTAGCTAGAAAAAAAGAAACAGTACTGATCAATCTTGCACTGGCATATTAATATAGAAAACTTAGGGATACTTTTTAATAAAGGAATGGGAGTGGGGTCCAGGAAGGGGAATTAATTAAACAAAATTAAATTAATGAAATTACTAGCGAGGAAAGAGTGACGCTGATGTTTGGCATAGATGATAAAGTCATTGACTTTTCACATGGATCCATATGATGACAAGTGTTTAATAGCTCTTGTTTTATACAACAATTGAAATAATGTAAAATCGTTATATAAATATCATTTTTTTAAAATAGAAAGTTTCTGGAAAAGTGAAAGATTAGGATGGGATAAAACAATAAGAAATTTCAGACAAATTTTTGCTATAGTATATCAAGCCAAATAGCATTTAAATGACGTCCATGTTGTGGTGATGCAGTATCAAGAGAGTCGGGTTCCATTTCCAGTTGCATGTGACTTTCTAACAATAATATATTGCCCAGGAGTTTATTTATTTTGATAAATGATGTATGCCATCTCGTCACGCCTAACCTAGAGAGAAAGACATATATGAACTTACTCCACTTCCTACAAAGTAATTGCCTCCGTTTTTCTCAAGAGCATTTTGAAAGAACCCACAGAATTTCGGATACAACACGTCCTCCAAATTTTTCAGTAATTCTTTCTGCAATTAAATTCTAGTGAATATTAAAAAAAGGTACATGTATATGTATATACTCAGGTAAATGTAAACGAGGTACGTATAATTAATAAATTTGACTGTTTAAATACATATTGCTATACCTTTACACTTTTCTTAATAATAATATTTATGGTTTTTGTATTTTCTGATCGAAGATCAGTATTTTCTGAAAATACAAAGCGGACATTCAATCTCTGACAAGACCTAACAACAAGTAGTTCTCAAAACAGCTTAAAACTAGCGATTTAAAAGAAAGAAATATTTTTTATTTTGTTACAAGTATCCAACAAATTACAACGCATTCAAAGTTTAAAAGTAGCGTTGGCCTATAGAATTGTCAATAAATACACAATCACAAATTACGCGGATGAATATGATTTTAATCAATGAAAATGCTATTTTTAGCGATGTCGATTACCGAATACTACACAAATAAATCTGACTGCCGAGTAGTGGAATATATAGATTCTACATGTCGGACTGTTTGGGCGAGAAGATTTTCGCTAAATTATTTACTTCAATTTTAAACAACAGGTTTATCCTGAACATAATACCTCGAAATTCATAAGGATTATAAACCCGAAATGCAACGGAAGTTCTAAATTTAGAATGACTTGATTTTATTCAGGCATTATCAACACAATCATAGCGTATTTTTTCAGCCAGTGAAATCGCTGCATGGAAGTTCAAATTATTTCCCTGAACCACAGAGTTTTTATTTGTTTAGGTCGTCAGGCCAAACAAATAATGGTAGCGAAATTTCAGACTCTAATGCTGTTAATTGCAAATGCCGAAAGTAGTCCGCTTTTTTGAAGCGGTTACTTCCCTTTATATGTAACACTAAGGCCGAAAAATTCAGGGAAGATCACTGCGTAAATATGGTCACATGACAGGCGCATTAATTTTCAAGCAAAATAATTCCCGAATGGTCGAAGATTTCTAATATTGTTTTATTCTTTATAGATATACATGCTTATAGTAAGCGCCATGATTATTTACACAAGCGTTAAATAATAGTTAGCGTCGTTACAAACCCTAATTAAGAATAATATGGTTTTCTTCAGGCCGTTAACTATAAATTCACCGTGGCCGAGGTGTTTGCGCGCCCGCTTCGGAAGCGAGAGGTCTGGAGTTCAAATCCCAGTTATGGCAACTCATTTTTTTTTTCAAATCGTTAAGTCAAATAAACATTGGATTGAATATCAGTGTTGCAATTAGTCTTATAGCCAATCTACTACAATTAAAACGCTCGAAAGCATTGGTGGCACTATACAAAAACAAATTGTTTTATAATCTCACAACCTTCTACATTCTGAGACCCAAACAAATTCAGCGCCTTCTGTGCTTTGATTTTTATTCGGCCATAGGCTATTTGTGATTTGATTTCACAGTGACATGCGGTAAATGAAAAACGGCTATTTGAAAAACACAAAAGTATTCTTTACCTTCTTTCCCTCATCCTTTTCAAAATAAAATTTGATAACCTCTTTAAACAAGTCCCCGGCTAGACCCATATATTGGTCTATCAAAGCTTGTTCCCAACTTGTCTTTCCGGCCAACCCTAAAATATGAAATGTGCAACTCAGTTATTATATGGTTAACAATATTGTAGGTAGCATCGACTTTGCCAAAAACATAAATGCCTGGTGTGGTTATATAAAATGTACTCTAATAATAAATATTTACGTCACACGAAAACACATACATCAGGGTACATGCATATGCCGAGAATCGATTGATTACATGTAATGTGTGGTTATAATAGTAAATATCTACGTCACACAATATTTATGGGAATGGTCTAAAACACATATATCAGTATAGACTAAGAAGCAGACATTAAACTTAACCATTTTCGTGCTTTTGACCAATTCACACTTTACTTGCAAAATACATGTAGCTTTACACTTTAAACTAATCAAGCTTTATTTTGCCCCCACCACCACAAGTACATTTCATTAAATGATTAAGATCTACACAAATGTAATCTTGCATTAATTATATTAGTAATACATGATATGTGATTAAAACATCACAGTAGTATGTGTTTTAAAACAGTATAACGTAACATTTATTAAGCACTTATGGTTGAAAAATATGTTCCTATATGATAAAAAATACTATGTTATTAAAAAGTGAGTAATTACCAAATTCTCGTGCAAGGTATCTTGCGATAGAGCCACTTTGTGCCAGTTTTTTACCATCAACAGTTAGGACAGGAATCTGACCGAATGGGGTTGCTGACATAGGAAGAAGGTGAAATATATTTCATTTATATGAGAGAAACGTAATAATATAAAACTAACAATAAAAATAATAATAATAAACACAAAAAAAAACAACAACAATATATTGTTATATCTGTGGTTTTCACTCTTTCAACCAGAAAATTGAAAATAAGATTTCAGTTTCATTGATATTATGAGTCCAATATCATCAGTATTGTTCTCAACAATATATAATATTATCTTCATTTCTAAGCACCATTTTTTATATTTTTACTTCGAGTACTATACATTCTCGAGTGCTGGGTCATTAAATCTATATTATATGTAACTTTATTTTACAAATGTTTATCAAAAATGTGTCGTTGTTCAGAAGTATCGCGCATGAATACATCTGCATACATTATTTTATAACATTAGTAATGCCTCATGCAGAGCCAGTTGTGTACCAATAAGGGTAGCTGTATTATCTCCAAAAAGCGGACCTCGATATCGGGGAAAATTGTGCAAGTATGGGTTTTACATATTAATATTGTTACTGTGCATCTTAAACACAAATAATTTCAATTCTTTATTTGCATCAATCTCATTGACATTCAACATTTTTTGCTTGTAACTTTGTTGGACATGAATAAAAAAAACTCCCACAAACTTGAAGGAAAAATTATCAAAGATCATATAGCTGTAAGTGGCTTTAGCTTTGAAATTCATGAATGGATTATTAATTCATGGAACAGCTTTCATTTACTCAACAAATACCTATATATACTTCCCAGTTCTCTCCGGCTTACCGCATACAGCACTTTCAGTGCTTTGATATTAACTCTTACACTGAAGACGAGGCTAGATTTGATTTGATATGGAATTTTGATCTTGCTAAATGAAAATCAGACTCAGATGATAAGATTGGACATAATAAGGATTTATATAAGGAGAGCATATAGTGAAAAAACTGGAAGTTCATTATGTCAAATCCATCACGACATAATCGATATAAATTGGGACTTTGTTGTAAATATAAAGAGGAAATCCCCCCCCCCCCAACATATACCTGCATCAATTGGTACACAAATCTCAACTAGTATTGCGTCCTCCATGTATAAAAATAAAGAGAAGATCAGGGGAGCCCCCTTAAGTGTTTTCATATGTTCTTATGTAAAAAAAATAAAAGGAAATAAATACTTTGGCGACAATGTTTTATAACCAGTAAATATGAAAACATTGTTACGATTATCTTATGAAAAGCGACGTTTCAAACGTGCAGTATTACAAAACTACATTTAACAAATCTTATAAGTGTGGATGTATAAATATCTTAAAATGTGAGTCAATATTGACCTATCATACTGGAATTTTCAATATATACAGGTGAGAGACATGGTATGATATTTCATTTATTAAATTTCCTCACAAACACAAATTCAACACTCATGTCAAATAAATGTGATGGTGCGTAAAAAGTAAATGTTGCAAAATAATTACATCTGTGATTTATATTCTAAATCTACATACACCTACGTTGACTTTAATAACAACATTGCAGTTTTATTTATCTTTGTACATTTAATTTTGAGATAAAATTTCGTCGTAAGAAATTTTGGCTCATTACTGGACGATGGTCTGTTGCACTCCACAGGGAAGTTCAGGAAAAATGTTATTACTAACATTGTGCTCTTAACCCATTACTTCATGAGCATTTTGTGAAAAATGGCTGTTTTCATTGAAAAGTCTCCCGTTACAAGTTCAAATTGATATAAAACTATAAAAACTGCTTCAATACTAATCAAACTTGGGACAAATGTTGACTGGACCATTGCCTTTGTAACGATATGCTCAGGCTTAAATTTCCTGTTACCATGGCAACGAGGGGACATCTCAAAATTGCCAAAAATCACTATTTTGCGTTGATTTTTTCCATCAAAATTGATTTCAAAGTGCTGCAACTTCTCAATAGATTGAGATAGAGTCAAATGCTTTTCAGCGTTGTTTACACGTTACCTTATGATCGATCTGGGGTCATTTTAAGGCTCTCACAAGTCCAGAATTTTCTTGGCAATGAGGGGGACTGCCGCCCCCTTCAACCCCCCCCCCCCCCAAACAGAAGTGGGCACATCCCTCTTCTGCCAACCCCCTGATGTATCTTTTGGTTGGGGGCCGCGTCGAAAAAGTGGTCACCTTTTTAAGCAACATTTCTTAAACAAAAACAAGTGTTGGGGGCCTAAATAAGGCATTTTTTCACCATTTGAGACAACAACAAAGGGGGCGGGGGTAAAAAAGGCGTTAAAAGGCGTGTATATCGCGTAATGGGTTAAATGGTTATCTCAGCGCCGAACTTAACCAATACGATGAGCTTCAAACTACGATTTTATCAATGTCTAAAGAACAACATATGATTGCAGTTTCATCATGATGTCTTGCAAGCACGCATCAAGAGCGCTATTATCTTTAAACAGCATCAACGTAATCAAATATCACCATATATCTAGAGCTAAATATAATATAAGCTATACAGAAATAGAAGCTATACGGGATGAAATTAGCCGCCTCATAAAGATTTTGGTAAAATGCCACAAATCATCGCCTATTGTATTATAAAAAATATTGCGTCAACGCTGCCAGGTTAAAATAAATAGCCAGAGTAGGCATAATTTTCAATGAGACATTTATTTTGCGATATTGGCTTATAACGCAATATCACATTTATTAGGCATTTTTATTATATTAGTGTTTCTCATGAAAGTTAATACATGGAATATCATAGCATGTCGCGATGACACCAAAACTGACACATTTATGAAACATGCACACCTATAAGATTTGTTAAGTGTATATTGTCTTATCGATTTATCCGTTCTTAAAACTGAAACTATCTTTTGATTTATTTATAGTGTAATAAGTCAAATCTTTGAAATCATTTGATGTCAGTCGACATATTAAGCCCATACGGTTGTACATTATTGACAGTGTTCATCCGGTGCTCTACTTTTACCCACATTCAGAATGACCTGTCGTCCTGTGTATACCCCAATGGTGACTATCCATTATGATAAACTTTTCAAACTACATGTATACGCTTAACACTTTGCTCTCACAGTTTGGATTTATGTTGGAGATAAGCTGTTTTCACGTTTTTGACCCCGTAAAATTTATATCAATGTTTTAATTTATAAACCAGGGAAACGCTATATTTATCGATTTGACCTTCATCGGATATACGAGTACAACCGCTTCAACGACTTCAAACCTTAGCTTGATTGCGGTTCTTTTTTTCCCACTATATTTTAGCGGGGAAGTGTGTGTGGGATAGGGTCATCTCGATAGAGCCACCAAAGTTTCATTAAAAGCTCGACATAGGAAGCATTCTCTTCGTTCTGGAGTCAAACAAAAATCGGAGTAGATCAAGAAAGCGCTTGGTGATCAAAGACCGTAGCCATCGGGCTACAATTTGACCGTAGAAATATGTTTTAATTTTCTTATGACGTTACATTTTTTTAAAAGAAATGCTTACATAAAAAAAAACAAATTTTAATGAAAACTAAGATAATACGTTTTTCAGTAGTTAAGCTGTCCACAAAACTCCCTAACATTTTTGTATACAATATTTATTTGCTTATGTGTTTAGCGTTGAGTTATAATAATTTTGGATGTGACGGAATGTGCCGAAACTTATAAACTAACGTGAGTTACATTAATGATTAAATGAATCAATTTTATTTTCTTTCATATTTACACTTTTACACCCAGCTCCATACTTTGCTTAAGCTGTTTCTGATTTTCATACGGAAAATCACGGAATTTGTCGAAAGCATATGAACTTTGATCAGTAGGGTACAATATTAAATATTTACATTCTTTAATTGTTGCCCAGGTTGGAAAATCGTATCTTATGTCCTCGAAGTCCTTGTCAGCGGCGTGAAACACATACCGGATAATCTCACCACGTCCTCGCCCATCAAAATATTGGAATTTGTAGGTCGGCATCTTGCAACTAACAAATCATGATACAATATTTAGTGATATAAGACAATAATAAAATACTTCAGAATATTTGACACAGTATTATATACGAGAGTATTAATTTATCAAATTTGCAAGTAATCGTTTGAACTTTCGAACTTAAGCCAGCATTGTAGGGTATATCTTAATAAGAAAATTGTCTACAAACTGGTAGATACACCTGTTTAAATACAACAAGAAGGGACAACAACTAAAAACATAGTGAAATGACATACATATACTAATATAATTTCGGACAAAAATAATAAAAGCTTACAGAAATTTTTAAAGCATAGATTTTGAAAATATGCATACGTCAAATGCAAAAAGACATATTTGTAAATAAAGTAACTGATACAGGGTAATATTTATGCTGGTCGTTGCACAACTTGTTTAAGCTTATTATTTCTACTTTTATGACCGCCTACAAAACCGAATAAAAAAATATAATGCCACTTTATTCTAAATGCGCATTGCAAACTTAACATCCTGCTTTAATGAAAACTATATTGCCAATATTTTATTGTTACATGTACTTTTTTCACTGCAGAAATGATAAAACATGCTATTTAAGCTATAAATTTTTTCAGTTTTATTAAAGTGAACTTACCTATAAGATTTAGTATCCACCGTTGAACTGAGCTTTATTTATCAGTTGTTTTAACCTCTTAGCTGCGACAGTGAGGGATGTTGAAAAAGTACAAAAATATTGATATAACAAGTCGGCAATTTATACCTACCCTGATGGTATCGAAATAGCCAGCAATATACAGCCGGTCTAGCCTGCACATCTGTGAAGTCTGGCCAGGCCTTGTACTGATGGTAGCTGAGTTTTTATATTTGCTGCTGAAATCCTTTAAAATTGAAAAGAGCAAACTCATTACTCAAATCCAGCATTTAAAGGATTTAAATGGTAAATGTGTGGTTCTTTGTATATACAATTAGTCTGACATTGAGGGATATTGAAATAACTTTTAATTGACAAAAAGGTAAATAATAAAAAGCAGGCCATCATTACATATATGGTTTTTGTAGAAAAATATTATTTTTATTTGGGCTTGATAAAGAGTCGGGTGTACAATCTAAAACACATGTAGTATTGTTTTATTTAACGTAGTATTAATGTCAAACGTGAAGAATAAAATATCATTAATAAAGACATGATTATTAAGAAAGAAAGATTGAGCATACGAAAGCAATTGGGAAAAAAACAACAACCAGAAACATCTGATCAAAGGGCAGGGCAAAGATTGGAGTGTAAACCCATAACGTTTTTGTTTTGTCTGAAGAACTGGAAGGTCAATATAAAACGTCATTTCCGGCATGTGGGACAATAAAAAGAAGGTATTGAATCGTATCTCATAATTGTTTTCGTCCTATTTTAGACATATCCCTTCACAACTTCCTGTACCAAAGTTTATATGTCATACAATTAAGATACAGGCTACATTGCAAGTTATAGATATTAGCGTAATTTCATATTTAACTTGTCGTCCACTTCAACTTTTGGAATCTCCCTTCCAGATAGTGACATTTACATTAGCATTTGAGAGCGTGCCATTTTAGTGAGCATACATAAACATTTAAACGTACCAGCTAGCTCGTTTTTACCTTGACATACTTAACACAAAAAAAAGGAATATGGATGAAATAAATATTATTTTATGAATTACATTATTAGAAGCATTGTAATGTATTGATATCTGCAGATACAACATCGGTCTTTGTTCTCCTCCGAAAAACGTGTAACAACTTTACGGTAACCCCTACATAGATTCTCTTAAAAATTAATGTTCTCTTAAGGGCATAAGTTGGTAAAGAAATACATTTGGGCAAACTAAAGATTATAGCTTGTATTTTGTGAGCAGTTTGAAAAGTGTTGCAAAAACGGAAATCTGTGTATAAATATTTATTTACATTTGTAGTTTCGTCTTCAAAACTTTTATGTACCATGTCAAATGTAAAACCAAGTACATTTAGTTCAAACTAATTTTAGTGAAGCATAATTAAAAAATGTATATCTATACTTTATTTATTTCATTCCGATGTCCTTTGTCATTTCTCACGTGACTTTGTGGTGACGCTTACGGACATCATGGCGTTAGGATATGTCGATATGAAAGGTAAGACATCGCCGAGAGAAAGTAAGGGAGATGATCATTACACAAATCAGCTAGACTGTTGTAAAGGAGTTGCACTTCTTTAGAACCAATCGCAGTTTTGCGGCCATTTCCGTCAATCTTCGGAATACGCAGAGCAGCTTGTATTATAATTATGTACTACATTTTTCGAGTTAAATTATATTCATTATATCGTGTACAAGTCCTCTTACATGCAAGTAAAAAGTACATTATTTATATACTATATTATGTTTTAAGGAACTGTATACCCGTTGACTAGGTAATACCAGAGACTTATACACATAGCTCTGTGGTAATTGATAATGGACATTCTTTAAATGATTTTTATTGACTGTCATAACTTTACCGAAAATGACATTATTTTCCGTTGGTTGTAAAGTTAATACAATACAAGGGGTCAAATACATGTATGAATAATAGCCGAGGTGTTCCGATTGCTTTAAAAATACTACTTTCGTCACTATTTCCGTCGTACCCTTGTTTCATGGCGGTCGATAGAAAGAAATTACATCAATAAAAAGTTTCATTTTTTTTGTAATTCATGATTATAGAGAGTGTGTCATAATTTCATGTCCAAATTAAATAATTTGTCTACCAGGCATGTTTGCTTGTGTTTCCCCCAACACGCTTATCGTGCGCATTCCAAAAGCTGCGGTTACAATTATTACAAATAAACAAAGAAATAAAGCAATATAAAAATAGATTTTTTTTTCTTCGAATAATTCATCATTTAATAAACAAGCATAATGCTTTCAACAGATCCTCAAAGTGATTATATTAATTTTATATATATTGTTGTTAAATTTAAGTCATATAGTTTTATATGCATATATATAGTTTTCGATAAATAAGGAATAAAGCTACGTAAACGTAAGTACTTATTCGCTTTTAATAATATGAAATATTTATTTGATAAAATAGAACTTGATCTTAAAATATTTTTTCCGAGTTTTGTTTACCAACTGATGTAGGCATGGACCAATCACTTGCATGTGTGCATTGAACAATATCGGATCATTCACACACCTTTCTTTGAATTGTGCAAAATGACCAAAAATTGAAAAGTGTTTTTGCACTTTTAGCTCATATCAGGTTTAAAACTATTTTCATTATTTCTTTACTTTCTATTATAATAATACATTTTTTTCTAATTATTATTATTGCATACTTACCTTGATCTGAGTAAGGATTTCAAGTTTTGTGTATTTAGACTTTGGGGCGCCAGTAGAATTCCTTTAACAAACTCAACAAACTTAACAAACTTAAAAAAGTGCATCACTTAGCCGATTTCATATGCCAGCTGTTATGTAATATTGTTATCAGATTTGCTTTTTTTTCGCACGTGGTCATAATTAAGGAAGTTCAGTTTGGAAATATCCCCCTTTCGTGTAAAATGTACATCTATATACACATTAATTAAATAATAGAAAAATGAAAAAAAAATGTTTATGGTGATGTTAATGATAAAGTGTTTACCAACCTTTTGTGCGATAAAATACTGTCAATTAACTGTAAATAAATCACAATAGTAATTGGATGTTAAACTTACCAAATCTTAAAGAAATTGCATAGTTTAACTTGAATATATATCTAGTTCTGCTATAAAATTATGAGCTGAAATGTTTACTATGAAATATATGAAAGCGATAATAGTACCAATAAGATTGCTATGACAAAAAATGTACAATGGTAAGTTGATGACAAATTTAGAAATTTCAAGTATTTACAATATATACAATAATACCCTCAAAGCACGACATATGCTTTTATTTGCGTTAATCGTTAAGTATGTAATATTTACATAAAAGTAAAAAGTATTACATACACACTTAACGATTAACGCAAATAAAAGCATATGTCGTGCTTTCAGGGTACCTATGTGTTCAATAATGAGAGGGTACCTGTGATATAAAAATTCAAATGAAGAGAGGTAGCCCGTGCCGCTGCAAAACCGAAAGTAGGGTGTTTTTATAAATTTTACATTTATTTTTGACAATATACTGCCATTTGTCCGAAGATGATATGTATATGAACATATTAAATATGTATGATGCATATATAATCAAGCCACAGGTTCATTTCAGCCGAAAAAATATGTCGAGGTGATGGGCGAAGCAAGACATGTCGATTTTTTGTAGCTTATTGTGAAGTTGCAGTACATGAAAATCGGGCACATGACAAATCAGTACATAAATAAAACATCCTAGTGTTCCGTGGTATACATCTTTTCTACGTGACATACCTCCTTTCCTTATTACAATGAAATTTTACTGGATTAGTATCCATCGCTGGTTTGTTTTTAGCAGAGAATGACCTGTGCATGTTCAGAGAGGGTACCGTTTCAGCAGATTTCGCAAAGAGGGTACCGATATGGATATGCACCGTGAAACCGGTTCTGCAATTTTTACTTTTAAGATTTTTTTATTGCTCACGACGTATCTCCACTCCTCCGGATCTTTAAAATTGGACTTTTCATTTTAAAAAAATGACATAAAATCTTTCATATACAGTAAAAACCCGCTTTACGACCACCCCGTTTTCGAGACCAACCCGCTAATACGAACGATTTTTTAAAGACCCGATTTTTTTATTCTTTATTTTAATGGTCGCTAACCCCGGTTTTGAGACCACCCCGTTATTCCGTAATACGACCAGTAAATTCAGTCCCATTTCGTAAATTCTGTACATTTGGAAACCCATAAATACGACCGCAGGCACTTTCTCACCTTGATATTGACAGGCATGTATATTGCTGAAATCTTTTTGACACCTGATGTAAACAACAGTTGTCCTAGTTTTACGACATTTAACGACATCCAATTTACGGCAGAGGTCAAGGTTACTTTGTATCCAACCCGTAAATGATCAACAAGGTTAGCTTTTAAAAAAGCTAGTAGCGACTCGCTTCGTAATTTTTTTTCAAGGGGTGTGTTTAAATGAAAAAATGACAGTTCTGTTAGCTGAAGAGACTTCAGCGAACATCAAAATAAAAGTGAAGTCAACACTGGCCCGGTGCCCGATGGCCAGTGTATATAAGTTCAGGCCAGTGTAAATTTAAGAAAATTTTGTTAATTATTTAGTAGAATAAATTCAAAACTGGAATTCGGGCCAGTAAATTCAAAATCTTAAACTCATTGACTGAAAGTGACATATAAAGTTCTCTCAGTTTAACCAAGATGAGTTTGAGTATATATGAAGGTGCATGTAAACAGATTGAATGAAGAACCTATGTCTATGCACATTTACTATATGGCCTGTTGACCTTGACCACAAAATGTTAGATAGGTAGATTTCATAAAGATGTCTCTTTATACAAAATTAAGTTGTAATACATGTATGTTATTCAGTATTGGAATGAGAGGCACAAGTCCTAAAGTAAACACAAGTTGTCAATCAATTCAGCCAGAAAAGCCGGGATCCTATTAAAAAATATAGGGATCCCAGAAATTGACCAGGCTAAGAAGATGTTTTTCAGATAAGCCGGGATCCTATTTTAAAAAACATATAGGGATCCCGGGAATTGACCAGTTCAAGAATATAGTTTTCAGAAAGCCGGGATCGTATTAAAATGTAAATAGATCTCACGGATTGGCCAGTTCAAGTATATAGTTTTCAGAAAAGCTGGATCGTTTTAAAACATACAGGGATCCCGGATTTGACCAATTCAAGAAAATAGTCTTTGATTTTTCCAATTAATTAGGCATATAATTATAAGTATTGTGATTTCCGCATTTTCAGTTTGTTAATAAATAGCTCTAAATATATCTATATTCTAAGTTAAATTAATTTAACGTTCATTATATTACAATAAAAAAATTAACGTTTTATGGCCTTTCATTACGACAACAATCAACAACAAATATAGTTTATTAGGTTTTTCCTCCATATCTTATACTATCCCGGATCCCGGGCGTTCCGGATCCCGGCCAGTAAATACATACACTAAATACCGGAAAGGATAAAATGACCGGAAAAAAAGGAAAATAAAAAAAAATGCACAGAACCAGATGTACACTTATGTTAATTAACCAAACGAAAACTTAACTACAGAGAAAACAGGTGAAATCGCTAAATCAGAAGTCAGTGTAAATATGATTTATTGAAAAGAATTCATAAAGACAAACATTTTAATCATCATTATATCTTTGCGCTCAAAACAATACTTGCTGATTTTTAAAAATGGCGTGAAAATTGAAGGTTTTTTGACGCTATGTAAGATTAAATTTGATTGGCTAAATAATTTTGGATCCTAGCCCTGATAGATAAATTTTGTAGAAAGCTGGAAGCCAAGCTTCGATTAAATTTTTGGATAGCTTCGGAGTTTTAGGTTGTTTCTCAGTAAAATCCTACCGTAATACCGGCTCGCCGTGGCGAGCCGGCATAATATTGTCGATAATTTCTTAATTTCACACCTTTAATGTCATAACTGGAGGAATAAAACAACAAAATATTGAACAAAAAACTTTCAAAAACGTTTTTTAGAGGTGTTGCTGCTATCATTATCTCTTTCGTTCCATAATTTTAAACAAACATAAACATGATACGATTAGGTTTTTGAAGTTGTTATCGGCAATGAAAACTGTGAAAATAATTAAAGGTCAATTGTTCGGTGTGCTTTGTAGTAAAATGGTGATTTAATTGAGTAAGTCATGTCATTCTTTTAACAAGAATGTAAAAATATTTTTGTGTTTAAAGACATTCATAATACATTTTGTACCTCTAAAGAAGTTTAAAAATTTTATAATGTTAAAAATTAAAAGAAAATAAATGAAAATAAAAAAATAATAGTGTATGCTTTATATCTTCTCATTTGAAATAGGTTAGCCCAGAATTAAACATGTGTCCAGTACATGGTATCCCTTAATATATTGCCTGGTTTTCTGTTTGACCAAACTCATTAATGAGACCAACCCGCTATTAAGACCAGATTTGTAAAGTCCCATCATTGGTCTCATTAGCGAGTTTTCACTGTAATACATTATTAAGTTAAACAAAACTCAAATAAAGGAAAAGCAGTTGAAGCTGGAATTAAATAAAACATATCTAGTAGATCGGTGCACATATTGTCATTTAATAGTTGATATGTCAATGTGGGAAGGGTATTAACTTGGGATCAATCACAATTACATCGGAAAAACTAATATGGTGATTTCCCTGGTTGATTGCCAATTAATCACTGGAACAATATACATATATGAGCATGACAGTTAAATAACAAGCCAAACATACAAAATGTATATGACTTTTGTTTCTTTTGTTTCAAACTTAAACTATTTAAAGTATGCAAAAAATATATCATAAGAAGAAAGATCTTCAATATGAAAACAAATTTGAAAAGTAAATTCTAAACAATCATGATTTCTTTTTGTAAAAATCAAAATATGATATCAGTATATCTTATATATTATCAGATCTTAAGAATTAATAAACACAATAAATAAATAAACTGCATAATTATGTAGAAATATTACGACTGTCCATAGTAAATTTGTTTAATAATTATTATTATGTTTAGCATTGATATAAATGCTCCAGCATCAAATGCGTATAAAATGTCATCAATATATTTTGCATATACAAAATTGTATATCATTAAAAATACGTGTTTAATGTAATCCTTTAATTTAGGATAGCAAATGCACGTATTCACCTTCCGATGGAATGATAAAACATAATAAGTTCTTTGAAGAATGTCAAATGTTCAGAAAACTATGTTGTAAAAACAAACTATAAATATGTATTTTATGTAATTTATTTAAGTCAAACAATAATAAGTAAAAGGCGGATTTCACCAGTACAGTTAAAACGATCGTAGTTTTGGTAGTTCTTTCTTTTCTCTGAATCACGGCAATAAGCCACATTGAATCAACCAGAGCACAGTTCAGCCGCAGCATCGTTCCTGGGCATGCAGTCAAGCAGTTTACCAGTACTAGTTGCCTTCACTTTCGCAAGGAAATGATAACTTCTGTACATGCCAGAGCAGAGATACAGTGGGAATGACCGTAGAACAAATTTCATGATCAATCATAACGAAAGTGACCTGCACCTTTCCAGAAATCGAACCCTGATCGCCCTATTCGCAGTCCAACGCTCTACCGGACATCCATAGTACAATTAAAGTTAGGTTAAAACAATTATATATTAGGTTATTACATTAAGGTTAATACATTAATATATTAGGTATATACCTTATTATATAAGGTAAACACTAGTACATTAATATATCAGGTTCATACATTGATATATTAGGTTTATACATTAATTTATTAGGTTGATACATTATTGCATTAACAAACATGGATTTCCCTGGCGTGTATATATTTACTTGCGTAGCGTTGCTTTTACGTCATCGTCTGATTTATACCTAAAATATCTAGCGGTATACGCCAAAACGTAAAAGCCGAAACATATCACAGATTCTATGAATAATATGTATAAAAAAGAAACGTAGGTATGTTCTTCCATCATGTATCCTAAAAACCTCGGATTAGCTGCCAGCCCTGTTCCTGTTGCAATCATAAACAACGAAGAAATCCGACCAGTAATATGGCAGACGTTTTCCTCTGTCCAAGATATCGCAGCAGGTATTATTAGCACCATAAAGAAACCGGAACTTGGAATGAAAATCCATATCATTATATTGATTCTGTACAGGCTTGCAATCAGTGACAAAAGAAACGTAGATATCCAAAGTAAATGAGCGATAAAAATAAGTTTGGTGGTTCTAAAACACCGGACAAGAAAGACACCTGCAAGTCCGCCGATACAACTGGCTACCCAGTACATGGATATTAAAGACACCGCAGAAGATGTGTCCCAATGGAGAAAGTCGAGAGCAAAAGATACAATGAAGTCGCCAAGGCTGTCTTCTGTAGCACTGTATAATAAATTAACACCAGCAATACATGCCAGCACACAATATTTCCTCTTTCCTTCTATTTTACGTGACCCTGTCTCTATCACAACGATTATTTCACTTTTCTCGCGGAGTGGTTCTATTTCTTTTTCTGTATTTACATCTTTGACTGTTTTTATATTGGCCTTTATATCAAAATCTCCAATCAGCACCATGACTAAATATGGAAAGGACGAACAAAGAACTAGCACGCATGTCATTATAAATGCATTATGAATTTGTATATCGTCTTTTAAAATGTTTGAAGCTAAACTTTCGTTTGATATATTCTTGTCAAACATAGACCCAACAGTGTGATTGTAGACTGAGCTTTGGTTATTATCCAGAGACAACATATCATTATATGTCGTATTACAAACAGTACAAATGGAGAGATTAAATGCGCCTGTGTTGTTATCGCCGTAAGTTTGGAAACTCTTTGTGCCATTTATGACAACATGGTGATGTGCTGACATGAATGGTTCTGTTGCAAAAGGCACGGCTATACTACCAACGGTGTATGACAGGTAGAGAGCTTGCATGAATGGACCTCCTTTTTCTCCCCAAATGGACGGCACTATTGTATTGGCGCCTGAAAACGAAAGAAAATGCAAAAAAAATGTGAACTTAAATTATGTTAAAGCAAGTGAAATTGGAAGACAATTTAATCGGTTCTTGCCCTTCTCACAACTTCTATTTATCAAGCTAGTTATAAACATCGTTTAAACTTGCTTTTTCGTTACCTTTTTGCATACATGTATTTGGTGAGTTTGAAAAGGAGCTAAAACGTGTTTGCAATTGGAAGCTGTCACTTACTGTAAAGTATACAGCACTAAATGTTCGAAGTCAGTCAGAGAAAGAAAGCGTTCACATTTACGATAAATGCTGAATCGAGTTAGGCATTTTTCAGCCATTTTTTATGACGGGTATCTACAAATGACGTTGTAACTTACCCGTGTCAATTCCACCACAAAATATTCCACATGCCACACGGAGGACGAGCATCATGCTAAAAGACTTGCTGTGTGGAAGGAAAATACTGCAGATACCAACGCCAAATGTACACACAAACATTACAACAAGTCTGTTAATCCGGTCATACAGGAAACCACAAAACAGAGAGCCCGTCATGAATCCCAGTGACCACGTGGTGAACAGCCATGACGCTGTCTCTAGATCCACATCTGCAAGAAGCTGAAGATCTGGCAGGGCTGTACCAATTTGTAGAACTACCCATCCCTGAAAAATAAAACATTTCAATTGATTGCTATACACTATAACTGCGTGGTTAAATATCATGTTTCATTAAAAATACTTTAATTACATTGTTCGTGTGAGAAATGTAAAGTGTCGTATGTCTGATAACGTAGTTCCATATATACTGTATGCTATAGATGAATGTATAACACATGTAAAATATATATGCACAAATGTATATTTATGGTTTTTTTCCCAATTATCCAACTTCATCTACCATAGAAGAACTGATATCCTCTGCAATTTTATACTTGAAAAGTACATTTATTACATGTATCTTCTAGTTTCAAAATCAATAAAACAATATTAGTTACTAAAACAAGGTTTTTATAAAGTATTTTAAATATCGTTTCATTTTCAATATATAATCAACAACAGCATACTTTCGCTTGCAACACACAATATCGTACTACACTACCAAGACTAATTTATTTGTGTTCTTTTTGGTTAACATATTATGTAGCAAAGTTAGGATAAGATGATGATGATGATGATGATGATGATGATGATGACAAAAAATAAAATCTCAACAACACAAACAACAACATAAACAACAACAGAAATACATTATTTTATTTATATGACATTGTTAGAGAAAAGATCTACTTAGAGAAAGAATGTTGTAGAGCTGTAGTGCCTATTTACAAATTTCCATGTCGGCAATCAAAAACAAACAAAACAAACAAAATCAACAACAAAAAACAAAAACAACATTTCTACCAGCATGTCTATATTATACAATTATTGACTAGTGAGCCACTGACTTTGATGTGACATTCACCGGCAAATGACATTTTAACCGAGGCGATAACCGAGGTACTGGTGAATGAATCAAATACCTGTGTTTGAATCAGTGTTTGAATCAAATACCTATTTAAGTATAATACAACATTATAATACAACATTGTAACATAATTATAATACAACATTATAATAAAACATTATAATACATTATTTTAACATACAACATTATAACAACATAACATTATAATACAACATTATAACGTAACACGATAATACATCATTATATAGAGGATATTTGTTTAGTTCAGTGTAAGATCGGAATATATTTCACCGAGTGAGCACCAAAAGGTATATTTCACGAGTGGCGCAGCCACGAGTGAAATATGAACTTTTGGTGTTCACAAGGTGAAATATATTTCGATCTTACACTAAACTAAACAAATTTTCTTTTTATTATATGCAAAGAAACGTTTTAAAAAGACATTAAACCTAACACTGAATGATAAGCGCGCCAAATAATAATACAACGTGACGTCATTTGCGACGTCACGTCATTAAGTTGGTACCCAGTACTGTGCACGCTGGTATTTTACTGAAACAACGTAAGGGGCGTAAATTCAAACCAGTGAAATTATCAAAGTGGTAATTTCACTGTTTCAAACAGTGAAATTACCAGTTTTATACCACTGATATATTTCTATAAACCACCGAAAAGCATGTAATAAAACAACATAACATTACGATACAACATTATAACATAACATTATAATACAACATTATAACATACATTATTACATTTTATTTCATGCTTTCCAGTGTTTTATTGTAATATATCAGATGATTATATTCTGATAAACCACTAGTGAAATTTATAAAATATAATTTTCACTGTAGCCGGACTATATCTGAATGCGGATGAAAAGAGAATCATAACAAAATGGAATAACAGGCAGAAATAAAAACTGTCATGCGTAAATTTTGCTTCTTTAGGAAAAGAAAGTCGATGTAAACATAAATCATATTAAAATGCAACAAAATAAGAGAAATTTAACGGAACTATATTTCAAAATTGATGATGTGACGTCATGATGTGATGACGTCACAAAGCAGAATGTGCGACGTTACGCGGCAAAATCAGTAAAAAAATACATAAAATCACTTAGAAAGCATGAAATAAAAAGAAAATTTATTTGTATTACATATAAGATTGAAATACATTTCATTCGTGAACACCAGCTATTATATTTTCACTCGTGGCTACGCCACTCGTGAAAATATTGCATCTGGTGTTCACTCAGTGAAATTATATTTCAATCTTACATGCAAAACAAACAAATATCCTCTATATAATACAACATTATAACATTACGATACAACATTATAACATAACATTATAATACAACATTATAACGTAACATTTTAATACAACATTATAACAAGATAACATTTTATTTTATGCTTTTCAGTGGATTACTGATTTATCCGTGAAAATTATATTTGATAATTTCACAGTGAAAATTATCAAAATATAATTTCACACTTTTCAATGACGAAACTACCTTTTTAAGATTTTCCCCATGTGGTACCTCAATTTTATTTTTGGTGACTATTCCGACAAAGTGAGGCTGTTTAAAAAAAGCAAAGCTGAAATTGATAAATAACTTATATGTCAAAAGTAATAAAAAGAAGAAAACTTACAGTAAGTTACTTCTATTCATTCAAATTACCAATCACCAAATATCGTCTCTTTAATTTTTTGTTTCAGTTTTAGAGTCTGAAAAATACATTCCTTCCACATGCAAAACTGCTCTTGATGACATTTGGGAATATTTAAGTATCCTTCGAGCAATAACTGCCGTATGCTTTATGAAAACTTGAAAAGCAATGGCAGCTTTCAGTCGAAGAATATGTAAACAACCCAGCGTTCGTAAGGCTTCCAAGTTTTCCAATTTCCTATCCACTTTTTTGAATGTTTACACATCTGTCAACACTTATTTATTGTCTGTTACAATCCTCAAATAAGTTTTCTTTCTTTTAAAAAGGTGTATGACTAACAAATCCAAATGATATCCCTCTGAATCAAACACACTGATTTTCATCCAGTGAAATACACAACTTTAAAAATGGCGGCCGCTTACATTTAACATAGCCAGGACTAATATAAATTCGCAGTAACAGAAATATGGATGGATGGTTGGACTTTTTCTCCTACTAGAATTCTTTGTTTTTATTATTTAAACAAGCGATGAGATATATTTTTTTAATAAGATGAATACTATCACCACCATTTAACGTTGATTGTGGAACTTATTTTTCAGCCCATGACTTCTTGTATTTAATGAGAAATTCGACTTTTTTGAGGCTCTAAATGGGGAAAACAGATTTTAATATTGACGATCTCGTGAACTTTAAAAACAGTATTCTCACTCGTGGCTACGCCACTCGTGAGAATACTGTTTTTAAAGCTCTCTCGATGAAATAAAATTTCATCTTACACACAAACAAACAAATATCCTCTATATTTGTTTGTTTGTTTGTTTCATTTTACGCCTTTTCCAAACAGTATTTCAGTCATATAGGCGGGTAGTTTCCTAACCATCGTTCCTGGAGAGTTACACCAGTACTAGACTACCTTCCTCCGCGCTAAACTACCAAAGCATAATACAACATTATTACATTATAATATTACATTATAATACAACATTATAACATAACATTATAATACAACATTATAATACAACATTACAACAACCTAAAATTATGATACAACATTATAACATAACATTATAATACAACATTATAACGTAACATTATAATACAACATTATAACAAGATAACATTATAATACAACATTATAACATAACATTATAATACAACATTATAACGTAACATTATAATACAACATTATAACAACATAACATTATAATACAACATTATAACATAACATTATAATACAACATTATAACATAACAGTATAATACAACATAATAACATACACTATAAAATTATAATACAATATTATAACATACATTATAACATTATAACACAACATTACAACATAACATTATAAAACAACATTATAACATAACATTATAATACAACATTATAACGTAACATTATAATACAACATTATAACAAGATAACATTATAATACAACATTATAACATAACATTATAATACAACATTATAACATAACATTATAATACAACATTATAACGTAACATTATAACACAACATTACAACATAACGTTATAAAACAACATTATAACATAACATTATAATACATCATTATAACATACATTATAAAGTTATAATACAACATTATAACATACATTATAACATTATAACACAACATTACAACATAACGTTATAAAACAACATTATAACATAACATTATAATACATCATTTTAACATTATAACATGACCTTATAACATTCATTATAACGTAACATTATAACATACATTTTAACATACTATTTTAGCATAACATTTTTATGGAATGTATCAGTTGTACTTGTAGTAATTTTAAGATCAAATGATCTTCTTTGAACAATTAACGTTGATTCAAATAGAATAATTAGTATAAATGAATTTACTTAAGTAACGTACGACAATAACACAGCTGATGATAAAAGAAACTTTCGCCTGAACTCTCGATCTATCCACCATTTACTGATGAACAGTTCTGTTTGACCAGTTACCATAAATTTTGTTCTTGGATCACTTTTGTGTCGTTTACCACATTGCATTGTAATATTTATGTTAAGTTACCAATAACACACATCCTAAATGTATGCACGTATGTGACATTGTATAAATTTACACTTTGCATAAAATATTGGGAACCAGATAGTACATACATCATATAACAACTTTATTTGAAAGTTGCTTACCTCAAGATGAGTCTCAATATTTCAATAAAGTGTAACTGGAGAAAAGGTGGACCAAGATTTTAAGAAAAGTAACACGATTTAAGATTTACATGTTTCGTGCGATTAAGGACTGATTTTGCAGTATTTATCATCATATTTTACTGCGTTACTAACGCAGTAAGGGCTACTTTTGCTTTTTGACATATTTTTGTAATTTATGTGGATTGCAAGTGCTGTTTGCAATGCACATTATGTACTTTGTTCAGTTTGCAATATTTTAATTTTAAATGCATTTTTAAAATTTTCATTAAAAATAAGCGTGAATCTGGAGGCATGATGCTTTAAATGAATAACATTTGCCATGGGAAAGTAAAATGAAATAAATGTAAAATTACACGGTATACTGATACTCGAACTTTACTACAATAATTATACACAAACTGTACACTTATTAAGATCAATAGCTAAGGTCTATGACTGCCAAAACAATAAGTTTTAATACTATTGGGAATATAGCCAATAAGCCAAATGTACGGTTAAATAATAACCGGTATTATGTATAGTAAACATATATACCGATTGTTCGATTTCCTATATTATTATTATTATATATAAATATATAGGTTTATATGTCAATGCCAGACGTGAACCTTGACTCAAATGCATTTAACTGTTGTTTTTACAATAAAGCACGATTTGAATATACAAATAGCTGAATTGAAGATTTATATTAATTAATAACATGAAAACGTAATGTTGTGTCCTGTGAAAAATGACACTTATTACAGTATAATATTTTATTCATTATATAATCTTTTCGAACCACGGGGGGGGGGGCATTCAGTTAGCATATATAAAGTTCAAGGATGAATTTTTGATATTTTAGTATGTTTACTAATTTTTTTTCATGTAATGAAGAGCGTAGGTTCAAGATTGAAAAAAAACGCCGTTAATTCACTGTTGTTAAATTATTTACATTTTCTTATCCGAGGTTCTTGCTTCGTGAAACCTACACCAATAAACCAATAAATCAATAGCTTCAATGATATACTATTATTAAATCTATCTGGAATAAAGTAGGGTTCCGTGTTATAAGAATATATATGTATCTCCTCAAGTTTATTATACTAGGTCCAAAATAGCACGCATTGTGGTAGTACCGAGTTTGACCCGGCAAGGGTATCATACCCTAAGATTTAATATGCAGTCCTGTGCATAAGGTCATTGACGCAAAAACTGCAGCCCTAACACTTTAATGAACTTTTAACCTTTACTATTTTAAAATGAAAGAAAGAAAAAAGAAAATAAACGTCTTGATATTTGATTATTAAGTGTTTAATACCTCCGTATGGACATTCGTGTTTGCTTGAGAGTTAAAGATCCCGCTGCAGATACTTCTGATAATTATTCACGCGCAACATGTTACGACCTTAAAGGTTAGAAAAGCATGTTGGTAATATATCGGTTAAGACACGGTGACTTTATTGTTATAGAATATTAATTAACATGCATAACATTAAAGTTGTCTGATTTCTAAAATAGTATACAATGTACACTTTGTCTAGTTTAATACTTATATAAAATAATTATCTTCCGACACGTGATTCACGATTTTAAAAGATAACCCAGCTTTTCTCATAATAAATTAACAAGGAAGATCTAAAATGACTGTGCATATGTATACATGTATGTTCGTCTTTGTGTGTCATGTATAGAATGCATTTACATTAAAAGTTTAAACTTTTAAATGGAGCATGAAATGTTAAATTCTTTAGTTTTTGGGTGGATGGGGAGGATTCGAATGCATTTTTAGCGAATAAGCGCACATTATATCTAGTTGTTATATGATACTATATCCATGTTGTTACCCAAAGAATCTTGATTGTTTCAAAAAATCATACATTTTCTTTCTAACCGAAATCTAACATAAACGGTAATTGAATATAGATTTGTGAACTAAACTGTGGATGAATGAATACTTGCATTATAAATGTTACATGAACAAATGTATGTGTAATGGAGGATGAACAAACATGTGTGCAAAAATGATAAATAAATAGATATTTGTATGATATATGGTAGATGTACGAACATTTGTGTAACAAATAAAATTTATGTAGAAAATTGTAGATGAACAAAAGTCTGTATAATGAATAGTAAATGAACGATTTTTTGTGTAATCAATGGACACATGTAATAAATGGTTGCAGAACGAAAATTTGAGTAATCAATGGTATACAGTTGAATAAATCTGTGTGATAAATGCAGGGTAGATGAACGAACTCTTGTGTAGTTAATTGTAGATGAACGAAAATTCGTGTAATAAATTGCATGTAGATTAAATACCATGTATGTAATGAATACTCTAGAGTATAAATAAAAAGAAGTTTAAGGGTATTTAGCGTTGTTTTAAATTAATACTCGAAACTATATCTTCAAAACATACATAGAACTAATAGTTATTCTCTAGTGTTTACATGAATGTACATATACTGACAAAATAGATGAGGAATTTTGAGTAAATACTATTGCATGTTTACAGCTAATCTATGATTTACTAAAACAACTCACTAAAGTTACGTACGACCAAAACACCGCTAGTGTTAGACCAAACTTTCGTCGATACGCTTTATTTGTCCTCAAAGTGCGAACAACATTCTTCGACAATTTAGTCTTCTCAGACCGCCCATTAATCCATTCTCTCGCATTCATATTCCCGCCACAATTTTCTTCAGTTAACATTTTCAACATTTAATAACTACATTAAAATAATATCTGTGTCTATCCAACGTACATAAAATATTTGACTTCCAATTGCGTTAAGTCATGGTTTTGTTATTCAACTTTGTTTAAAACCCGGTACCTTTAAACAACTCTAACCTATTTACACAACAAACAAAATCCAACAGACCTTAATTTATTGCACTCGATAATTGCAGAAGACGCTTCAAAGCTAACTAGGCTAAAGTAAGTAGATATTTCGCCCTCACTCAAATCAATACAGTACTATAGTTGTAAAACTGCCAAAATTACATGAATACCGCCGGGAATAAAGACAGTTTAGTAAATGAGAGTATTATACATTATACTATATATTAGCTGATTAATTGCTGAAGTTATTACTGTAATGTTGAACAATATGATTTTATCTTTAAAGGCTTCAAAATTACCTTCTTACGTAACCGGTCTCGCAATGTTTATTTGAGATGATTATCCCTTTGAAGAAATTCGTTTGGCCTTACACTTTTATCCTTAAACATTCTCTTTGTATATAATGAAAGGGTTGTCTTATAATGTAAAATGAAATCCGATATATGCACATGTATTATTGCTTGTATTTAATTGAGATATCTTTAATTCTGTGTTTTTCCATGTATTACATGGTTTGATATGAGTCTATGTGTTCTTTGATGTTGTTGTTGTTTTGCTGATGTTTTTTTGTTGTTGTTGTTTTTTTTTGCCCGTTTAGGCACTAGATACAGCTTTCGCTGCCAAGTACGGACCTGAATATGTCACCAGCCATGTCCTTAAAGGGTTCATTTTGAAGCATAAATTGGTGATTATTTACCGCGAACATAAGAGTTTTGAGCCCAAGGTAAATCACTGTATGGCGGTCAATGAGAACCTTAATATACAGCAACCCGAGCTAATGTGAAAAGGAGGTTGCCCTAAAAAACTGTTGTACAAGGCCTCTTAATCCTTCACTTCGTACTAGGGGCATTCGCACCCTAATATTCTTCGTCGTTGTCCCTGCCGTTTTAGGGCCACTTCCCTCGGCTGCAGTCAGGACATCAGCAGCTGGTCCTTAGGATAAAAGTTTCGGTTTTCTTTTTCGCCGTGCCGAGCACTTCAAATTGTATGGATGCACTGTGCTTTCTCTACGTGCACGTACAGCGGGTAAGAGAGATTAAATATATGTTTCATGAGGTAAAACAATATATGGATACAAAACTATGGAAATGTCCGTTTCCCGGGATTTATAAAACACCGCTAAATTTTAAATCCAAGATCGTAAAACATTTACCCTTCCCGTAGACTTCGGATAATTCAATGTATTAAACATTTTACCATGCTTAAAGCTCGTACCTAGAACAAGAATACTGACCGGGTTATAGAACATACAGTTGACATGCCGCTCAGTATATAGAATATTTCTCTTTGTGAAACCTTCTTATTTTTTTCAATTGACCTGAGTCATAATGATGGAAAAGAATAAATCATGACTAAATTGTGAAACTTTATATTCTTTACAAATTCTCAAAATTTAAATAAAAAGCGGATAAACAATGTGAAAGTCTTCAGACCAAGATTAGAACTATATATACATGCATATATACCTTAAGAGACCTTTATTCAAAATATCCTTTTAAAAGTTTACTAGTGTGGTATTTTTAGTCGGATGAACAAACAAAAAAATTAGGGGCATAAAACACAAATATTTATATTAGAAATGAATACTGACAGTATTAGAAATGAAGTATTTTCCTAAGTTTTCGTTCTTTTCTGATATTAATCAGAAAAAAAATGTTGCAAGTTATAAGTCAAGTTATAACTCATTTTGCATTTACCGACGTTTATTATCTCAAAATGGTATTAATTAGTGTTATTAGTGAACATAAATAACTAATGCACGATTTAATGCATGTCGCTATTCCTAGTGTATAGTACTAACATTAAATAAACCATTGATGTGTGTTTATATCTCAGTAAAATACACTTAAGTATTCAAATGAATTCATCCGTTTTACACAAACGACACCATTACTCACACTCAATGGAACATAAACAAGTTGGTGAGCTATAACTTTATAATATATAAAAGTCAAGTACATAAATACTTTTCATCAATACACATGTATATAGAGGATATTCAAGTTTTTTCTATAAATACATGATTTATTTTCATCGAGTGGTATGAAAATAAATATTTCATGAGTGGCGGTAGCCACGAGTGAAATATGGTAATTTTCATGCCACAAGATGAAAATAAATCATGTATTTATAGAAAAAACTTGAATTTTCTGTTTATTATGTACATTTTTCGCTTTTTTGCGATAAAATTTGAAAAACTTTCCCTTAAATTTTGTGTACTGGTAGAATGTAAAAGAAAGTAGTCCGGCAAGACACCTGTGAAAATACGGAAAATATGTTTCACTGCAGTGAAAAATAAATTTTTACAGTGAAAATACGGAAAATGAAAATACGCATTTTATTTCATCAATATTTCTCAATATTTCATTTATAAGTATATAATAAATATTACTATTTTTAACAATAATGCAATACTGTCATATCTCATTCGGATATGACAAAATGCAAATTTCCTCTTATTGTTCAGAATAAATGATGCATGGGTAAAAGATAACATTCTTTTCCCTGACTTCCATAGAACGATATTATGTCATTCTCATATAGAATAAAACAAGCCATATAATATCTATGGTGGCTAATCAGTGCCATGCACAGTTTAACGAATAACGAGAACAAAACAAAGCCATGACACTGTTGTTATAATACTTTCGCTTTTTGTGTAACAATTTTGCTTTTTCATTTAATATGTTTGATATACATGTAGTTCATATATTTGATATCATTTGATATATTTTCGCTTTTATGTTAATATATATGTGCGCGCGCACGGCGAATATGATCCACTTTACACAATCAAGAAATGGAAAGAATCATGAACAATCAAGTTTACACAACCAAAAAGAGAGATTATCACAATCTTGAATTTTTCTATTAACGTAGAAATCAGGGTGTCTGTCATGACCATAGAACCTCAGACGACTTTTATTATATAGTTGTATACAAAGTGCCACAAAGTGTTATCTGATACCAGAATTATAACTTTACTTAAAAAAGGTAACATAAAATTATTAAGATATGCCATCGTAAAAAAATAACATATCCTACTTTAAATGTAGCCTTCGGAACAATATAGATAAAGTTAACTAAGATTTGGTCGTAAAATAAACATAATTTGACTGATTTGATAAACACTCCTATCAGATATTAGATATCATTCCATGATTTTACACCATAACTTTTTTTAAAATTATTTTAATGGTTGAAACTAAAAGATCATATATTATGACAGATTTGTTGTTATTTTAAAACATAGACATGAAAGATAAACTTTTTGGACGTTCTTTAGGTATTCTGTTTTTCTCTATGTTGCCAGGGCAACTGAAAGTATGTTATTTAGTTCATGGGTAAATAATGTTATATAATGTATTATTACACCAATTATTACAATACAAACCATTTATAGAATCATCTTACTTTAAGGTCTCTATTCTATACCAATAATTGAACATAAAAGATATAATCTATTGCAAATGGCAAATAAATTATCCTCTACTATTGTTGTCCGACTTAATAATGCATTTCGCATACTTCCTTTGCTACTTATTTCAAATTTACCATTGCCATTTATCAATAAGATATCATTGAAAGTCATTTTTTCACCCCAAAGTGCTTCCTTTGCCAAACGTTAAAAATGCATATGTACCTGTGTACACTTTGGGGGTTAAACTTTGACCTTGAGGTACTTTAATCCTTGCTATTCGCCTGTATAGAGGTTTATTATGATTTGAACAGTAAAAGTTAATGAAGCACGACTCTTTATTCATATACTGATTTTTACGAATCCCTTTTCACATGTACACAAATTGTGATTTATGCAATGCTCAAATTTTGACTATCAACATAAATGATCTATAACGTTAAATAGTGTGACAAAAGTCCTTACCCATTTAATGGTAAACAACACTATATAAAAATAGTAAATTCACTGATATCTTGTATAAATTGGATTGTTAATACATTCTATAAACTCACAATATATACAACTCATTTTCTCTTAGATTTTTAAAATATGGTTACTTATCTGTACGATGAACATAATTTTAGCCGATCATTTTTTTAACCGATTGTTAATTTATGGCTTTCATCCAACAACAAATATGTCGAAATGCAACTTTTTTAAGAAACAATAGAAAATGGTATATTAATCTGTAGCGGAAAAATAAACCAAACAAAGCTTTACTTACTAATATAACGTACGACCAAAACACCACTAATGTTAGAATAACTGTCCGTCGGTAAACTTTGTCCGTTCTCAACTTTCGAATAAATTTGTCCAAAGAGTAAGTGTCCTCAGACCTGTTGTCGTCTGTATTTGATTCACTTCCATGTTCACTATCATTTTCACAACTTAGCATTCTAACTTGAATGTATGTTTATTACATAAAAAGTATAATAGTCATTTCTCAACAAACTAGTATATTTTAAAAATACGCAGTGTACCGGCCTGCGACTTAAATTCATTGATATTTGGTCACAGTGTTTGATTTAAAGATGGGTGACTGCTCGTTTGATCATAATTTACAATAACACATCAATACGTTTAATCCATAAAAACGAACCATAGCTTCTTGATAAATCATTCATCTTGAAGATCAATACTAAGTATATATCACGAATCGCCATTTTGAATTTTCTTCTAAGCCTTTCAGCATCTTCTTTAAGAATATGATCATCATGATCAGTATCATCATCGTCTTCGTCGTCGTCGTCATTAGATCATCATATATTATAACGGAGGGTATTTCAAATAATTCAAACAGTTATAACACATTTATATTCAGTCAATCCAAACATTAATATTCTGTCAATAGATAGATCTTTGTATTTAATCTAAAAGGAGATACTTATGTCGGTTATGTTTTTTTTCTGTAGCTATCAATGTCGTTTATGTCATTTCGATACCCGACTAACAAAAGCTTGCAATATAATTGAGCGTTTATTATAACATTTTTTTTCCAAAGAGAACGATTCAGATTATTTAAGTGCACGGAATGTAACATATATAAATGAATTTAGCCGTTTCACTGGATCCTCTTTACAAAATACACATATGTCACACGTGAATTATTTTTGTGATACGTTAATGATATTCATATGTGTATACATGTATATATTATGTATGTTATAAATACAATTGGAATAACATTTTTATTTTATATAGTATGTTTGTATTTATATATATGTAGTATTTTAATATCAGTAAAATGTTTGTTGCGGATAATATATAATTTATAGAAAAATATAATTGTTTCATAGTTTTGAGACCTTTCTATTGAAAAATCGTATGTGTACAGGTATAACTTACATATACGAGTATCGTACCTGCACTCCAGTTAACGTACTTTATGGCGGGGATTAAAATAGAGCACATGCTCGTTTATTGGTTACATTATTCTGGGGTTTTCTTATTATGATGACAGGAAAAGGGATAATGATAGAAAAATTCTATTCAGATGCTCGTACAATTGTTTTAATCTTTTCTAAGGTTTCATACATTGTGAAGACAGGGAAAGTGTTTTTATTTTTGCCTATGATACAAAAAGAGAAAGAAAATCAAAACACTACAATCTGATTTATACTCGGGGGACTTGCGCTCCCTCCTACAAATCAGATATCCTCGTGCCTTGATATGTCAGTTTGGCGAAATGACGATACTGACCAGTAACTGAAAACAGTCTATATAACTCGCTTAATGTGTTTGAATGTGCTTCGATGAATTTGAATTCAGAGCAATTGTCCGAAACAATTTGTGCGTGTATTTGAATGATATGTCAATTTTATGACATATAAGTTAAAACAAGAAAGAAAGAAAAAAAAACTTGTGATGGTTTCCGTAGAAAACATACCACTTTCAATGAAACATTGGAAACACATTACTATTAACATTGGGGGAAAGATTACTGTTTAAATTGGAAAAACCTTACAAAGTCGGAAAACACACCTGTTCACAACGGAGAAATAGCAGGATTTTTCGCTTTCCCATAAATCTTTTACACAGATTTGATTGTGCAAATATAAAGACAATATTTTCTTCTCTTGCACACAATATATCAACATATGAGCCGCGTCACGACAAAACCAACATAATGGGATTGCGACCAGCATGGGTCCAGACCAGCCTGCGCATCCGCGCAGTCTGATCAGGATCCATGCTGTTTGCTTACAAACCCTATTACAGGTAGAGAAACTGATAGCGAACAGCATGTATCCTGATCTGGATCCATGCTGGTCGCAAACCCATTATGTTGGTTTTGTCGTGACGCGGCTCATATATTTTCTTGTTTTGCTGCTATTTCGAAGGTCACAACTAAATAGATATAAACACAATAACTACCTGTTTGCATAACGAAAACAAACAACGACGAAGGTAGATATTTATATCATGATAGCAAATGCTTTTTTGTTGCTAAACTTCATAATACAAAACAATTTTTTGTGGAGATAATATCCCCCACACGTGATAAAACTGACACAATCACATTAGATGTCCTGGGAGAGATATCTCCAATATGCATCGGTAAATATTGTTTAGTTTTAGTAAACCATGATGACATACAAAAGTTATTTCAATCTTTCTCCTTTTATTGGCGACGCCGGTGAGCGGCCTCGTCCCTTATGAAATGCTTTTTTATGTTTTTGGCCCGTGGTAGGAGCTGTAATTATTAGCAGTTAATGTCATGTGCTAATTAGTTTTATTTTGATTCGTAAAATCAAGTAAACAAATAGTTTGTTATATTTGTATTAAATAACATTTTATGTTAAAAGCATGTGCATGGTGATATTATTTTCACGAAATTGCAGGCTAAGTTTAACAGCTGGTTCAAAATATACAAATGAAAACAAATGACATAAATCTGACATGTATTCTTTTCAAATACTTTCAAAAGACAGTTGTTTAGAATAAATAGAAATATATATCAATTTTGATTGCACTATTGTAGAATAATACACGGTTCGAGTTCAAATACTTAGGAATATAATCACTAAGGCTATCCGATAGGCTTGGGTGATTAATTACAAAGCATTTGAACGATATGATAGATACTCTGGTCATTTATTTTGAATAGTAATAGATTTAACCACAAACATTAACATGTGCTTTTTGCAATCGTCGAATACCCACGACCTGACTACTTGTAAATCTACAAATGAATTGTCTAAAACTCAAGACGAAAATTGAAATATCGGCTCAGCACGTGCATTTGCTGAAAGCGATTTTATAATATACAGATCTATAGGTATTGATATTATATTTTAAATTATATAAACTAAAATAGGTAAAGGAAACTAATAAAACAAAAATATACTTATAGATATATTTAGACAAATCAACTGGTTTGTGTTAATCCATTCATACATTCTTGAGAAATAATGTAAAGATAGAATAAAAAAATCATTTAAATAAAATCTAAATATTGAACTCACTAAATTCACGTACGACCAATATACAGCCACAGTAAGAATAAATCTTCGGCGATAGTCTTTATTGTTCTTCAACGTTCGAACAAATTTGTTGGACAATTTAGTCTTCTCAGGCCTATGATCAATTCCTGTTTCACTTCCATTTTCCATGTTTATTCTCAAAACAGAACATTCCACTTACAGACAAAAATATGTTCAAATCACTTGTATTATCTGTTCTGGTTCACTGTCCACATAAAGGTAACACGATATTGTCCGTCATATTTGACAGGTATTTATACTGCATCGTATACACCGAAAAGGCTACATTCCAAACCACATACATTCGAATCTGCACCAAAAATCCATTTGCGTGCATGTATAAAACTCCAATAAAATTATGATATCTAAATACTGCGTGGGCTGCAGCAGAATACTTTATTCCGTTTTGAATCAATATCATCAGTAGCAATAAACTTCCCAAGTCAAACAATGGGATCTCGGCCAAACGCATTAGTAACAGCCAAGTGTAAATTACTGTTATATAGCAAACTTATGTCAATTTAGAGCGTGGCAAAAACATTCTTCCTCTCACTTTCTCCACGGACGATCTGATGATAACCTTTATCGAATAAACTGTACTTTAACATGCTCCATACTTCTAAACTACAATGATATGCAAGCATATTGATTGCAAAAACAAAAAACAAAAACAAGTAAGAGCAGTTAAAATGTTTCACTTTAACTGTTATTGCTTTTTATTGGCGACTATGCAACAACTAATGTAGCACCTGCGAACCACTTTTTAGAATGATATCTTGAAGGGAACATTATATATTATACAATTATTGACTAGTGAGCCATTGAATATGATGTGATATTCACCGGCAGATGACATATTGACCGAGGCGATAGCCGAGGTCAATATGACTTTCTGCCGGTGAATATCACATCATATCCAATGGCTCACTAGTCAATAATTGTTTTATTATATGAAAAGGCTCAGAATAAAAAAAAAAACAACACAGATTGCGCAACCTTATTTACATGTACAATTTTTGCCTCGTTGAAGCGCGGGAAAAAAGACGCACGTGTTAGGCGTGCAACGACTACTGAACGCTGCGCATACAAAAGTAATTCAAGTTTATACTCATCATTGCGGTGTAGCCTTTAAGTATAATAGTAAATTAATGATATTTTAATCGAAAAATATGCCATAAAGAACGAAAACATTTATTTTTTAATTAACACGCGTAATTAACAGTCTACGTTGTATGGTCATTGAATATGAGTCTCAATCTATATTTAGACTGGGGAAATCCAATTCAGCCAGTGAATATGATTTTATGAAAAGTTCCGTTGATTACTGTTTGGACAAATGAGATTGCAGCTATATTTAGATCATATAATAAAATAGCATTTAAACATTATTTACTAATCGGTTTGTACTATTTTTGTTATCTTTGTTTATGTGCCAATATGATACGAAGGAAAAATCGTAAAGGTTTTTTATATCGACGAATCAAAAATACAACAAATGAAGTGTTATTCAAGAAAGAAAACCCATGTAATTAATGAAGCATGTAGTTTATAATTAGTAATAATTGTTCTTAGTTCCATTCTTCGTTTTGATGACGATGATGTTGACGAGAAAATGAAGATGTTGTTGTTGTTGTTGATGATGATGGTGATGTGTTGCTGCTGTTGTTGTTGTTGTTGTTGTTGTTGTTGATGATGATGATGATGATGATGATGATGATAATGATAATGATGATGATGATGAATTGTATCATCCTATAACATTGTACAAAAATGATATCAATTTTTATGTTTATTAAAAATGAAAGACTTCAGTATATATAATTTAACTTACTGTTAAACATTGTCAAAATTTAACTTACTCAGGCAATGCATGTGTTAAACACTGTCAAAATGTAACTTACTCATGATGCAAGTGTTGAAAATTGTCAAAATTTAACTAACTAAGGCAATGCAAATGTTGAACACTGTCAAAATTTAACTTACTCAGGCAATGTAAATGTTAGACATTTCAAAATTTAACTAACAAAGGCAACGCAAGTGTTAAACACTGGTAAAATTTAACTTACTAATTCAATGCAAAATTTAAGGCAATCCAAATGTTGAACACTGTCAAAATTAAACTAACTTAGGTAATGCAAATGTTGAACACTGTCAAAATTTAACTTACTCAGGCAATGTAAGTGTTAGACATTTCAAAATTTAACTTACAAAGGCGATGCAAGTGTGAAACACTGTCAAAATTAAACTAAGGCAATGCAAATGTTGACGTCTGTCAAAATTAAACTAACTAAGGCAATGCAAATGTTGAACACTGTCAAAATTAAACTTACTCAGGCAATGTAAGTGTTAGACATTTCAAAATTTAACTTACAAAGGCGATGCAAGTGTTAAACGCTGGCAAAATTTAACTTACTACTTCAATGCATGTGGTAAACACTGTCAAAATTTAACTACCCAGACAATGCAAGTGTTAAACACTGTCAAAATGTAGCAGAGTAAGGCAATGCATTTGTTAATTACTGTCAAAATTAAACTAAGGCAATGCAAGTGTTGACCACTGTCAAAATTTAACTTACTAAGACAATGCAAGTGTGAAACACTGTCAAAATTTAACTAAGGCAATGCAAATGTTGACGTCTGTCAAAATTTAGCTTACTAAGGCAATGCAAATGTTGAACACTGTCAAAATTTAACTTACTGAGTCAATGTAATTGTTAAACACTGTAAAAATTACACTTACTACTGCAATGCAAATGTTGAACACTGTACTAAGTCAATGCATGTGTTAAACACTGTCAAAATTTAACTTACTCAAGCAATGAATGTGTTAAACACTGTCAAAATGTAACTTACTAAGGCAATGCAAGTGTTAAACACTGTTAAAATGTAATTTACTAAGGCAATGTATTTCTTGCATATTAGACAGGATTAACAACCGTTTACACCGTTGCTAAAAAATATGTCTTACATCCCCATGCAAGACAAGAAGGGTGTTTAAAATGACATCATTTCTACGCGCCTTTTTGCATGAATTCTGTTCTAAGGCAATGTATGTGTTTAACACTGCCAAGATTTAACTAACAAAGGCAATGAAAGTGTAAAACACTGTCAAAATGTAACTTACTAAGGCAATGCACGTGTTAAACACTGATAAAATGTAATTGACTAAGGCAATGCATTTCTTGCATATAGACAGGATTATCTACCGTTTACACCATTGCTAGAAAAACCTGTCTTACACTCCATGCAAGACAAGTCGCGTGTTTTAAATGACGTCATTCCTACGCGCCTATTTGCCAAAATTTAACTAACAAAGGCAATGCAAGTGTTAAACACTGTTAAAATCTAACTTACTAAGGCAATATATGTGTTAAAACAATGTCAAAATTTAACTTACTCATGCAATGCAAGTGTTAAACAATGTCAAAATTTAACTAAGGCAATGTAAATGTGTTTAACAATGTCAAGATATAACTTACTTTAACTGACTAAGGCAATATTTGTGTTAAATAATGTCAGAATTTAACTTACAGTGGCAATGTTTGTGTTAAACAATGTCAAAATTTAACTAACTAATGCAATGTTTCTGTTAAACAATGCCAAAATTTAACTAACAAAGGCAATGCAAGTGTTAAACACTGTTAAAATCTAACTTACTAGGGCAATATATGTGTTAAAACAATGTCAAAATTTAACTTACTCATGCAATGCAAGTGTTAAACAATGTCAAAATTTAACTAAGGCAATGTATATGTGTTTAACAATGTCAAGATATAACTTACTTTAACTGACTAAGGCAATATTTGTGTTAAACAATGTCAGAATTTAACTTACTGTGGCAATGTTTGTGTTAAACAATGTCAAAATTTAACTAACCAATGCAATATTTCTGTTAAACAATGTCAAAATTTAATTAACTAAGGCAATGTTTGTGTTAAACAATGTCAAAATTTAACTTACTAAGGCAATGTTTGTGTTAAACAATGTCAAAATTTAACTTACTGAGGCAATGTATATGTGTTAAACAATGTCAAAATTTAACTTACTAAGGCAATGAATGTGTCAAAATTTAACTTACTAAGGCAATGTTTGTGTTAAACAATGTCAAAATTTAACTTACTGAGGCAATGTATGTGTTAAACACTGTCAAAATTTAACTTACTAAGGCAATGTATATGTGTTAAACAATGTCAAATTTAACTTACTGAGGCAATGTATATGTGTTAAACAATGTCAAATTTAACTTACTAAGGCAATGTATGTGTTAAACACGGCTAGTGTAATGATGACCTTCCTCCGGAATACTTCATCAGTTTTCAGCTGGTGAAGAACGTTTGCCAAAAATTTTGTATTCCCGAAAAATTTCGCACTGGTATTTCCATTTTTATCCATTGATGATATGACAAATATTATATTACTTAAATTTACTTATTACTTTATATTAAATAAATAAATAAATAAATAAATAAATAAATAAATAAATAAATAAATAAATAAATAAATAAATAAATAAATAAATAAATAAATAAATAAATAAATAAATGAAATATACAAAATAGCTAATCTATGAAACATCAGTGTCTGTTCAACTGCGATGTTCTTTGTTTTTAAGCGTTAAAATCACTAGACACATACAAATGATTTAGATATTCATTCTTTAAAAGACTACAGCATATACTCGTATATTGTTTTCTGACAATAATAATAAGAAAAATATTTTTTTCGCAGGAAGATATTAGCTTTCTAAACTGTGTAACATTATATTAAATTAAAAAGTTAAGATTAAAATCGCATTATTTGTTGGTAACTTTGCGTATATTCACAGCATATGATGTATATCTCAAAAGGCAGTCACTAAATCGTCTCTTATTAAGTCAAGTATGTTTGTAAGGTTTCTTTATAAGTGTAAATCCTCTTACTGAACAAATACATAATTCATCAAAGTACTTGTCTAAGTTAAACTGTAAACCAAACGGTTGCATATATGTGAAGCAATTGGAATATATTATTGAAATGAAAACTTAGAAATGAAAATTTACATATACATTTTAAATCTACTTTGAAAAGTACAGTTAAGATTTCAGCTTTGAAGTGAACAAAAACATGTCAACAATACATCCAGAATTAAAAATATTTTTGTCACGCACCGGATCAAAAAATATCAGAATTCGAGTGAAGCATGAGTAAATATGTTCGTCACCCTTTCACAAATAGAAGACAACCATGACAATATCTGTTGTATCTATGTTCATTCTTCATGACAATATAATTATTATCATTATAGGTTTTTAAAGTAAACTGCTTCTATAAGAGATTAGGTAACATGATAGGTTGATAGTAGAGTATGTGCTTCAGCATCCGCCGACGAAATTTGCACATAATAAAAAACTTACATTTTTCTCAAAAAGCTCATCGTTTGTAGATTTTAAAAACATGCTGAAATGTTTGAAATAACAAATATTTATTTTTCATTAATTTCTCCGATTGTTGCTACTTATAACCTTATATAACAACAAAGTAGCTTTTTTAAATGTATAATAAGCATACTTTGAGTATATGCAGAGAAGATGTGTTACGTTTTAGACATTCAAACAGTTTATGCATTCTCTTATTCAAATTAGACATACAATCAGTAATTAGACATATATACAGTAAGAAATTCCTAGATTTCAATAAATGTCTGCAATAGAAATATTTTACCCATAGAGAGGTATAGTATGTCTTTAAAAGTGGTAAAAAACAAACGACCAGAAAAAAACTGAAGTAGAAAAATTTAGATATAGCTTGATATCGTTTAACCTTTTCTTACTATGCTCATGTATGATGTGACGATTCAACTTTATTTTTTAAGAGTTTTCATTGGTCATTTTAAAATTACAAATTGAAATCTGGGAATATCATTTGCCATTCGAAATATCTGAGCAATTTAACTAGAAAGTGCTTTGACTTTCTAGTTAAATTGCTCAGATATTTAAGTTCTGTTTAAGAATACTTCTTTGCCTCCAGATCTCAGTGCTAATTCTATTGAACAAAGAACTTACTAAGTTCATTTTACATAAGATGTGAGTTTTAAATTTTATCAAAAATAATGAGAATAATATCAGAACTTATCAGGTACCCTAGTTTATGATGTTCAATAAGTGTCTAATATATTATATGATTATTGATGTGTTCAATTGATAAAATGTTTATAATATTTATATGTTTTTGCATATTAATTAATTAAGTATTTTTATAAAAATAACCGCCTTACCGACTGCGTAGATGTTGGTGTCAAAACACGACAGTTTTCTTTAGAAACACATACATCTTAAAGTGTTCCATTTTCACCAAGAAATTATTACGTCATTTTTATGCAGCTATGCTAACATTTCTTTATGACATCGCTTGGAAAACTAATAAATAACAAATTATACAAGTTAACAAGTTTTACTTCGGCCAAGTATCAAGTATCTTTTTCATTTTTCAAAGATACTTATTTTTTTCTATTCAAATACGTCGGACCAAAGATTTGTTAAAGGCAGAGCAAAATAATTGCTTTCATTTTTAGACGGTCTATTTGGATTTGTATTAAAAAAACTATTAGAAATGTTTTGCAAGGTCAGTCTGGAGCGAGGCGGTTAAAGGCAAATATCACAAGTCTTGTAACTGCCAGAATATTTCGCCTGATATGCAAGCAAGGCAAGATAAAATACTTCTACACCCTTCTTATTAAGTGTAATATTTCATGTTTTTTATTCATTTTAACATATAACTGTCGACTTGTAATAGTTCTACATAAAATAGATTGAAAGACAGTTGAAACCAAACGGGTTGTTTCATTTAAGAAATTCAAATGTTCAGCTTATATATTACATATTGGTATATAATAATAATAATAATAATAATAATAATAATAATAATAATAATAATAATAATAATAATAATAATAATAATAAAATAATAATAATAATAATAATAATAATAATAATAATAATAAAATCATAATAATAATAATAATAATAGAATAATAATAATAATACTAAAATAATAATAATAAAAAGGCATGTCCGAAAAACGATACATCTTGAGCCGTTTACAAAACTGATTAAAAAAAAAGAGGAAAAAATGTAATTAAACGTCTTTGTGTGTTTGTCAGTTTTATGCTTTTCTTCTTCTTGTTTTGACGAAAACATGAATGATAGGATGAAAATGAGTTGAAGTGTTGTGGGCAAGTATCATCAGGATGTTATAAACATGTTAGAATACAGATTTCGAATAAAGATGTTAGAATAAAGGTCTTAGAATATACATGATAAAGTTAAAGATGTAGGTATACATATTTATATAAGGAGAAAGATTGTTTTGTAACAGATGATAAGTACATATATAGAAATATTTTAAGGAAAGACGAGTGAAAGACAATTACGTATTTCGAAAGCAGTATTTAAAAAAAAGTCTGAAGAATGAAGGCTTAAAAATAAGCAAAAAGGAAATGGTTTTGTTTTCATTTTAATCAATGTTGTTTTTTTTAATTAATTTGCATTAAAAGCCGATAAAAAATTTAAATCCGTACAAAAGTAAAACAACAGCAAAAACGATGAGGCAAAAATAATACCAGAAATCATCTGGTAAGAGACTAAATAAAAATGAAAAATGTGTTATATATTACCTTAAAAAGTAATAATATCATAATAAAATAAGTGAAAATAGACAAAAACGTGCTTGATGCGTGACTAACAAACTGTTTGTGGCCTAATAATAAACGGAAGTACTAGTGTCGACCGTCCCAGGATTTAGTGGGAGCTGACGACCTTGTGGACGTTCTTATTTCCTTTGTTAGCGATATACTCTTCTGTGGTGAGTGTCTGGATCTTGCAGACATCAGAGACATCTGGCTACTGGTCCTGTTTGATGGCATTCGGCTTCTGTTTATTTCGGAGTCTGACTTGCGATATGTAACGGTGAGGTGTAAGTTTTTTCCGAAGTTAAAGTCGGCGTTATCCTTTCTTTACATAACATTTTCTGAATGGAATATCATCAACTGCCGCAAACAGGTTGAAATAATATACATGTAATCTTGTATATGACATAATTGATGTGTTTGAGCTAACCAATAAGTTAATGATCTATATAAGTAAAGAACCAATGAAATAAGCGCATTGTTTTTACTGAATTATTGTATTATTTAAATGTTTATGAAAATAATAAATTATTTACTATTTTGCCACCTTTAGAATATTTGCATACTTTGTCAACAGACAGATACAATTTATGTGTTCAAGAGATTTATGTTAACGAAGGAGACAGGACGTGAATTGGTTGCACAATTGCTTCAATAATAACTGCTGAAATGATAAACGAGGGAATTAACCTTCAGTCTCCCTATTTCGTATTATTTATTAAAGTTACCTCCCTTAGATAGCGCTATGTTCTCACCGGTTGACTGGTAACATTATTAGATTTTGTTAGAAATAATTCCTTAAAAATATTCAAGTCTGAAATCGATTGCAGATGAGAATCTTTAAAAATGAATTTACTGGCATTAAAAGTAGTTTCATCAGAGTCTGAAGTAATAAAGTGTAATAAACTTTTGTATTGTAGACCAATGACAAAAATAGTTAATAATGTAGTTTTATGTAAACAATAAATTTTACCGGCAAAAATAAGCTTACTTTAGCGGATTACTTTACACTAAATCTGTTAAGGTAATATGTGTATATATAAATATAACATCAAATATTGTTATTGTTATAATTTGAGATGGGGTGATGCGGTACTGAAATAGATTAAATCTATCAAATATACAGAGCTGAAAATTTGTTTGTATTGACTTTGGAAACAAACAAAAAACAGGTTTAAAAAAAAAAACGTGCTATCCGATATCATTACATATTAAAAGTAATTAAAAACAGTAAAAAAAACTTTTGTTTGTTAAAAGATAGCCCACCACTACGGAAGCGTCCTGGTGCCAATTTAACATGTTCTAGAAAACTCCTACGTAGGAGATAAAAAAGCCTAATTAGGAGTTTAAAACTTTGTAACTCCTACGTAGAAGATAAAAAAAACCTAATTATGAGTTTATAACTCCTACGTAGGACTTCATAAGTCCTACGTAGGAGATGAAAAAAGCCTAATTAGGAGTTTATAACTCCTACGTAGGACTTTTAAACTCCTCCGTAGGACTTTTAAACTCCTACGTAGGACTTTATAACTCCTACGTAGGACTTTTTAACTCCTACGTAGGACTTTGTAACTCCTACGTAGAAGATAAAAAAAGCCTAAGTAGGAGTTTATAACTCCTACGTAGGACTTTTAAACTCCTCCGTAGGACTTTATAACTCCTACGTAGGACTTTGTAACTCCTACGTAGAAGATAAAGAAGCCTAATTAGGAGTTTTTTACTCCTACGTAAGACTTTCTCACTCCTAATTAGGTTTTTATATCTCCTACGTAGGAGTTATAAAGTCCTACGTAGGACTAATAAAGTCCTACGTAGGACTTACAAAGTCAGAGCTTCCTGACATTATATGATTTTTATATAAAAAAGTAACTGTGATGTCAGGATTTCTTCTGATAACGTATACTCTATTTGTTGTTATGATAATTCCATGGTGAAGCAGGAATTCATGAATATTTACTCTCCGTTTTAAAACGACAATTTGTTTATCTAAATTTGGCTAACAGAGCTGGGTCGTACACAATTTTAGATAACGTTATTGATTTGATAGTTGTTATCTTACGTTATCAGGGATTTTTGAAATTTTCGCAAACCTTGCCTCGTTCTGCACTGTTTTTAACATTGTGACTAACAAATTTGACTGTACAATAATTTACCGCCTCTGTTGTGAAAAAGTGGGAATATATATTGTGGAATTTCAAAAAAGTGTATTTGATTAGTATATTAGTCTTCATTATACAAGGATACTGAATTAGAAATTTTGTTTGAAAAAATGTCAACATAACTAGGACAGATAAACTTTAGGTAAGTAAAATTTGGTCATATCTAAATATACATGCTTTATTCATACACATAGCTAAAATTGAAATGCTTTTTTCGATGCGTCCACTAATGTTTGAAATTACGGATGAAATTAGTCCGCTTTTTGAACAGTTTACCTTTTCCGATACGAGATAAAAAAAAACAATATGTTTAAAAGCTATGAGAATTGAAATTTTAGGATATGAAAAGTGTGAACGTATTACAATCATCATCTTAAATAGAACTTACATATTTATAAAATAACAATTAGTTTACGCTAACAATAATGGTCTCCGTATTGAGTTTACATATGCTCCATTTGTAAATTATAGATTGTCGATTGTCAAATAATATATCTTTGTCAATAACATCTATTTCCCGCTCACGACTTTCTTTCATATAATTATATATATTTATGAAATATATTCATCAACATAAAGTAATAGTAATAAAACACGATTAAGGACAGTATAGAGCAAATAAATGATATGTTTAGCAAACAAATAATCTAAGACACCCTCACTGCATTCCCTTACTAGTAAGTCGTTATATGACTGCCGCCGTAACAAAAAATTATAGGTTCTTATACAAGTATATATTATAATTATAACGTTTAAAACAACAACTGAAAAGCACAGTGATTTTAGATATCTGTTGATAGAAAATGGTTTTATGTTACACGTTCAAATGGCATGGTTGACAATATTGACAACTAACAACCGGGAACAACATAATATGTGTAACAACATAATTTAGTTTGAATAGAAACAACACTTTTCCTGTGCAAGCCAGAGAGGCAACGTGTGTATATAACACGACTCAGTATATTTGTACACAGTTTCTTATCTCTAATTGTGACGAATAATTTAAAGTGTTTCTTTTAATTAATGAACATGTCAATTGTCAATAGCCGAGTAACCTTTCTTTTGTCCCTGCCCTGTTAGGTCCATGTTTATTTAATCAAAACAGCCAACGGATAATTAAAGAAAATCTATTAAAATTCTGATTAAACTGTAAACCATTGTTTCTGCGCCAGTCGCGGCTTTAGCGGGAATTTTACCTCATGATGTGGTCTTTTTAACAATGGTTTTGAAAATTCAATCATAGTCTCCGCTAGGTTGGGCCGTGGTTACAGTAAAATTACATAGACAAGTTATAATTGATGAAATCGTATAAGCTTTTTTGGACAAAGTATAATTACTTTTATGAAACTAATTTACAATAAATTCTACATTGTGTAAATTAATTGTGCTGAAATTAAATCGTTAACGACATAAATCCAGAATGCAATAAACATGCCATTTTAAAGTCACAGGCAGTCTTGGTCATGAGGGTTTGGATAAGCATACGTCCCTATATGATCAGAAGGACTTTTGTTCCACAAGGTAATATTGCGGACTTCGTACGGCTTTTTGCAATATATAGAAGTTTATAAGTGAGATAAAATACATGTTCCTGTATGTCGAATTTGCAGAAGAATAGAAATAAATAAGTAATAACCATTAAACAACATGAAAGCTTCAAATTTATGTACCCTGTTAAAGTTCCCATGCCCGGTATTATGTAACATGCGCTCTTGTTATCGGTATTTAATTATTCGATTCATGTATAAATTTACATACATTAGAGTCATCTCAGCATTGCCAAGTTATAAAAAAAAAACAGAGCACGTGCAGCTGCTACAAATATCTGCTTTTATGTCATAATCCGAAAGTGTTTTGGAATTGAAACCAACTTGTTCCCTGACCTTATGTTTACATATCTGACCGACATCTGTCATAAAGATCAAAAAAATAATATCCATCATGAGAATGGCTTTCTATGCATATTCGTTTATTGCGTGTAATATGTAATATATTCCAAATTGTTCTATAAAAAACTCGTGCGACTTACAGAAAATACCATTGAAGTAATGAATATTGGCCTTAATAACAAAATACCTGTTTCAAAATGAATAAAAAGCCTGAATCACGAATAGATTTTCTTTAAGAATTTGATTGTTTTGTAAGGAAGTTAATAATTTTATCAACATTTTGATACTAGTTTCTCTTGAGTGTTACATAGCATGGTGTAAAAGTTACATTTCAGAATACATTGTATTAAATTTTCTCTATCAATAAAGTTTTACTGTTAAGTGAAGTTTTACCAGTTAACGTAACTATATGCTACAATTTTATTAATGATTAAAATCAAGTTTGGATTTTGGCGCTCAATATACTCAATGAAAGTTTTCGAGGAGGAAAATAATTAAAATTCATGAGCATATTCTATCTAACAATTTTTATCAGAAGACATGTTTAGTTGGAGTTTAATATAGGTCAAATTGAAGTATTTTATATCAGACAGCAAACGTTATCTCTTTATTTGTGAACATTTTCCATTAAAATAGTTGTGTCAGTGTGATGAGCTTATACAAACATACAAATCGTGTTGACCATTCAACTAGTTTTATAATTTGCATTTAAATTAACTGTTAAACTTAAAGAGCAATCAAAATGTGTTGCAATACAGTATGACAGCCTATATAACTGTCTTAATTTGTTTGTTGTTCCTACTAGTAGGTAATATTTAAGTAAGATCCAAACAATCGGTTAAGATTTTTTGAAAACCGACATTACGTCTGCATATCTAGTTTGAACTTAACATTGCTACTATATTGAATAATTTGTAAAAAAAGTCGAATAATAGCAAGCAATCAACACAAAGCGTAAATTATTAAATAAATGAAAGGTATTGCGTCTTTCGATTATATTCGATGATGTGCTAAAAAAAAGCAACAGGTTTGTTTAAAAGCATTATTTAGAAAGTAAATACATGTAAAGTAGTGGAATTAGTACAGCCGGTAAAGCCCAACGATTTTCAGGTCAAGTTATCTCATAAATCAAATACTATTCATACTGTTTCTAATATGTAAAAGTTATAAATTATTGAAATGTTTGATGTTTACTCTTATCTTTTAGGGAAAATATGTTAAAACATTACCATTCAAACATATAGGAATAAATATCTGATACTTTTGGAATGATTATGAACTTTTTGTACGCACTGATGTGCTATTTGGCTTTGCACTTTGATTATAAATACACTATAAAAGGCTGTTTAGTCTACTTACTATTTAAGTAGAATAATTAGATTTATGCTCATTTATAAAATCAATTCGATCATTAATAATTTCGATGATATAGAGGATATTTGTTAAGATCAGTGTAAGATTGGAATATATTTCACCGAGTGAGCACCAAAAGGTATATTTCACGAGTGGCGCAGCCACGAGTGAAATGTGAACTTTTGGTGTTCACGAGGTGAAATATATTTCGATCTTACACTAAACTAAACAAATTTTCTTTTTATTATATGCAAACAAACGTTAAAAAGGACATTTTTACCTAATACTGAATGAATAGCGCGCCAAATAATTATACAACGTGACGTCATTTACGACGTCACTGTATTAAGTTGGTTTCCAGTTCTGTGTACGCTGGTATTTACCTGAAACAACGTAAGGGGCTTAAATTCAAAACAGTGAAATTATCAAATTGATAATTTCACTGTTTCAAACAGTGAAATTACCAGTTTTAATTCACTGATATATTTCTATAAACCATCGAAAAGCATGTAATAAACTATGATAGTTTGAAGTCCATTTAAGTGCTTATAATAAACAAATTGAATGAATTTCTCTTAACATGTGACGCATTTAAGATATACGAATACATTCTTAGATAAGTATTAAACTTGAACGAAATTAAAATGAATTAACATACAGTGTGTAAAGTAAGACGCTTGAGCTGAATCATAGACATGCCAACTAATACTGTCAAATCTGTTGTATACTGGTAAAGACTTACCCAACTGAATTAGTGTCATTGTAATTTACGTTTACTAATGAAGTCATAAACTGTATTATGTATTATCTTGGTTACAGATCTGAGAAATATATTCGTGGCTGTTTGGACAGATTGACCACAGGCGTGCCTTCTCTGATTTTTTGGAGGACGACAACGATGCTGAAGCATGTCTAATTTATTTCCACTCATCGTCTGCTCATTTGTTTTATTTCTTGCAAATAACGTAATTTGTCAAACAATACTCGGTCTAGGTAAGTTGACCTATATTTTATGTATTATAAATTTAAATCTGAGCTTACCATGTAAATCAAAAATTATAATACTTTGTTTACTTTACTTACATCATTTTCATGGATACCTATTGACTCTTAATTAGTGCCTGTGCAGGCCTATTTGTTCCGTTAAAAAAAGACCTGCATAAAAGAAGTCTCCTTATAATTTAGTGAAATTATAGACTTTTAATTTACTCAACTATTGCAGTACTAACCAAATGGTAGCTATGAAAATAGCAAAAGAGAACGATGTAAATAACGTATACAAACAATGTTAATTATCTTTCAAGGATGTCCTCTGGGATGGGAACCCCACGGTGACAGTTGTTACGAGTTTGTTTTTGAAGAAGCTAAAGTTTACGATGATGCAGCCACCGCATGTTGGGTAACATAATTGTTATCATATTTTGAAATGTTGATAACTCATATAAATGTCACGATTATAATACTAAAAAATATATACTTAAATATATTCTAAGTTCTAATTTCGAACACACTCCGGGGTTAACAAATTATGTCGATTTTTGCATTTTTAAGCTCTGAATAAAGACGATTTAAAGAATCTGGTACCATGTGATATACGAACACACTACGAGTATATGTTTACATTAACAACTAACTTTATATGTTAAGTAAAATGTTGCCCAGATTTGTCTTACATATTTCATTATAATTGTATTTATTTTCCGAGATGGTCTTAAGCGAATGTTTTTTTGTTTTTGTTTTTTTTAATTCCTTAAAGGGCCAAGGTAGTTCATTGGTCAGTGTGAACGATATAGGTGAACATAACTTTATAGCACAGTATTTGGAGCGTCACGGAAAACTCAGGTAATTATCCATTTACTTCCTTTTAAATATGTTTGGGTTTGTCGCATATTTAGTACATACTTAACATTGTGGCCAGAATTGTAAAGTGATAAAATGCAACTTCCCTAGAAGATGGTCATTATTATGTCAGGATTGGATAATAATTATACGATCACGTGTACAGCAATGAAAACCTGTGTGACCAGTGGTGCATGACCAGGTTCTCAATGTCAGTGTTCCTACACAGAACAGTATACATCCGAATTTAAACCAAACCAGGACATTACCAAATACTCAAATATGGCAGGGTACAGAAAAAACAACTTTATTCAAATTCAATATCCCGGTAATTTTTCTAGACTGTTGAACTGTTGTAATCATGTTGTGTAAAAATTAAACTTTTATATAATATTTAACAGCGTTACAGAGTGGTATACGAGCGGACAGCGTATAGGAGATTACGTGAAATGGAATGGGGACGGGACTTATTCCAATGACACTGTGACCAGTGGTTCATACTGGATTATAGAACCCATACAAATACACAAACGAAATGACAAAGTCATCTATAAGTTTTCCGGTAACAATTATTTCATTATTATTGTTCGTCAAAATTGAAATATTTTATTTAATTCAACGGCGATACTATTATAATATTACCAGTGTGAAATATTGTAAAAACAACAACTTGGAGATGAATTGCGAAACTATTTTTTTTTCTACACAGAAGAAATCTTTGGCGTTTAATAGACAATTTCAAAGGCATCTTTATTGTCTATGCTCATTACTCACTGTCTGCATCTGGATGGTGATTTAATTTTTCAGCTGCTACTAGACAGTATGGATGGAGTCAGTCCTCGGGCTCAGACCAGCTCAATTACATCTGTGAAATTCCAAAAAGTGAGGTACCGAGGCTTATACAACAAACCAGAGACTTCGGTTCGTAATTTCTTTATTATAAGTTTATTGATTTTATAAAGAAATGAAAGCTAGCGCTACGACCCCCTTGTAGCTCACCTGAGCTGGCTCAGTGTGAGCTTTTAAGATTGTTGAATAACCGTCGTCCGTCGTCGGTCGTCGGTCCATATTTAATTCGTTACCATTCAAAACATTTTTGCCTCATTTGTAACCAAACTTTCAAGTCATTAGCCAGTCGAATTTAAACATAGGTCATCTCGATTGAAAAACTAGGTCACATTAGCCAAATATAGAAAAAAATCTTGGTAGAACGCGACACTTTGCGAACTTTCGAGCAGCGTCTTGGCATGTAAAAATGTTGACTACATTTCTGATTAGATTCCGTTAATTTTATTCCAATAGTTCCAGCCAATTTTTGTACACACAACGTCAAAGTTGACCATCAAAGCCCGTTTTTGAACTTGACGTCATTTGCGTATCCTTGGAAACTGTTACGGCATAGGCGAACAAAATATCTTAAATTCTACAGCATTCGACCGAAATCATTTTTTCCTTTAAGCTGATATAAAGTTTATCGTATACACCGAAAAATGTTTGAAATTAACATTCTAGTGCTTCATTCCAAATAACTGAAAATTGGCCAGGCTGGATGTTAAGGTGATTTCTAGTTTGAATACCGGTCAAAAACTAGGTCACACAGCCAAAATATGGAAAACCCTTATTAAAATTTTCAGCCCAACTATCCTGGAAATTTGTCAGAACTGTTGTTTAAGATGATTTCTAGCTCAAACATTAGGTCACACAGCCAAAATATGAAGAAATAAAATATTGTAAACACTGTTTCAATTAAAATATTGGAAAAAAACTTTCTAACGCTCTTAGAAGAGGTAACAATTTTAAATGGAATATCCAGGAAATTAGTCAGAAATGTTGTTTTAGATGATTTCTAGCTTAAGTTTAAACATGAATCATCTTGGGTCAAATACAAGGTCACACATCTCAAATATGATTTTTTTATATTTGTATTATTTCAGATGCAGATATGAACCTGTGTGATATCATTTATGATTAAGGCATTTTATTTAATTTTACCCATGAAATATGGTGCTATATAAGTCAAATATATTTCATATTTTTTTAAAAATAAATATGAAATATAAATATGAAAGTGGGCGGAGTCAAAACTCATATTTATTTTAAGGGACTTCTTTCGCCGTTTTGTTTAAAAAATCTGATAAAAACAAAACAACTTTTTCTTGAATATTGTTTTGAAAACTATCTAGCATGATAGAAAATGGTCTAACTAAGAAAATTAATCCGAACACCAATATCTTTAATTCAGTAATTAACGCTGTACAGACGTTTAAATAGTTGTTTACATGACGTCACAATGTAGCGCCAAACAGCGCGTGCTTACGCATAAATTACTGCGCGCTGTACAATTGCAGTTGGTAGCAAGCACGGGAATTCGTTACCATTTTCTTTGATAATGAAATTAAATAAAAAGGTTATTTTTTCGTTTTTTATGAAATATGGTATATATTTTCACTCAACATGATAAAATGCCATATATTTTCACTCGCCGTACCGGCTCGTGAAAATATGTGGCATTTTATCATGTTTCGTGAAAATATATTCCATATTTCACGCAAACGAAAAAATATCCTCTTAATATCTGCTTTTCTTTGATAATAAACATTATAACTGTTCATTCATTTAAAAAATACTCTATTATATATAATACTAAAAAATGAAAAATGTTTTATTCAAGAAAAATGACCGAATTATAAAGGATTATCATTATCAAGAAGATGGTACATACTTGTATTTTATATTATAGTCCTTTTTCAGCTTTTGGAGAAGGAGATGTCAGTGCCGACCATGTCCCAAAGGGTCCTTCTTTCCTTAACGACATAGAAAACGTGGTTGTCGTTGGTAACCTCATGCCGTTAGTTGTAGACTGTGTCGCCACTGGTTATCCACAACCAGAACTGCACTGGTTCGTTAAAAACGCACAGTCTTCTGAATACAAAATGGTAATAGTGTGAAATACTCGTGATAACTTAGTACATTAACCTCATATACACAAAACAAGAAAACAATGATACAGCAAATTTGAATAATTAATTGACCTATACTGTTGGTGCGGCGTAAAACTCAACCAAAAATAATAATACTAGTCTTTCACCTGGATTAAAGCTTCATATTGTTCGTATGTCCGATATTATGATGATATCGTATAATATTGAAACACTAATTTATAAATTGTAAGTTGCATTAAGAACTATATTAAAAGAAACCCACTAAATTGAATATTTTGCAGACTCCGAGTTTTATTAAGAACGACAGACGAAAGTTGCGCATGAGGTAATTATAAAGTGTAATACGGTGGCGTGTCTGTCAAAACTGTTTAACTGTTACAGATAACATCTCAAACAAACAACCGGTACACGTTTGCCAATGGTCGCATGACAATAAGTACACCAAATGAACGAGAGGACGCGGGTGTGTACGAGTGTAGAGCACAGAACAATCAGGGAACCATTGTGTCAGCACCTGTCATGATATCTTTTGGCTGTAAGTAAACGTCCACATATACTGTAGCAACAAAAAGTTCTTCAAATTTGACTTTTCCACTAACTGTTTTAATTGTAAAATTCCATGAGCAAAATGTGAAGTGTCTATCCGTTAAATCAAGTGATATACGTATTGCATATGGTATGTCGTTGTAAATACGAATGTCCAATGATTGGTAAGTCTTGTAGTACTCTGCAATTGAGATTCTAGTAACCTTCCCTGATATTCTCTAAAGATATAAACATCATGTACATAGGTAAGCAGATACTAAGTGTACATGTTGTTTAAATTCTGACAACATCATTGACTTTGAAATGATAAATGATACAATATCTATCTTTTTTTCCAGATTTAAACCAATTTAGTCCAAACAGACAAGGCTTTGTCCAGGGAAAGCTTAGCCAAGGAACTTTTATCAGTTGCAAGGCTCCTAATTCTAAACCAGGTATGATATGAAAGCATGTAAAATATACAGTAATAATACTGTGATATTACAATCTATAGCAACGACAAATAATAAGACAAAACTACATTTCTTATAAACGCCCAACCTACCGTTACCTTAAAATACCAATGCCGAAAAGTGTCCTTTAGATTTTAGAGTGTCTGTCTGACAATACAATGAAAGTGGGCTTGGGCCCCTTTGAGTACCCAACCATGTGTCGTCTTCCACTCTAGCAATGGTAAGTCCAGGAAGTTGACTAGAATGTCACTGAGATATGCTATAAAATACATCATGAACAAGCTATCAAAACACAAAAGGAGAGCTAAACTAGTTTAAAGAAATGTGTTTTTTGTCATTTATTTTTCTCATGTTTATATTCCTCTTTCCAGCACTGTCATACACTTGGTATAAAGACAATATTCGGAGCTTTATTCGTCCTGAATTGAACAAATATTACTTTATATCTGCCAATGGAAATCTCTACCTCTCAGAAGTACAGGAACCAGATGCCGGTGAATATTTCTGTGTTGTGACGCTGGTTCCACGCGTAGGAGAAAGATTGTCGACCTCGCAGCCGCCGAGTCGAACAAGTAGACCTATAGAATTGCGGGTAGCCAGCAATAATCGTGAGTTCATTTATTGTAAAAAAAAATCATTTCCTGATTGTTTTATGGAATTCCTTGTAATTTCAGTATAATGTATTCGCTGTAGTTCATTAGTTACATTTTCAACGGTGTGAAATAAATGTCGTTATTATAATTTCAGCTTTGGATTACGGACCTATCATTCATCCGGATTTTATCGCAGTTTATCCCAAGCCTCCATTGGTCGGTCATGAAGTCCGGCTTGAGTGTTTTGCATACGGAAGGTAAGTCTGACGGTTTATAAACAGATCCTTCCAAAATACTATAGTACCATTAACATGAATCATCAGCTCAGACGTGATAAACCGGACTGATATTAACTTTACCATAAATGGAAGTACTTTGTTATCAAATTCGATTTTAAGTTGTATTGAAATAAAAAAAAGTATCATTCAAGACATGAGATCGCTGTTATAATTTATGTTTATAAAATTGATTATGTTGATTGTGATGTTGCCACTTCTGTTTCAAATGATCTATGTTCAAAGCAAAATCATGTACGCTAAATGACTTTCTGTTCATTTTTGTCCAGAAAATAAAAGAGACACTTTTTAATGTTTGTACTTTTGATTCTTTTACGTACAGATTGCCTCTGCAGTACAGTTGGTCACGTGAGGGAAAAAACTTCCCGCCGGGCACGAGATTCATGTATGATGACCGTGTTATGATTATACCGAACGCACAGTTTGCAGATAGTGGCAACTACACGTGTAAAGTGGTAAAACTATCTGGAAATCCAAATATTGTCTCAAAGTCGGTTATTCTAGATTTAGAGGGTAAACAAATGTTTACTATTTACAAACCCCTCAAATGCTTACTAAACAACTTTCGAATGAAAATTTCGCAACCAATATCGCTTTTTTTCTTGCATATTAGACTTACTATATCTGTCATATTTTATGGTTCGGATCGGAATATCTGTCTCAGAGGGTATCCGCCTTAATGAACTGCGCTAAAATGGCGTCATTTCGGCGCTTTTTAGAATAAAACTGTGTGCCTAGGTTTACGTAATCTCGCCGTTTAGAATGAAATTGTAAATTCATACGCTATTGTAAGAAAATACATGTAGTTGTGGATGAAATGACATCAGTTTCCATGAAAAATTACTTTCTTGAGGTAAACAATTTAAAATATAATAGAATATAGTATTATATCTGACATGTATTGCATATACTTCACTCGGGCAGCAACTTGCCAAGAATTATAACCATTTGGCGGGTACACCTCTTTTTATCCGAACCGCAACATATGACAGATATTATTAATATCGCCTTTCAGTACATATCTATTTAAAATATCGACTTATTTAACATTCGAATTATACGTTACAGAATATTGAAACAATTACATAAATATAAAAAGGTACGTGTGAGATATTACTTAGGTACTAACAACTTGTGTTTCTATTCATAGCTAAGCCATATTTTGTGTTCCCTTTGCGTAATATCCATGCAGACGTTCAAAGTGAGTTAACGTGGCGTTGCGAAGCACGAGCTGTTCCACGTGCAACATACACATGGTTCAAAGTTAGTAATTACGTAATAAATCAAATCTGAAAATTGTTGATAAATTGTTTTAGTTTTGAAAACCAAAACATATCGATGTCTAAGTATATAAATTGATTTTAATCTTAATATAATATATTTTTTTTTTAAAAAGTTTATCTTGTTAAAAATCTAAACATTTAAAAATAACAAATAGCCTTTTTTTTAAAAAACATTACAAGTGTCTATGGTTTTGATACCCACGATCAATCCGTTCTGTTTTAATGTTATAATAGTATAATGTTTTTACTTTAGAATGGGAATATGCTTACCGGAGTCTCAGGAGAAATAGAAGTAAGGGAAAATGTCCTCGTCATTAAGCATCTGGACAAATCACGTGATGAGGGCATGTATCAATGTCAGGCTAACAATCCACATGGTACATCTAGGTCGTCTGCTCAACTCAGAGTACTATGTAAATATTGCTGTTTCTACAAAATACATTTAACATAGGTGTTATTTTATATACATCAGCATATTGCTTCATTTGTCAACAAATAAAAAGGATAATAAGTCATTCGCCTCTTTCAAGTAGATTTCATAGGGAATGACCATCACGTTTACTGGTCCGGAATATTGCTTAAAGGAATAAAGACAGTGTCAAACCTTTTGAACTCATATATGAAAATATCATTGCATTTTAAGAGGTTCTGTGTTGACATTTTATTCCGACATGTCCAGGGTTTATAGCCAGTATGTCGAGAATTGAAACTATGGGTTCAATAAGCAATAAAAATCAAGTCATTAATGGTATTTACAATATGTAATTATTGCACAAAAACAATTCCATGTACAATGTACTTGGTATAATTTTCAGCGATCAAACCAAGCTTTGCTCGATTTCCGCTTCCATCATCGGCTGTTGCATCCGAAGGCGGAAATCTAACTCTCCGCTGCCAACCGGAAGCTGCGCCTCAACCGAATATTGAATGGTTACATAACGGACAATCCATTGGCTACGGAGATATGAGACGCGAAATTTTAATTGATGGGACTCTTCATGTGACACAAGTTTCAAAAGCCGACCAAGGTCTATATACATGTAAAGCATCAAATGTAAATGGAGAGGACACGTCAAGTACACAAGTCTCAGTTATGGGTAAAGTCTATCAAAATTGTGATTCTTTCAAATTTGTACAAGTTTCATCAGTTGTACATGCAGAGCCATAAACACTCCAAACAAATGCTATTTAAATTGTTTTTCTGGTTTGCCAAGCTTAGACTTTTTTGGGTTTTCACCGTTTTTATATGACCTGTATAATGGTACAAAAATGTTTTAAAATAAATCTTGTGTTGCAATTAATTTCCTTTTCAGCTGGTATTTTCATCCAAACGGCGCCACTTGACCAAACAGTTCACGTGAATAAAACCACGTTTCTGTTTTGTGACGCCAGTTACGACAACAGGCGTTATGACCTCACCTACACTTGGACGTTTAACGGCAGACCGATCAATACAGAAAACGACCCTTTCTATAGAGATGTAAGAATTTAATATTAAGAAAAAAATGTATATGAATTAATATTTTCAATATTTTATAAGGGGAATATAAGCATTTTCTCCTGACATCTAAAACTTATTTTAGATGATTTCTTAAACCTTTTTGGAAGCAACGTGAACCATAAGTCGTTTTCGGTATTATGTATCAATTTATGAATTGAAACGGATTTTTTTAAATTTTATCTTAAGAAATAAGTGCATTCTGACATATTTTTCATACATAGGGCCGGCGTGAAAACATCAATGGGCTGTATATTGTGAACGCTCAGTACAGACATTCCGGGGTGTACGAGTGTATAGCAGAATCTGTAACTTTGGCTATCTCCAGAACAGCTGTAGTCACTGTCAAAGGTAATATCATATGTTGTGAATAGACTTATTTTATTTGTTATTTTTCCAAATAATTTTATAAGGACCTAAACGCCACCTTGTTATGTATTTTTTAACAATTGTTCATTAATGTGCCAAAAGTAAATCCAATGTCCCTGTCAATGGGTAAGATAATGTCAGTATAAAAGATAAGCTCATGACACTGACAAAAGTAATCCAATTCTAAATGCCGATGCTGACGTCAATATTCAAGTTAAAGTTGTGCCACTGTCCAGGCGAAGCACATGTAAATAGTAAAGGTAAGTTCGTGTCACTGTAAAAGAAAAGCTCGTGTCACTGCCAAAGGTAAGTAATGTCATGCTACAGTTGAAGCTAAACTCATGTCACTGTCAATGGTAAGCTCATGTCACTGAAAAAATAAACCCAAGTCACTGTAAACGATGACTGTGTGAGCCGTCCATGTTACTATTGAATGATGCGAAAGCTAGTCTTTCTCAGAACTTGCGGTGATTACAGTGTGCGTTTGACTTCATTTATTGTTGAAATTAATAAGTTCTAATTTAGTCAATACATACCCTATGATTTAACTTTTCAAACTTTAACATGTCATGCAAAAGCTTTATTATACAGCAAAATCAACAGACAAATATAACACTTAGTGCACAAACCGTTTCATTTTGTTTGGAAAGTTTGTTTTACTTTATATACATTCAGGACCGCCCACTGAACCTGCAGGGGTGTACATTGAAAGTGGCACCGGGAATAATGGAACCGTGCGACTCATTTGGACCTGGAACCCAAGTGCTGACCATGGATACCCTGTTATTTTCTTTGAGATCGAAGCGATGACCGAATTTTCAAAAGAATGGGAGCCATTGGCTTCAGGTTGACACTTGACATTATTTATACCAGCTGCAAATTTATATTTTATTTACATCAAGAAATATAAATTCATTGAGCTAATGAAAGAATATAGACAAAGAAACATTGTTTTAAAATATACATGTTTATTATATTAATACATACTTTTCAGAGGAGAAAAATAATCGTAGATTCTAATACAATTTAAAATTTGTTTTAAAGTAACTTAGACCTAATTTTTACAATAACTTCTATTTTAATTCAAATATGTTTTTAGATGTACAAGCGTATTTGACTCTCGTACAGCCGTCAGAAATGAAGCGTTTCTTTGAGTTGAAAAATCTTCTACCTTATAATTCGTACAAGTTCCGGGTTCGAGCAGTCAATGAAGAAGGTGTAGGTCCTCCAAGCAGGCAATCAAGTATGACTATTAATGTGCATACAATAAATACTTACGTACATGTAAATATGTGTTTCTGTTTTACAAAAAGCATAAAAAGCACACATCTGTTATCACTTTCAAATTAAGCCAGCCCGCATAGCTCAATCTGTTAGAGCGCGAGACTTGTGATCTCGACATTGTGGGTTCGATTCTCGGGCTGGCCAACTAATCTTTCGGATGATACTTTAAATCCATGTCCCGTGTATGGGAGCTTAAATACTTGGCACGCTAAAGAACCAGGTGAAGCTTCTGGAACTGGGGTATCTTTCTGTATCTGTAATTGCACTATCCTCCAAAATCTAAAATGACAAAATACTCTTCTGGTGTACTCGCCCATACGGGCAACCGGTGGCGAGTATAAATAAACGCAAATACACACAAAAATCACTTTCAAACTAAATATAATAAGTAGATATATTTAAAGTTATACATGACCTACAATGAATCAAATCAGTCCCAACTAGAACTATCGCTGAATGCGATTCATACCCCCACCAATGTCCTTGACAGAAGACGACTTGGAAAGGTGGTTAAGGGAATAACTTTAGTGGCACAAATACATATACATAAAAAGAAATTATCTTTGGTGAAAAAAGACTAATTGTACAGGTAATAGCATAAATAAATATTGTCAAATCATGTTCGAAACAGTTACAAATAACCTTTCATTTTCCCAATGTACTAAACATTTTCTAAGTCAATTTTTGACCTTCAAGTGTAGCCTTGACCGTAAGCTGGCACAAGGGTAAGATGACTCCTGCACATTGCCTAGTTATGGTAAACATTTGAGTAAAGTTTGAAGAAAATCCTTCCATTAGTATAGGATTTATAGAGCGGACACGACATATTGTCTTATATTCGATTGTATGTAAATTTGAACACTTAAAAAGGGGCATAACTTTGTTAAAATGCAATACAGAGTTATGAAACTTGACCAGCATATCTTAATCGTGACACCCCATTTATACTGAACCAAAAAGAAACTTTCGCAAAGTATGTGCCAGTTGTTCAAGGGTACCACTTAGATGTACCCGACACACTTATATACATGTAGTAGCTTGTAAAACTCGTTTTATTTGCAAAATCGGTCAGCTAATCCCCGTATAAAAGCCCGATATGTTTCAAAAGGATTGAAAACTGTACTAACATATCTACATTCAAACTTGGAGAAAGTTTCTTTTTTGTTTCAGTATATATTTCAAGTTTCAAGCAAATACCTTTTCTAGTTCCAGAAATATTCAAATACACGTTAAAATTTAAGAAAATTTTTAAGTGAATTTTTGACCTTCAATTGTGACTTTGACCTGAAGCCGGCAATAGAGTGACATGGGTTCTGCACATAATCTTGTTGAGGTGAACATTTGAGCCAAGATTGAAGAAAATCTTTCAATATGTGTAAGACTTACAGAGCGGACACGGCATACTGTCTCATATTTGATTGTTTGATATATGACCTTCCAATGTGACATTCACCTTGAGCTGACACATGGGCAACATGGATTCTGCACATCACCTTGTTAAGGTGAACATTTGAGCCAAGTTTAAAGAAAATCTTTCAATTAGTGTAGGACTTACAGAGCGGACACGACATACTGTCTAATATTTGATTGTTTGACCTTGAGCTGACACATGGGCAACATGGGTTCTTCACATCCCCTTGTTGAGGTGACCATCTGAGCCAAGTTTGAAGAAAATTCTTCAATTGGTACAGGATTTATAAAGCGGACACGAAAATGGAGACGGACCGACCGACCGACGGACGCGACAAAGCTAATCCATTATAGCCCCCCCCCCCCACATTTTGTGGTGGGGGTATAAAAAGAGTTAAATAGAGACTTAATTACCTCATTTAGGTCCAATCGGCCCCAAAATAGTCGGATCAGTCCCGAAGAATATAACACATTGTACATAACTCAGTCGATGCTATGTCAAATTACACAATAAAAGTGGATTGTAATTAAGACAACATACTTTTTTCAGATATATACCATGTACCAGCAGCCCCACCACGGACAGTACCTGTCATTACAAGTAAGGGAGGAGGCGCGGTCGGTCTTCTCCGGATTGAATGGACGGTATGAGTTTAAAGTCTTAACGCTTGTACCAATCTGAAACACATATACTAACTGTAGTGGTAGATGAACAAACATTTGATGTATCTGCACATTCCTTAATTTAAATTGAAACATTCGGTTGATTTGTAAACATTTTGTGTCACATGATTGATGTCCCATGTTTTATCATACGAAATGTAGTTTTTGTGTTATAACGCACTAAAGAACTTCATCTTTATCGTAGGATAACAAAACGCAAGTGTCAAGTGTTTTATGAAATATTAGAATGATTCATGCATCACGTTTCTTTACAGCCACTTCCCCGTTCAGAAGAAGGCGGGGCCAAATTTGGTTATAAAGTGTACTGGCAACTAGCAACAGAAACGCAAAAGGCTTTCCATGAGGTATTAAAATTATCATCAAAACGATACCACCGATAATATATTCAGGCTTTTAAGATAGATTTTATTATGATTTAAAACAGCAAAACTTGGTGATAACTAAAGTATGTAACGTATATGCAAAGCAAAAACAAATCCTCATATTGAAAATTAGGAATAAGTAATGAGACAATAAAAATTATCACATCTTACTATACTATATCTCTATATAGGTACCTGACAATGTGTACACATTCCGTGTAAAATGAGGTAATGTAGTCGGTCAAAATGTATATTTAATAATTTGCATGTTCGGAACAGGTAATTGTAATTCAACATTATTGTTTAACCAATAAAAATCATCATTTTCACATAATGCACATTGGTTTACAAACACGAAAATTGTTTGGTGTGCTAGTTTGGTTGCATGTAACATTAGATAATTTTACTAAATTATCATTACTAATGTAATTTATCATTACTAACTTAATTGATAAACAGGTATAATACAGTTAATAGTAACATATATAATCAAGATAATTGTCTTACCGCATTATTTCAGTATTACAATGGTAATCTAATTTACATGTAGAAGTAATGTTATATCACGTAGTAATTTATTAACATGTATGTACGTATGAGGTAATTGTAATGCTACATTACCCAATTACTAGTATCCGGTTTACATGTAAAACTAAGTAAATCATTTTAATTACACGATATACTAGGTAACTGATTTACACAAATGAAAGAAATAATTGTAACACACAAACAATGTACTAGTTAACCGGTTACAGGTAGAAGTGGGTAATGTAACGCAGCATTACGAGACAGTTGGCACGGACAATTTCTACTTACTCTACAAAGTTAGAATACAGGCATATAACAAGGAGGGTTATGGGCCAATGTCGGACTATTATAACATATACTCAGCAGAAGGAAGTAGGTTTTACTTTATTTATATTGCAATTTGCATATTATTGTGTGTGGAGTGTTGCAAAATTGTATAAAAAAAGTTTAAATTTGTTCAATAATATATATGTTCTAAAAAAATTTATGGGGTAATAAGAAAAATATGGACTATAAAAATATATATGGATATTAATTAGAAAAATAATCGTTTATATTCTAAAATATATTTATAGGGTAAAAATATAAATATGGACAATAAAGATAATATACATGGACACTAAAAAGAATTGTGGGACAGCTTATTAAAAAGGGATCGCCTGATTTTCATTCTGTCCCTCCCATGGCAGTCTAAAAGTTCATATGACTGATGAATAAATGCAATATTCTTATCATCACATGTACATATTCTTTATAAACAACAGAAGAACTAGGGGTTTAATTAGATGAATAACAACATGGATAATTCATTATTATACACAATAGATGCATGTACGGATTCAGGTATTTTGGGCAGGAGTGCATTAGTTTTAACATAACCGAACTACCGTATTCACATGCCATAGCATGTTAATGTTGTTGTTGTGTTTTGCTTTTAATTGTAATCTTTTTGTTACAAAACTTTTCATGTGATGACCCTGATGCCTAATTACTTTATTGATTTAAATTTTGCCAGGGATTCTTTCAGTCGAAAAACTTAATCGAGTTAGCTCTCAGAACTTCGGTGCTTCTATACTTAGGTGCCCTCTGGCGCCTGATTTCCATGTTAGCCCACTTGACGTTTCGTATTAAAAAGAAAGGCCTAGATTTCTGTATGTCACCTATAGTAATCTGTATACTTACATTGAAATTTTATTTTTCAAGTACCGACTATACGACCAAACAATGTACGTTATACTCCTATAAACGGAACTGCACTCTTAATCAACTGGGATCCTGTACCAAATACAAGAGAGGCAATCAAGGGTAGAGTTCGTGGATACAGAGTAAGTACAGACCTGCAGAAATTTTTTTTGACTTGTAAATGGATTTTCAGAGCAACTTTCCTGTTTCTAATTTCCTTCTAAAGTTATTTTTTTACGAATTTATCACGTAGTTCTATATATATTGTATAACTGTACCAGTTTTAAAGTTGAATTAATGTGCAACATTTTGAATCAAATGAATGGCTTTGGAATCAAATAAATATTATAATAATGGTGATGGAACTTTTAAATTTCAGATTGATTACATTGACAAAAATGATCCAATTGGTGGACAGCGAGGGTCAACGTTCGCGTACGGCCAGAGAAACAATGGTACTATAATTGGGTTGGATCCTAACGGAGATTATTGGGTGAGGGTAACGGTGTTTAATTCTGCTGGAATCAGCACGATTAGTGAAAAGTATTTATGCAGTACATACGAAGCACGTGAGTATTTTCTGTAGAACCCTGCATGAAGTTGTATATAAATTTTAAACTCGCGTGATTTTATAAATACATTGAATTTCTTACACCATGTACTATACGCCAAAGTGCCTGTATTGGCATGGACAGAATAATTATATTATATATTTATGTTAATTTCGTAAAGTTAGAGGATATAAGCTTTTAATTACAATTACATTGTACTTATTATTTTATGAATATAATGTGATTTGAGTTTTGCACTTTTTTCTTGTTTGTGTGTGTAAATTTAAGGGACGAAAAGGCGAATTGGCACACTCAAGTTACCACAGTGTACAAAACGATATCCAAAATCTCGTTTATAATACATCAGTCACTTGTAACCACACAACCAGCCCCTCTGATTAGCAAAGACCTTGACAATTGTTATAATTCTCCGCCAGATAATATAATCCTAAATAAATGCCCCTGCTCTGCAAGCTAGACAAACATCCTAAAATATTTCGAAGCCTAAACAAAAGCCAACAATTTACCCAGCATTGCAGCGAAGGATATTGTAAAAATGTGACTTATTTCACACGTTAACCCCCAACATTTCACTTGGGAGTCGGGCACTGATTACCACTGACCTTATATAGCGCTCACGGTGACAGTATTGCAAAAATATCTTCAGACGTATTGACTACACCTTGCAATGTGATAGATAACTAGTTTATGAATCTATTATGATACAAACATATTATATTTTCAGCTCCTGGTCGATTTCCACAATTTGTGGAAATTCTACCACATGGCCAACACAGTGCACGTGTAAAATGGCGTGGTGTGAACATTATACAAGGGGAGGCCACTCTTGATGGCTACAAGGTATACTGAACTAGAACTTTAGTGACGTGAAAAACTTGCGAGACATAAATGACTACATACATAGTTTATAGTTTGGATATGACATCCTCGAAGAACTTATAACTTTTGTTTATGATAAAATCTTTCACCAACAAAGATTGTTACATTTTAACCTTTTTTTACAAAAAAAACCCCAACTTCTTTGTGGAATAGATTTTTATGGAAATGAATTTTATTTGTTCATATTAGCTGTATATTTTATCTTTGAATCAATTTATTGTTACGTATTATTTTCAAGCTGATGTATTGGCCCGTTGGTGACGATATAAGGACGGCAAATTTTACGTTAGCTGACGTAGGTAATGAAGCGGTGATTTACGGTCTACAGATAGATGTCATATACAAGTTACGAGTAATGGCAACTAATAGAGGGGGAGATGGAAAGAAAAGCCCAACTTTATATTTTTCTGTTCTCCAAGGTAGAGTGTTAATGTATTGACTATATTGTACAACAGTTATAATATGTAATGTTTTTTAATCTTTTAAGCTAGAGATCTTAAAATATAGAAAAAAGCACATAATTTTTATACATTTCATAATTTTTATACATTTATACTCGGCTTTTTGTCCTTATTCATAAAGATCATACATGTAGACTCTTTATGCAACGCCTTTCAAGTAGACAGACGGATTTTATAGAAATTACATTTACAATTAAAAAGTTGACATAATATTGTTTCATCTTTTCTGCATTTATACTCGATTTTTATTCTATTATTTCAGGTGGTGCAATCAACATTAATCGAGCATATTTTGACCCTTCAACTTCTCAGATTTTAATTGCTGCAGGAAACAATATTTTCATCAGTTATATAACAATTTGTCTCACTTTTGTCTCATATTTAGTTTTAAAATAAGTCGTCTGCCGATTACCTCCCTTGGCAAATATCATTCATCAATATTTCAACAAAAATATGCAAATACCTAATGTCGATGCTTTTATGTATAGCTTAACCATATCACTACAGAACCCCGGATCGCGTGCAAAAGCTCTTTAGTGTCCAACTTTATTTGTCATCCAATGAAAACGCTGTATTTCTTAAAAATTCTATGCGTTTATTTTCATAGAAGAACAAAAGTCGATGTCAAGTTTGGCGTTAGATGTACATAATAATAATTGGTTTCTTCATTGTCTATAGAGATATAATTTGCATTCGTTTATCTAACTTTCTTTTTACATCGAATTTCCATTTCTCATACATGTATAATTCATTTTAAAAAACAACCATTATGTTATTTTTTTAGTTTGTGTACATGTACTTTTATTATTTGTCTATTTTATATGCTTTTCAATTGTTAACTCTGAATTGCAAAAGACACAGACAATATTTTTATAGTAAATGTGCTATCAAAATCACCCATAAATCCATTGTATATACACATATACAGTTTCATATGTATATATTGCATTTACAAATGTATAATAAATTTTATAAATTTTCAGTTTTCTATTCTTCAATGTGTAACTATAAAAGGTTTGTCTACTGTTTGAGAGAATGATAAAAGAGACTGTACAGCTTAAGCTATTTTTATACTGGATAGTAAAGTCTAAAATAAGTGTCAATATTACATTGCAGTTTTATAAATAACAATATTAATATATTAATGAATTTCTAAAAAAAAGGAATATTTGTTTTCTTGAAAAAAGGTACGAGAGGTTTGTACATTGACAAGTATGTTGTTCATGTTGACCAACAAGTACACAGTTATAAATAATATTAGTAATTAACAACATATGCTGCATATGTATATTCTTAATAAGGTTTTCATCAAAGTGGAGGGGGTCTCTCTTTTAATATTGGTACCAAAATTATGAACCTGAAGAATTTGATTGTTGGTTAAAATAAGAGTAACTTTTGACGTGATCTTAAAATTCTTGACATGTAGGCGACCCTGTCAAGTTATGTGCCTACTAAATCACTGTGTAAAGATAACAGAACAAGAGCTGTCTAAGGGACAACGTGCTCGACTATTCTCAGTGCTTAATAGTAAAACAAGAGCCTGGATAATGAAGAATTTTCTAAGTTTTAAAACAGCCGTAATTCAAAATCAATGCTAGAGTTAAGGGCCTTGAGTTGTGACCTGAAGACTTAAGTTTCAAGTGAAGATCTTCAGTAGTTTTGAAGATTTGATACCGCATGCAAAACATTAACAAAGATTTTTTTAAAAGTTATTCTGTCAAAATCCCATAAAGAGCTATGGGCCTTGGACAGTGATCTGTTATGCTCTCAAATGAGAGTGTAAAGTTACAAGGATAATATCATTAATGGTTGATGATAATTATATGATGTTGCATACTAAACTTTACCAAGTGTTACCCAAATGCCTGGTTGAGTAGGATAGCCCTACTAATCAAAGATTAGTCGAGCTAATTAACATATCAAACTATTGCAGGTGTCTGAGGTTAGATCCTTTACAAATATGTGGAAAACAAGTACATGTATCTAAGTTAAAAGAGGGTTTTAAAAGTTCTCTAAAATATGTAACTTCACAAAACTTGATAAGGACACCAACGGAGTAAGCAGGAGAGCTCTCCATATACTAGTACTTAGTTTCAGTGCAACAAAACCCCCTCCCAAACAAACTTGCATCAGTACACTGTTTATACAAAAAACAACAGTTATATGTGTGTTAATTGACTTTATTCATAAAAAATGTAAATTACTATATTGCACAATATTTAAATGCAGCAGTGGTAAAAGAATCACAAACACCATTCAAAATAATAATTCAAAATCATTCACACTTAAACCTGCATTAAACATATTATCTTATAATCAAAATATTTCCCTTTGAAAAATAAAATTAAAAGAAAAACACTTCTAAAAATCTAAAAACAAAGCCATAGATATATTGTAATGATACTAATTTTTTTTTTTCAAAATAAGGCCAATTTTTTTTTATATTTTGGTTTACTGATTTTTTCCAAAAAAAGGTAGGGTCGGCGGCGGGAAAAAAAAAAAAAAAAAAAAAGTTTTCATAACTATAAATGTGGAGCATACATATACATAGTACTAACTAGAGCAATGAAATTAAATACATCGCTAATTGTCTATTCCAAAGATTGTTTAAATACACACAAAAAACTTTTGCTCATATTGTCATTGTTTAAAAACACACATGAAATCTACACACAACGACTTATAAAATGACAAGTGGCAAGCGAGCTCTTCAAAAGAATCTGTCATTCTTTGATGTTTACACACTGCTGTGTAATCTGAATCATCAAAGGTGCCGAAAATCAGCTGACTTGCACTCATTTCTTTATAGATCAGATGTAAAAAAAACTGTCAAGAAAAGATTACACAAAGTCATGTTCAAGTTTGCCCATTGTGAAAATATTTTTATCGGATAATTAGCGGGTCAATTTTTGACATAAAAATCTATTAAAAGTAAGTGCGGGCATTTTTTTTATTTTGTTTGTTTGAAACCTGTATTCAATCTGCTTTTAAAGACTAATTTTTTTTGTTAAATCTGAAAATACTGATCTTGTCAATTGCAGCAGATTTCTCTCGCTCTGTCCTTGAATGTAATTGCTTACGTAATTTGGCGTGTTTTTTTTTGTTTGGTTGTTTTACATTTTTACGCATTTCGACCTTCAATGCATTGATGAAATATGATCAAAGCCTAATTATAATTCTGTGAGAATGGCTTGACCCCATTTAACAGACATTCTTTCATAATGCACCAATAAACACTTTGCCCAACTAGCAGACGACAGGCTATTCTCAAGTAAAGATAACAGGTTGCGTGTATAAATCGTAGGTAAAATAGTCTGGCATGTGGTAGGTTTAACAGTTAATTAAAATACTTACCGCGACATTTCTTTGACAAGTCGGATTATTAGCAGCGTAGTTCAAGACAACACAGATTTTTTTTGGGGCAGATTTTTTTTTTTTTCATTTTCCCAAAATACAGAGTCGGCGGGTCTGTAAACCGAAATATCAAAAAATAATGGCCTAAAGCAAATGAAACAATCTAAAATTAATATGGCGAGTGGGACAAAGAAATCAAATATTTTAAACTTTAGATTGCCCGACAACTATTTTAACATTTGCACATCATTTTACTATAAAACAAGGAAAATAATTCAACATTAAAGGAAAGTGTTGTACATTTTTTTCCATACCTATAATGATGTATTCCCTATGATTTTTTTTTTCACTTCTTTTTTACATTTCTGATTTATCAGTTTATCAAAACTGTCTTAGGTCCCTAATGAAGAAACTATTATCAAAGCCCTGTGAAATTGTACAATTTATTCATGATATAACCCTAACTATTAAACTAGGAACCATTATATATATATATATATATATTAAATGGAATGCAATGAAAACTGTTTTAGCACTATGAACTGTACAGCTAATTGAGGGAGAAAAAGAACACTTCACAAGAACTATAAACCTTGTTACCTTATGATATTAATTTTGGTAACTGAAAGCAAATACTTTGTTAGACAAGATATATCTATCACAAGCAGTTTTGTTTTTAAAACTATCAAAATCATTTGTAAGTCTAGTAATACTAACAGCACCAGGGTTATTCACATTAATACACTCAGGCTCCCCAGCAGCATGTTGTAAAAACAACTAGGAAGATACTTGAACAATATACTCGTACTTAACAACACTAGAAAACAAGGGATTTTTAGCATTTAGTGAGGTCACAATGATGAAGTGTTATGCCACTGTCAGCAATTTTTGTATGTGTACATTTACTTTATCAATAAAAGCCATCTATTTTTGTATGTGTAAATTTAATTTATTAATAAAAGCCATCAATTGAATCATTAGATAGAATGTTTATCTACTCAAGGAGAGAGTACTAATAATTCTATATTTACTAAGGAGCATACCAAACAATTCACAAAAAATATTTTAGTTTTAATCCCAAAATAGCTTCCTATAATGGAAAAGTAGGAACATTAAGGTCAATTTAGATTAAACACTAGAATCATCTTTAAACACCTAGAAAATAAACATGGACTGCTGTGAGAGCCTGTGACTGACAGATATCAGTACATGTGTCCGTCAACATTGTGAAGTGTTGGAATGATTGCCTTCACTCTCTTATGTTCCAGGTTCTCTTCTACAGGATTTCCAAACAAATACAGCTTAAGTAGTTTAGTATGTGCCAATGGCTTTAATACGTCTAGAGATGAAATACCTGTTGACAGTGTTAAGGAAGTAATGAATTGAATTTAGATACTGCAACAAAATTTCTGATAATTTAAAACAAGAGGGCCATGATGGCCCTGAAGTCGCTCACCTGTACATAGGCCCCCTGAGCGGGGCCAGTTTAAACCCCGGGGCTTTTATTTTAACAAACTTGGTAGACAACCATTAGAAAATGTTTCATGCTAAACATCTAAGGTCTAGCTTGTTGGGATTTTTAAAAGAAGATTTTTTTTAAGTTTTTTCTTTACACATATAGTTAAAAACAATGACACACCTGGGGCAGGGCCAGTTTTGACCCCAGGGCTTTTATTTGAACAATATTTGTAGACACTTACTAGAAAATGTTTCATGCTTAATATCTAAACTCTAGCTATTCGGGTTTTTTTCAAAGAAGATTTTTAAGTTTTTGCTATACTCGTATAAGGAAAATTAATGTCCCCTGGGGCGGGGCCAATTTTGACTCCAGGGCTGTTATTTGAACAAACTTTGAAGACACTCACTAGAAGATGCTTCGTGCTTAATATCTAAACTCTAGCTATTTGAATTTTTTCAAAGAAGATTTTTTAATTTTTGCTATAGTTTTACACATATAGGGAAAATGAATGACCTCCGGGGTGGGGCCAATTTTGACCCCAGGGATTTTATTTGAACAAACTTTGTAGACACTCACTAGAAGATCTTTCATGCTTAATATCTAAACTCTAGCTATTTGGTTTTTTCCAAAGAAGATTTTTTAAGTTTTTCCTATACACATATAAGGAAATTTGGAAAATCAATGACTCCCTGGGCCGGGCCAATTTTGACCCAAGGGCTCTTATTTGAACAAACTTGGTAGACATCCATTAGAACATGTTTCATGCTAAATATCTTAGCTCTAGCTCTTTGGGTTCTTTAAAAGAAGATTTTTAAGTTTTTACTATATGCATATGGGGAAAATCAATGACCCCCTGGGGCGGGGCAAATTTTGACCCCAGGGCTTTTATTTGAACAAACTTGGTAGACACCCATTAGAAGATGTTTCATGCTAAATATCTTAGCTCTAGCTCTTTTGGTTCTTTAAAAGAAGAATTTTTAAGTTTTTACTATATGCATATAGGGAAAATCAATGACCCCCTGGGGCGGGGCCAATTTTGACCCAAGGGCTTTTATTTGAACAAACTTGGTAGACATCCATTAGAACATGTTTCATGCTAAATATCTTAGCTCTAGCTCTTTTGGTTCATTAAAAGAATTGCATAAAGGGAAAATCAATGACCTGGGGCGGGGCCAATTTTGACCCAAGGACTTTCATTTGAACAAACTTGGTAGACACTCGCCAGAAGATGTTTCATGCAAAAAATCTAAGCTCTAGCTCTTTGGGTTTTTTAGAAGAAGATATTTTAAGTTTTTTCTTTTGGTTGCCATGGCAACCAGAGTTCTGCGTGGAATTAAATTCTTTGAACAATTTTCAAAGGTGAACACCAAAGGAACATTCCTGTGAAGTTTGGATGAAATTGGCTGAGTGGTTAATGAGGAGATGTCATTTAAAGTAAATGTTTACGGACGACGGACGAAAAGTGATCACAAAAGCTCACCCTGTCACTTTGTGACAGGTGAGCTAAAAACAACAACATATTGTTGGGAGAGGACCTTTGTGCATTTTCTTGTACAAATGGGCACCTGAGTAGAACCACCAATGTTTAGTAACCAGTGGGATAACTTCAAATGAAAGAAACTTTTTGTGGTCTTTGAACCCACAGTCATAAAGGCAAGTGATACAAAATCAGCACTGGAGTACTATAATTATCTTGATGACAATAATTTTTTGACATATGAATACCAATAAACATAAATTTAACCACGGTCCATTTTACAGGCAAGCCAAAAACTTCCCATTTAGTGAAATTTGTCAAGAATTGTTAAATGATTTAAATGATTTTTGTACTAACCAATTTTCCTTTGAATCATTTAAAGGTAATCTCTTACAATATCTTATAACTCTAAATATTTTTATAATTAAAGGATACAGTTGTCTTTAATTGATAGCTGTTTAAGAGCAGGCAAGAAAGACAACTCCTCCACATCATTTATCTGGTTCCCATCTACATGTATATCTATAGCACACTGGAAGCAGCTGAAACCCCTTTAAACTGTCTAGTTTTGTTATTTGATAAGTCTACTTTCACAACCAAGGAAAATAACTCTGGATGTAAATGCATGTAAGACTTTGATTAGGAAGGGACATCACTCTTGTACCAAAATCCAGCTGTTTCAATGTAATTCTCTATGGTAAATTTGCTTCCTGAAAAAAAACAAAATACCACATGTTAAAGGCACATTATCCTCAGAAAAAAATAAAATCTATACTTCTTTTATGATGAACGAACAAATTTTTATAACATTTTTTAAAAACCATAGTATTAACTGTTGTTTTGCGCCAGAAAAATACAATTAATTTCTCAGGCCTCATTTTCTCAACTTGTTGCTTCTAAGCCAAAAAGTTTATTCTTAGCTTCAGACTTGTTACTGTCATTTTTCCCCAAACCTCATGTTTCTTAGGCCATATAGCTTTTGATTGCATAAACTATAAAGTTTTGGAAGTGATAAATAAAAATGTATAATTCTGTTATCAATCTTCTCTATATGTAGATTTTAAAATACTGACATTTTTTTAACCATCTCTTTACAAAATATCATTAATAAATAGTAATAAAGAAAGCACAAACTGAGGTCTTCATAGTAGTTGAGCCTGACAGGATCGATTGTCTTCAGCTTTGTTATAAATTCTTCTATTTGTTCTTGATGTTCTAATGGATCTAGAGCCTTCATTAATGACACAATAGTTAATAGCACCCCTGAAATTATACTGTAATGTTACATTTTATCACCCAAGAAAACAGTATAACAAGAGGGCCATGATGGCCCTGAATCGCTCACCAGAAACAACTGTTTTTCAGTGATTTTAGAAATATTTTTTTCAAATAAACTTGTAGGAAGACAAGTCCAGGTCAACTTCAACTCGCCTCTCTAGTAATAAAGTTTCCCGACACTGACTGTTTTTTTCTTTATAGTAAAAATGATAGGAACCAAGTTTGGTGATCATCCATTTACATTTACTGTTGGAATGATTGCCTTCACTCTCTTATGTTCCAGATTGTCTTCTACAGGATTTCCAAACCAAATACAGTTTAAAATTAGTTTAGTATGTCTAAGGGGAAACATATACTTTAGAGATAAAAAATTTTAATTTGTGTTTTAAAAATTTTCCTCAAAATTTTTTTCCCAAAAATTTTCCCAAAGAATCCCTAAAACACAGTTTGGATCATCCTTTTTAAGTTCTGTATTTAAAGAATGTTTTAAAAGGTTTTTCATTTTAGCTCTGTTGACCCCAAAACCCCAAAATTGAAAGAAAAATGAAAAATTTTTTTAAGTTGACTGTCAAAAGGGATATACCCCCCCCAAAATTTTTTTAAAATTGGGCCTACCCAGTTTCAGAGAAGAAGCCCGATTTTGCCCCATGACGACGGACGATGGAGTATCCCCCTTTATACAAATAGCTCACCCTGAGCCTTCGGCTCTGGTGAGCTAAAAAACAGTATGTTAACAACACTTTTATTTAATGCCTACCATTAATAGCCTAACGTTGTACCATGTGACTGTTCCAATATAACTCAGGTATTGGGAGCTGCAGGGTAGAGTATTTTCTGTATCAGGTAGTTGATATGAGTATTGGTAGCTGCAGGGTAGAGTATTTTCTGTATCAGGTATTGGGAGCTGCAGGGTAGAGTATTTTCTGTATCAGGTATTGGGAGCTGCAGGGTAGAGTATTTTCTGTAAATCAGGTATTGGGAGCTGCAGGGTAGAGTATTTTCTGTATCTCAGGTATTGGGAGCTGCAGGGTAGAGTATTTTCTGTAACTCAGGTATTGGGAGCTGCAGGGTAGAGTATTTTCTGTAACTCAGGTATTGGGAGCTGCAGGGTTAGAGTATTTTTCTGTATCTCAGGTATTGGGAGCTGCAGGGTAGAGCATTTTCTGTATCTCAGTTATTGGGAGCTGCAGGGTAGAGCATTTTCTGTAACTCAGTTATTGGGAGCTGCAGGGTAGAGTATTTTCTGTAACTCAGGTATTGGGAGCTGCAGGGTAGAGTATTTTCTGTATCTCAGGTATTGGGAGCTGCAGGGTAGAGTATTTTCTGTAACTCAGGTATTGGGAGCTGCAGGGTAGAGCATTTTCTGTATCTCAGTTATTGGGAGCTGCAGGGTAGAGTATTTTCTGTATCTCAGGTATTGGGAGCTGCAGGGTAGAGTATTTTCTGTAACTCGGTTATTGGGAGCTGCAGGGGTAGAGTATTTTCTGTATCTCGGTTATTGGGAGCTGCAGGGTAGAGTATTTTCTGTATCTCAGGTATTGGGAGCTGCAGGGTAGAGTATTTTCTGTATCTCAGTTATTGGGAGCTGCAGGGTAGAGTATTTTCTGTAACTCAGGTATTGGGAGCTGCAGGGTAGTGTATTTTCTGTATCTCAGTTATTAGGAGCTGCAGGGTAGAGTATTTTTCTGTAACTCAGTTATTGGGAGCTGCAGGGTAGAGTATTTTCTGTATCTCAGGTATTGGGAGCTGCAGGGTAGAGTATTTTCTGTATCTCAGTTATTGGGAGCTGCAGGGTAGTGTATTTTCTGTATCTCAGGTATTGGGAGCTGCAGGGTAGAGTATTTTCTGTAACTCAGGTATTGGGAGCTGCAGGGTAGAGTATTTTCTGTAACTCAGGTATTGGGAGCTGCAGGGTAGAGTATTTTCTGTAACTCAGGTATTGGGAGCTGCAGGGTAGAGTATTTTCTGTATCTCAGGTATTGGGGAGCTGCAGGGTAGAGTATTTTCTGTAACTCAGGTATTGGGAGCTGCAGGGTAGAGTATTTTCTGTATCTCAGGTATTGGGAGCTGCAGGGTAGAGTATTTTCTGTATCTCAGTTATTGGGAGCTGCAGGGTAGAGTATTTTCTGTAACTCAGGTATTGGGAGCTGCAGGGTAGAGTATTTTCTGTATCAGGTATTGGGAGCTGCAGGGTAGAGTATTTTCTGTATCAGGTATTGGGAGCTGCAGGGTAGAGTATTTTCTGTATCAGGTATTGGGAGCTGCAGGGTAGAGTATTTTCTGTATCTCAGGTATTGGGAGCTGCAGGGTAGAGTATTTTCTGTATCAGGTATTGGGAGCTGCAGGGTAGAGTATTTTCTGTATCAGGTATTGGGAGCTGCAGGGTAGAGTATTTTCTGTATCTCAGTTATTGGGAGCTGCAGGGTAGAGTATTTTCTGTAATTCAGGTATTGGGAGCTGCAGGGTAGAGTATTTTCTGTAACTCAGGTATTGGGAGCTGCAGGTAGAGTATTTTCTGTATCAGGTATTGGGAGCTGCAGGGTAGAGTATTTTCTGTATCAGGTATTGGGAGCTGCAGGGTAGAGTATTTTTTGTAACTCAGGTATTGGGAGCTGCAGGGTAGAGTATTTTCTGTATCTCAGGTATTGGGAGCTGCAGGGTAGAGTATTTTCTGTATTCAGGTATTGGGAGCTGCAGGGTAGAGTATTTTCTGTATCAGGTATTGGGAGCTGCAGGGTAGAGTATTTTCTGTAATTCAGGTATTGGGAGCTGCAGGGTAGAGTATTTTCTGTATCAGGTATTGGGAGCTGCAGGGTAGAGTATTTTCTGTATCTCAGTTATTGGGAGCTGCAGGGTAGAGTATTTTCTGTAACTCCGGTATTGGGAGCTGCAGGGTAGAGTATTTTCTGTATCTCAGGTATTGGGAGCTGCAGGGTAGAGTATTTTCTGTATTAGGTATTGGGAGCTGCAGGGTAGAGTATTTTTCTGTATCTCAGTTATTGGGAGCTGCAGGGTAGAGTATTTTCTGTAACTCCGGTATTGGGAGCTGCAGGGTAGAGTATTTTCTGTATCAGGTATTGGGAGCTGCAGGGTAGAGTATTTTCTGTAATTCAGGTATTGGGAGCTGCAGGGTAGAGTATTTTTCTGTTATTCAGGTATTGGGAGCTGCAGGGTAGAGTATTTTCTGTATCAGGTATTGGGAGCTGCAGGGTAGAGTATTTTCTGTAACTCCGGTATTGGGAGCTGCAGGGTAGAGTATTTTCTGTATCAGGTATTGGGAGCTGCAGGGTAGAGTATTTTCTGTAATTCAGGTATTGGGAGCTGCAGGGTAGAGTATTTTCTGTAACTCAGATATTGGGAGCTGCAGGTAGAGTATTTTCTGTAATTCAGGTATTGGGAGCTGCAGGGTAGAGTATTTTCTGTATCAGGTATTGGGAGCTGCAGGGTAGAGTATTTTCTGTATTAGGTATTGGGAGCTGCAGGGTAGAGTATTTTCTGTAACTCCGGTATTGGGAGCTGCAGGGTAGAGTATTTTCTGTATCTCAGGTATTGGGAGCTGCAGGGTAGAGTATTTTCTGTATCTCAGGTATTGGGAGCTGCAGGGTAGAGTATTTTCTGTATTAGGTATTGGGAGCTGCAGGGTAGAGTATTTTCTGTATCTCAGTTATTGGGAGCTGCAGGGTAGAGTATTTTCTGTATCTCAGGTATTGGGAGCTGCAGGGTAGAGTATTTTCTGTAACTCAGGTATTGGGAGCTGCAGGGTAGAGTATTTTCTGTATCTCAGGTATTGGGAGCTGCAGGGTAGAGTATTTTCTGTATTAGGTATTGGGAGCTGCAGGGTAGAGTATTTTCTGTATCTCAGTTATTGGGAGCTGCAGGGTAGAGTATTTTCTGTAACTCCGGTATTGGGAGCTGCAGGGTAGAGTATTTTCTGTATCAGGTATTGGGAGCTGCAGGGTAGAGTATTTTCTGTAACTCCGGTATTGGGAGCTGCAGGGTAGAGTATTTTCTGTATTAGGTATTGGGAGCTGCAGGGTAGAGTATTTTCTGTATCTCAGGTATTGGGAGCTGCAGGGTAGAGTATTTTCTGTAACTTCGGTATTGGGAGCTGCAGGGTAGAGTATTTTCTGTATCAGGTATTGGGAGCTGCAGGGTAGAGTATTTTCTGTAACTCAGGTATTGGGAGCTGCAGGGTAGAGTATTTACTGTAACTCAGGTATTGGGAGCTGCAGGGTAGAGTATTTTCTGTATCAGGTATTGGGAGCTGCAGGGTAGAGTATTTTCTGTAACTCAGGTATTGGGAGCTGCAGGGTAGAAGTTATTCTGTATCAGGTATTGGAGCTGCAGGGTAGAGTATTTTCTGTATTCAGGTATTGGGAGCTGCAGGGTAGAGTATTTTCTGTAACTCAGGTATTGGGAGCTGCAGGGTAGAGTATTTTTCTGTAATTCAGGTATTGGGAGCTGCAGGGTAGAGTATTTTCTGTATCTCAGGTATTGGGAGCTGCAGGGTAGAGTATTTTCTGTATCTCAGTTATTGGGAGCTGCAGGGTAGAGTATTTTCTGTAACTCAGGTATTGGGAGCTGCAGGGTAGAGTATTTTCTGTAACTCAGGTATTGGGAGCTGCAGGGTAGAGTATTTTCTGTAACTCAGGTATTGGGAGCTGCAGGGTAGAGTATTTTCTGTATTAGGTATTGGGAGCTGCAGGGTAGAGTATTTTCTGTAATTCAGGTATTGGGAGCTGCAGGTAGAGTATTTTCTGTAACTCAGATATTGGAGCTGCAGGGTAGAGTATTTTCTGTAACTCAGGTATTGGGAGCTGCAGGGTAGAGTATTTTCTGTAATCAGGTATTGGGAGCTGCAGGGTAGAGTATTTTCTGTATCTCAGGTATTGGGAGCTGCAGGGTAGAGTATTTTCTGTATCTCAGGTATTGGGAGCTGCAGGGTAGAGTATTTTCTGTATCAGGTATTGGGAGCTGCAGGGTTAGAGTATTTTCTGTATCAGGTATTGGGAGCTGCAGGGTAGAGTATTTTCTGTAACTCTGTTATTGGGAGCTGCAGGGTAGAGTATTTTCTGTAACTCAGGTATTGGGAGCTGCAGGGTAGAGTATTTTCTGTAACTCAGATATTGGGAGCTGCAGGGTAGAGTATTTTCTGTAACTCAGATATTGGGAGCTGCAGGGTAGAGTATTTTCTGTAACTCAGGTATTGGGATCTGCAGGGTAGAGTATTTTCTGTATCAGGTATTGGGAGCTGCAGGGTAGAGTATTTTCTGTAACTCCGGTATTGGGAGCTGCAGGGTAGAGTATTTTCTGTATCAGGTAGTCGATATGTTTTGATACACAGTTAAGCCACAAAAAATATCTAAATGACACATGTAAAGAACACAGCATTTTTCAATTAGAAAACAGAAATTAAAGTTTTTTTAAAACAAAGAAAATTTGCAAAAATGAAATAAAAATATTTCATTATGTTTAATCTGAATACAAAAGCTTCTCTCTGTAGACATTAGGCAAAGGAAAAGGTAGAAAACCTGTTCACTAACATTTATTTTCTGGTTCCACCTCATACAGTTCCTGTATAGATTCCAGCTCTCTTTCTAATGTATCTGTCGTAGCTGCACTTAATTCATCTCTACACAATATAATATAGTAAATAATTATCATTACAACATAATAAAGTATTATTGTATTACAGTAAATAATTATTGCTAGAACTGATGAGGTACATGCTGCATTGTCTGGAAGGTGTAAAAACAAGAGGTGCAGCACTTACACAAAGAGCAGAAAATATACTTTTAATATACTACACTCATTTTCTGGGTATGCAAAGTAACAACTGCATGTGAAGGTTCAATTTAGAAATTACCACTTTTAGGTAGTTATGCTGAGATATGCCTTTGTATAACTGAGATTGGAAATCAAATTTTCAAAGTCATTCTACAATCAATTTTTAAAATGTCTGTGTTTTGTCAGTTTTTTTTTACCCAAGTCTATTTTGGTAATAACAAAATATCTATACAGTTATTATGTTTTATTATTTAGCACACATGGTTGTTTAATTATGGTTAATTTAGATTCCTTATGTAACTTTAATTACTTATAATATTGTCAATATTTATATAATATAAAAAAATAAATCACATACAACTACTGTGAAATTATTAATAAACAATTATTATGATACAGTAACTAATACAGTAGATAATTGTAAGAACTTTAATAACACACTAGTTGTCTACTCAATAGTCAAAGAATCTAACTTTTTGCATTCTTCTATTCTATAAAAGTATGGGGCTAACAAGATAACTAAAACATGCTTACAAGATTATTGGAATATGCTTACAAGATAGCTGAAATATCTGCATGTGTTAGGCAGTGTTTGCTCAGTGAAACATCAGGTTTTAAACCAACAAATAAGTCCACCTACCTAAATCTTGAACCTTGCTCCTCCTGGGAGAAGATCCAATGGCACTGTTGCAGTGGTTCTAACTCGATGCTATCTGAGGACCCCCAGTCATCCCCTCCGGCAGCTACCGTCACCTCTACTAATTCCTGGGAGGGAATCCATGGCTCCGAATCTTTCGATTTAAATATGTATAGAATGTTAAGGAAATACATGTCAAAAATAAGAAATCCTTTTGTATTTACAGATAGTGTGTGTTTCTCCTTTTTGTTTTGTCTTTTTTGTTGGTTTTTTCAAGTCACATAAACAATATTAGGATTACAAGACTACTGTTTATGTTAACTGACAGGGAGATACCTCATGTGTACCTCCATGCCTTATTTCAGACATTAATAGGTTCCCCTGTAGAACCACCAACTTCTCTATAATAGCTGGATAGCTTTCTCACATAAACAATATTAAGATTACAAGACTACTGTTTATGTTAACTGACAGGGAGATACCTCATGTGTACCTCCATGCCTTATTTCAGACATTAATAGGTTCCCCTGTAGAACCACCAACTTCTCTATAATAGCTGGATAGCTTTCTCACATAAAAAATACTATGTGGGATTGGACAGCGGTGAGAAACCATTCAATCAGCAAAATTAACATCTTCAGCTGTAGGTGCCTCATCTAAAGAGTTTCAGAAATATATCAAATATAATCTTATTAGTTAATTTTGTTTAAAATTTAACAAATTTTTTTACCAATATTCTAGATTTATTAAAGGTCACGCCAATTTCACCAGCATGAAATTTCTTTCCTTCGCAATAAGTACTGCCCTTTTACGTGTATATTCATGCAAAAACTAAAATGAAATTTATAGCATTTAATAGAACCCACCAATGTTCTGTAAGCTAGCTGGATAGTTTCCTCCAAAGAAAGTAAATAGAAGTCTCTAACTAAGTAAGGTGCAAGATTACTCACATATTTGCAATTCAGATATTCATTAAGTATTTTCAGACCTTTGACAATATGTATCAGTGTTTGTTGGTCTAAGATCGCTGGATAGACATTCACACCTTTATTTATGGAAAATAAAATTCTAAATGACTCTTTATAACATAAAACCTTCTCAAAAAATTACCATTTCACTGTTATAACTTTGTCTTGTTTTCATTTCACTTCCCTGTTCTTCTTTCAGACATTTATTTTTCAGCTTAACTTAAACTTTAAAGTGTTGTTAACGTCATTCTTGACATTAATCTCTTATTTTTTCATTCAAAATGTCTTTAAAGCAACACTGTAAAATTCTATCATGGATAGAATCATATAGTATATATACTTGACTAGCAATACACAGTTGTTATTTAAACCTACAGCAGTAACAGGCAAGTGGTTCTAAGTCAACAACCGTAACCACTCGACCACAATGAATCATTTAAAAGGATATCCATATATGAGAGAACAGATCTGTGTGATTCTTGTTTGTACACCAAACACCGTCCACTCTTTCTCCATTTACACTAACATCTACTTCACATGTTGAAGGTGATATCTGTGTAAAGACAAGAAAAGCAAATATGAAATACAATCCCATCTTGAGATTCCAAAAATTTCCACTTCAAAGTTGCAAAGTTTTTACTGGAGTAAGAAGACCTCACATGCTCCTCTGTGCTTTCAGGTTAGAGTGAGAATCAGATTAGAACTTCTTGTATAAGGAAACTTATTCAAGCTACTACAAAATAACAGGATATTAATTATACAACTAAGAAGTAAACCAATCAGACTGCATGGATTTGCAGGCTGGCCTGTCACTTTACTGGTTACATAAGTTTGTTATTTTTGTATTTAATACTGATAGAATCATGTACATGAATATGGCTCTATTTTATCAAAGAAGAAGCAGCATAGTGTTGCTGATTGAGCTAGACCAAGACAAGAGATATTGTTGTACTTCTCATTTTCATAGTCAATAAAACTAGAGTCTGGAATTTCCATGTATTTTCGTTGTTTACATTGCGCCTGAAGGATCTTCATTGTTGAAACTGTTTATACAAGCAATAATGTTTTAATGCCAAGTTAATTCCTGCATCACCTACAGATCAATGGTGATAAATGTGATGTTGTATCTAAGCAGGGCTTATTTCTATTTCTTATTTATCACCAAGGGTGACATTGTTTATAAGATAAACTATACCAGTATAGGCTGTGTTGTTGTAATCATTAACTTCTGTTCTATTCTGTCTACCATCATACACCCTACACCAGTCTTCCTCTTACCTGATGATAAAATAACATCAACTTAAACATTACCTCTGATGAATACAACACATTAAACACAAATGACTGTCCCCCCACTTCTCTATCCAAAATTGATTTGTTATTTAAGAAGCTAAGTTGATAGTCCCCGAAATCTAAAAACAATTATCCCCCAAGACATGGCCATTATAGTTTTATGCACGGGCTGTTTGCCAATTATTCTGGAAGGTCAAGGTCATAATCAAGAGCATAAAAACAAAACTCTTGTCCTGAAGAATGATGTGTTCAAAGATATTATGGCCTTTATTCAAGCTGTCCGCAGATGTACAAGCAGGCTGGATAGAAAAACAATATACTTCTGAAAGTATTTCTACTCTTTAAATATTTTTGGTTTGCATGGCAGAAGATAACATTACTGTTATACAACAAATGTTTCTACAACTTTTAGACTGATTTTGTCTAGTACAATTTATTTCTGTATGTAATCAAAAGTTGCCTGTAACTTGGTTAAAGTGAAAATAGTGTTAAATGCTAATTTTGATTACTTCTCTTGTAAATATAAATAGATCATATTATGAAATATGGTGCTATATCAGTCAAATATATTTCATATTTTTTTAAAAATAAATATGAAATATTAATACGAAACTTGGCGGAGTAAAAACTAATATGTATTTTAAAGGACTCCTTTCGCCATTTTGTTTGAAAAATCTGATAAATACAAAACAAATTTTTGTTGCATTTCTTTGTTGCATTTCGTTTTGAAAACTATCTAGAATGATAGAAAATGGTCTAACTAAGAAAATCAATCCGAACATCAATATCTTTAATTCAGTCATTAACACTGTACAGGCGTTTTTAGAGTTGTTTACGTTACGTCACAATGTAACCCTAAATATTGCTTGCAAAACAAGACAATAATTATATTACTTTGCACTGTACAATTGCAGGTGCGTAGCAAGCACAGGGGGTTTGCAATCATTTTTCTTTGATTGTTTATTTGTTTGTTTGTTTCATTTTACGCCTTTTTCAACAGTATTTCAGTCATATAGGCGGGTAGTTTCCTAACCATCGCTTCTGGAGAGTTACACAAGTACTAGACTACCTTCCTCCGCGCTAAACTACCAAAGCATCTCCCGGGGATCGAACCCACGCCAGAGAGGTAACTGGATTAGAAGTCATCGACTCTAACCCCTCGACCACAGAGGCGGTTTTTTTCTTTGATAATAAAATTAAATAAAAAGGTTATTTTTTTCATTTTTTGTGAAATATGGTTTATATTTTCACTCAACATGATAAAATGCCACATAATTTCACTTGCCATCCTGGCTCGTGAAAATATGTGGCATTTTATCATGTTTTGTGAAAATATATTCCATATTTCATTCAAAAAAAAAAAAAATATCCTCTTAATATTCATGAAATAAGGATCCAACACTGGCTGCCTGAGTACAGTTTGGAATATTCCACTCTTTAAGTAAACTATGAAGGTTCAACTCGACATAACCTCATCTTAACTGGCAACTGTAAGACTATTATAACACACCTCTACCAAGCAGCCACCTGTGGTAAAACCAGGCACTCTGATCATCTGGGTCAGTGAAGAATGCATTCTGAACTGTCTCATATTCTGTAATATAAATTTAAATCTAATATCATAAATGCAGTGCTTTAACTTGTAAAATGAACTTAACTGCTTTGAGTTTAGACAATTTCATTGTTTATGTGATCATACACTTAAATAAAGCAGACAACAGGAAAGTTATTTTTAGGCCAGCTACTTGTCTGGAAAACAGTATTGACAGTGATGTACATGTATCAATTTTCTTACCTTTAATGAGTACACCTTCCTCAACACCCACTGACGTACTATCATCAGGATAAATGATGGGTAAAAGTTTACTTCTGTAATGCCACGATGAAAAGTTGGAAAAATTGTTACAAATTTTGTTAGTGGTAAACTCAAGCTCCTCTTCTGGAGAAATTTCAGCTTTCTTGACAACAAACCTTCGATAGTCCCAACAATGAACTGAAAAATACAGTCATGTTGATGATTTAACCTAACAAATCAACTCCACAAAACAAAATGTTCATCAATGTTGCTACCAACCAATAATATTGCAAAGGTTGTCAATTTCATAAGCAGTTGACCAAGAAAAATAGGTCTCTCTCTGTAGCCATAACAGAATTTCACATTTAATTTAGTTCATTTTTATATTCAAGGTTGCTTGTGAAGTTGGAGCTTACTGATAAAAGTTCAACATTAGGAAGGAAATCTTGTTTTTAATAGCTATTTTTTTTTAATTTACTGAAAACTGTTGGCAGTTTGCTTTTTTATTGCATAAAATATCCATCTCGTTTACAAAACGCTAAATTCTAGTGGTCCAAGAAAAACATTATAGTGTCCGCTCAGGCAGTAACTTAACTTTTTTGTTGGATTTCTGACTTCATCATGAATTTTATATTATTTAAAAGGCCACAAGACACTTAGGTAAATAAAGAGGGAACAAATTTATTTATAACATATAATGTTATGAGCTGCCAAGTTAATTTCAGTAATTTCCTAAACTAAGTATAATCTTACAACAATTTACTGATATCTACACACTGTTTCGTTTCATTTACCCATAACATGACCACTTTATAACATAAAGAAAAGTTACTCACAATTTCTCTCATCATAATCCAGAAAGAGATTACAGAGTTGTAGTTCTTGTTTCCAGTCAGGTTTTGCCATGGTTTCCATGACAAAGCATCGATGATTCCATACACCATATGATTTAGGATTCAACCTAAGACAAGCCTCCAAGAACTGTAACTCTCCCTTAAATAACTCATGCACCTCATCCTCTGGTCTGATAATGACGAAAAAAATATAAACTATTGGAATTTTTTTTTTAAATATAATGAAATTATGATAAATTTGTTTTCAAAATTAATAATCTAAACAATACCACATTGAAACTTATTTTACTATTACTGGATACCATATCAGAGCTCCAGATAATTTTTTTAGGCCAAGGGGTTTTTACCCCTCAAAATTTAGAGTGAGGGGTAAAATGTAAAATCTGAAAAACTTAAGGGGTAAAATCTGTCTAAAAAGCATTTTGCATTTTTTATAAACAAATTAAACTTATTTGTTTTTGTTTGTTTGTTTGTTTATTTTCATTTTTTTGAAAAACCTTTAAAAATAAAATACTGATTCAATGTGAAACAATACAAAACATGCCCTGTAAAGTCAGACTTCCAGAGTATACTGGAACTCAAGTTTAGGATACACAGCAAAATTATCAGGGCTTCCATTTTCAAAATTTGGAAGTCAAAGACTTCAAAATCTCTGATATTGGAAGTCACGTTATATTAGTAAAGAAGGAAAAGTATAAGATTTTCGGAAGTCACATGCCAAATTGAAGGAGTAAATGACTCCCAAACTTCCACTAGTGGAAGCCCTGAAATTAATTTATTTTCTAGGAGTCAATATTTTTCTTTTTTTATTTCTGTTGGCATGTACCTTATCATGTGCTCCAGTTTGAACAATTATAGTTGAAATTAGAATAAAAGAAAAATAAACAAGATTTTTATCTGTCCTTAAAAAAATATTGGTCTGAGAGAAAATTGTCCGTAACTGTAGACTGAGTACGAAAATATTGAGTACAAAACTGCAGGTGAAAAACATGTTATTTTGTTCCAACAACAAAAGTGAAAGAAATTGAAATAATTTTTTGTTTATATTGAGACATAAGCATGTCAATAGATGCTTAAACAAACTTAATACTATGTTAACCCCTACTATGATTATCTGGCACAAACTTTATCAATAATTTCACAGGTTCTACGGGAGTTACCTCCCTTCTGTACTTCCTGCTACTTTCGTTTTTAACATGCGTTGTTGACAACAGAACTTTAAGTTTTCAATGCAATAAAAAGGAAATATATTGTATTTTTATGCTCAAAACATCCTCTTTCTGAATATTAAATGTTTACACTTCTATTCTTTTACGCTTAAATTTTGACATACAAGCGTATTTTCATTTTGTTGTGCGTAACTTTGACGCACGAATTTTGAAAGTGATGCGTATTTTAGATTTTCTATGCGTATTTTACGCTTATACGCACGCTATCTGGAGCTCTGCCATATCATACATTAAGTTACATTCTAAGTACGTTTTGTAAATATGGCATTGATAAATTGCAGAGTTACCTTATGGCCTAAACATAATGAAGTAACAATTTTAAGATATACCATAAAGGGTGTTTTTTCTCTCTATATTATGAGAATGCTGAATAAGACAAGGGGCGAAATAGTAAACTGATTTGTACCGGACTTTCAAAACCCTGATCATAAAACAAAAACAAATGTTTCCTAAATATATGTAATGGTTTGGTTGATATATGAGCATAAAACGGGCCTGTCTAAAACGCGGACGCCTTAAGCGGACAATATAAACATATAGGGAAAACGCTGACAATATAGACAAAGAGGAAAAAAGCGGACGATATAGATATATAGTGTAGACTAATTGGTGATGATTTTGGGCATTGATGAAGTTTATAAAAATGATGTGTAATTGGATTTATACTTTAATATATAAAAAAATATAATAAATTAGCAATTTGGGAGAAATATTAAAGTAATTTATGATTGAATGTCAATGAATTTTTATATTATATTTATATGACACATTTTCGGAATTTTCTAAATATTGAAAACTAATATATGAAACAAAATGGATCAAATGAATGTCTTTAGAATTACAATGATGGTACTAAATTGGCAACAGCTGATATGTAATTAAGGATATGTATTTCATTTTGGCATTGTTTTTGTCTGTCTTTATGTGCAGTAGGCGGACAAAATTTTTGTTCGCAAAATAAAACAAGGAACATCGCAATGCGATGCAACCAGGTTTTCAGCAAAATATTTCACAGAAGCTTTGTCATGAAGGGGCATTTGTTTTTAATTGAACTTTTAGGAGGAATTATGGCTTTTTTAATATTCCTCAAACAAAAATGATTGAGAAATTTTATGTTGTCTATTCGCCTTTTTTTCCCAAATGTTTTAAGAAAGGTAAACAGTACTTTATTTTTTGCTTAATTTTTTGCATTTTTGCGTCTCTTGTCATTTCTTTTGTCAACAATATTGGCGGTGGTGGTTTTGTGCGATATCAAGAAAAGTATGTTCACTAATTTTAAAAAATACTTGAATGATGTCTTGGAAGAAACATGGGAATTTAGTGAGCGCCAGGGCACTTGATGACAAAGCTTCTGTGAAAGTTTGGTCAAAATCCATTGAGAAATGTAGGAGAAGTTGCGCACTGTGGAAATTGTTCACTATAGTATTCTGTATATAGGAAAAAATATCATAGGGCCATAATTCGGTCAAATATTATCCAATCACAAAACCCCCGACAATTATGTGCCAGGCACTTGATAACAAAGCTTCTTAAGAAAAGTTTGGTCAAAATCCGGTTGAGAATGTAGGAGGAGTTGAGCACAGAAGAAATTGGGTTTTCTATATATTCTGTTATAAGGAAAAAATATAACAAAGGGCCCATAATGCGGTTCAAATATTATCCAATCACAAAAACCCCGACAATATGTTGCCAGGCCACGTTGATAAAAAAGCTTCTAAAGAAAGTTTGGTCAAAATCCGTTTGAGAAATGTAGGAGGAGTTGCGCACAGAAGAAATTGTTCACTATATATTCTATATAAGGAAAAAAACAAAGGGCCATGAATTAGGTCAAATATATATCCAAATTGGCAAAACCTCTGCAATATATTGCAGGGATTTTTTGAAAAAAAAGGTTTCCCGGAGAAATTTTGGTCAAAACCCGTTGAGAAATTAGGGGGAGTTGCCACAGAAAAAATTTTTTAAACCTTTAAATTTTTTTAATAAAGGGAAAAAAAAAAAGGGGCCATAATTAGGTCAAAAAAATTTCTAATCAAAAAAAACCCCGAAAATTTAATTGCGCCGGGGGAAAACTTTTAAACAAAGTTTCGGGTAAAATTTGGTCAAAAACATTTGAGAAATGTAGGAGGAGTTGCGCACGAAAAAAATTGTTTCCCGCCGGCCGCCCGCCCCCCCGCCTCCCCCCTCCCCCCGGCCGCCCTTTCCGCCGCCCGCGAAAAAAAAACCTCCAATCTAAAAACCCCCGTTTTTTCCTTGGGAAAACCTTTTAAAAACCCTTTGTTTTTTAAAAATCAAAATTTGTAAAAGAATTTTTTAAATCTTTAAAAAATTGATATAAATAGAATGAAAAAGGCCGTTTGTTTTTTTTTAAATAAAATATAAGCAAACGTGCTGAAAATTTAAACGGTAATTATATAATTGTGAACAACCCCTCCCGATTAATCGTTCGGCATTTTACTAGAGAAAAATTTCCTTTTTGGGGGAAATTTTAGAATAACGGCAGCGAAAATTTCCCCCGGTCAGAAGCAGTCCCCGTTTTTTTTTCCGTCTAAACGATATGGGGGAAAAAAGCGGACGATATAAAAATTTAGATAACTTAAAGATGAGAGGGGGGAACCCGGATAACTTTTAGAAAATCTAATAAAGAATAATATATTCATATACTAAAATTTAAGGGAAAATTTAAAAAAATTTTTTAAAAAAATTAGAAGATACAAATTGCCCACATTAAAAAAAAAAAAGGGATAAAAATTTTCATTCACATTTGTACTTTTTTTTTGGGCCAAAAACACGCTTTTTTATAAAAAATTTCTTTTTTTAAGGGTTTTTTTAAAATTTTAATGGTCGTTGAAAAAAAAAAAGGAAATTGCACGTAACTTTTTTTGGGGGAGGGAACCACTTTGTTAAAATTAAAACGACAAAATTGTCAACAATCTCCCCTGTTTAAACCCTGTCCGTCTTTCCCCTATTTTCGACAATAAAATATAAAAGAGAAAAAAGGGCGACGATATAGTTTTTAAGGGGAAAAAAAGCGGGCGCTATAATATAGTGTAAAAATAAATTGTTGAAAATAATTATAATAAAATGGGATAATGTTTAGTGTAAAGAAATTTATGTGGGGAAACAAAAACAAGATAAAGAATGAAACCCAAATTCAATTTTTTTTTAAGCAAATAAACTTCGGTCTAATTTTATTTACACATACAAATAATAAAAAATGTAACAATTTAAATATATGTATTTTAGCTTAAAAATATAAAAATTCCCCTTTTTTAACAAAATCCCCTTATTTTTAAAAAACAATTTAAGATTAAAACAATTTTAAACATTTATAAAATTTTTTTTTATTATAACATTTTTTCCAAATTCCCCGTTCTATTCTTTTATTTCAGCGTTTCCTTTTTAATCTATTCGTCCGTTTTTTCACTAAAAGGTTTTTGGGGGCCGCATTTTCTGTACCATTTTATTTTTTGTAAAAGGTGAAGAATTTTATTATTGAAAATTATACAAGTGTGGGCGTGTTTAAAATAAAAATACACAATGCCCCACGTGGAATTTTTTAAATTTTAGTTAAATTGGTTTTTAAGCAAAATTTCTTTTTTTTTCTTAAGGGAAAAAAAAAATAAAACAAAATAATTTAAATTAAAAATTTAAATTTGGGATAAAATTTAAATTTTATTTTAAAAAAAAGGGTAGAACCCCAATTTATTTTTTTTTTAACATTTTTCCTTTTTCCCCCACCTTTCAACTTTTTTTTTCGCCCCGGGGTTTCCCCTCTATATCTAACTTTTTTTCCTTTTTTTCACAAAATTTCATATTTTTCCCGCCCCAAAATTTCCCTTACCACTTTATTAATTTTTAAAAGGGTAAATGTAGATTACTTTGAAAATTACAGTTGGGTGCGTTTTAAGTTAAAATACCCCAGTGACACGGGGTTTTTTTAATTTTTTTTGGGGTATTTTTAGCAAAATTTCTTTTTTTTAACTTAATGGAAAAATAAAAATAAAATAAAAAAATAAATTTAAAAGAAATTAAATTTGATATAAATTTTTTATAAAAACAGGGTAAAAAGCCAAAATTTTTTTATTTAAACATTTTTTCTTTTTTTCTCCCTTTCTAACATTTTTCGTCACTTTTTCCCTTCAAATATCTTATCGTCCTTTTTTTCATTTATATGTCATATTTTTCCGCATTTTTTTGTAGCCATTTTTTTTATTGTAAAAAGGGTAGTTTTTATGATTACCAAAAATTATAAAAATGTCGGGCGTGAAAAGTAAAATACACAGGTCACGGAAAATTTAAATTTAGTTGTTTTGGTTTTTTAACAAAAATTTTTCTTTTTATTTTTAATGGATAAAAATAAATAAAACTAAAAAAATTATGAATTAAAAAAATTTAATTATATAAATTAAATTATAAACAGGGTAGAACCAAAATATTTTTTTATTTAATAAAAATTTTTTCCTATTTCCCCCGTTTAAAACTTTTTTTTTTTCCCGGGGGTTTTCCTTCTTTTATCTAAAAAAATCGTCCGTTTTTTTAAATTTTTTTTAAAATTTTCTATATTTCCCCCATTTTCGTACCCAATTTTTTAAATTGAAAAGGGGTAGATTTTAATTTTTGAAATATCCCAAGGCCCGGTGCGGTGAAAGCCCCAAATACACAAGTGACACGTGGATTTTTTTAATTTTATTTTGATTGGTATTTTTTTAGCAAGAAAAGTTTCTTTTTTTTTACAAGGGATAAAATATAAAAAAAAAAAAAATAATAAAATTAAAAAAAAAATTAATTGATAAAAATTAAAAAATTTTACATGGTAAACCCAAAATTTTTTTTTTTATTTAAAAAACTTTTTCTATTTTTGCCGCTTTTTCCATTTTTTTTCGTCAGCGGGTTTTCCCCTTTTATATTTAAACCCTTTTTCCCTTTTTAAACAAAAGGTCTAAAATTGCCGCTTTTTCGGGTACCCAAATTTTAAAATTAAATTGTACAAGGTAGATTAGAATTTTGGGAAATTTAACAATGTGGGTGCGGGGGTTTAATCAAAAAAACCCCAGGTAAACACGGGGAAAACTTATTATTTTGATGGTTTTTATGAAAAGGGTTTTTTTTTTTCCCTTTAACCCGGATAAAAAAAATAAAAAAATTAAAAAATATAAATTTTTAAAGAAATTTGGTTTAAAAATTTAAATTAATATAGCTTTGGTAGAAGCCAATTTTTTTTTTTAATTCATAACTTTTTCCTAACATTTTTTCCTTTTTCTCCCCGTTTCAAATACATTATATTTTTTCAGGGGTTTCCTTTCTTTTTCAAATGGGCCGGCTTTTCAAAAATTGCATATTGGCCCGGGGTTTTTCAAAATTTTCATTTAAAATAAAATATGGTATAAATAATAAAAATTTTAAATTAAGGGTACAAAGTCTTTCCCCACACTTAAATTGGGTAAGGGCTTTAATAAAAGGGGAATTTTTAAACCCGGTGTATTTTCCCCGGAAAATTTTAATTTTTTCAAAAAAAAAACAAAGTCGCCCATTTCCCAAAATAATGACAAAAAAGAAAGTTTTGGCTTTTTATTAAATTTAATTTTGTGCAATATAAAAACCCAAAAAAGTAAATTTACAAATCAAGAAAAATTGAAATTTTTTTGAAAAAAAAAAATTGTAATTTTACACAAATATTATATTTTTCCCCGGTTTTTTTTTTCCCTCTAAATTTTCAGCTTTTTCCCTAAAATTTTATAAATGTCCGCAAATTGCGAAATGCAAAATTTTCCCAAATTAATTAAAAACATTTTTTGGCCCTTTTTCAGTTTCCGCACGTACTTTTCATTTTTTTTACGGGTTTAAATTTAAAAAGTTTTTAAAGGTAAATTTAAAATTTCAAATAAAAAACATAAATTTAGAATTTGAAACAAATTAAATAAACAAAATTTTTTTTTAAATTATTAAAAAATTACCCCCTCTAAAATTAATTATTTTAAAAAAGGGCCAAAATTATTAGTTTTAAATTTTAATTAACTATGTTTTCATCTTTTTAAAACCCTATATTCTATATCGCCCTTTTTTTTTTCCTCTTTGTCTATATGGGTAAAGCTTTTTCCCCCCAAATATGTTTAATTGCCCCTTTTAAAGGCCCCGGGCTTTTAAAACTGCGCCGCATAAAACAAAAATCAAAAAGTTAAAAGTGAGAAAACAATATAAAAACCCTTATAACAAAAAAGGAGGTATTTTTTTAACTTTTTAAATTTTTAAAAATTAAAAAAACCCTCTTTCTGAGTTTCCATATGAAAAAAAAAGGGGGGTTTAAAATAGATAAAATCTCTCCCATTATTTTCCCAGAGCTTCTCCAATCAATTTTTTATTTTTTTTCTCTGATAAAAAAAAAAACAACAGGGAATTTTTTTAAAAAAAGGGTTTTTTCTGCAAATTTTTAAAGCATTTCAATGAAAGTAGAACTTTCAAATTTTTTTTTAATGAAAACAATAATTTTTTTTAATGATAACAACAAAAAGAAACCAATGATATTAGCATAATGATACACTTAGCATAATGATATACTAACTGTATGAATATTCTAGTACATGTATGTTATTTGAAGAACATCATGCTGCTTTTAACAACCCTAATAAATCTTTACATTTCTCTTTCTCTCAAACATTTCATATGGAATTTTCAAATAGTCTTCACAAAAAATTCCCAAATATTATATAATAAAAACCCATTCTTGTCAAGAAGTATTCCATAATTATTATACATGTATAAGTATCAATTAACTTTAACCAAAGCCTCTGTAATTTACACATAAAAGAATATAAGCAGGAACATTCATATTTGTTTACTACTGGTTAAGGCAGCCAACACCTGTCCCCCAGTTAACAGTTAGGCACATTGGACATATTTTTTTTGTTTATGGGTTTTACGTCACATCGACACAGTATAGGTCATATTGCGACGTTCCAGCTTTACTGGTAGAGGAAGACCTCAGGTGCCTTTCTGTGCCTTATGTCAGGCACCTGATTAGAACCACCGACGATCCATATGCTAGCTGGATAGCTTCCTCACACTAAAGAATCCAAAGTCCCTGCCGCGATTCGATCCCACAGCGGTGAGGGGCAAGTGGTTTTAAGTAAACGACCTTAACTACTCGGCCACGGACGCCCCACATTGGACATATACCTTGTTTCTTGGTGCCAAAGCAAAACAATGGGATTTACCCAGCAGTATGGGGGAGATAGAAAGTAAAATGTAAACTCATTTCTCTCCTATCCACCATTATTCCATAGAGATTTGGGGCTGGGGTTATAAATGACTGGTGCAAAGTTACTTATAAACTATCATACTTTAGAAAAGATCATCTGTGTCGCCCCTGTGTATAGTTTTAACTTTTTCTCTCTTTCTTTCCTTTTTGCTTCCTGTTGCTCCGCAGTTGTTTTCACCTTTACACGACCATGCTGAAGTCATAAACAGTATATAAATTTACTTTTTTTGAAAGGTAAGGTAAAACTTAACTGTGCCATATGCATACAATCATGACATGTTATAACTGAAATGGACCAAAACTGACTTTCAGTTGCATTTAGCCTTAGGGGCTCAATTTAACTGGATATTTTTAGCATTTCAAATTTTAAAGTGTCTTTAGCACATTCAGTATAAAGAACCTATATTATATTACTCTGAAAAAGACAATACTTTTTGTGATTTTTATGATCTTATTCATGGTTAAATGAACAACATTACCAAAAACTAGAAATGTGTCATTATGCCACGGATGCCCCCGCATGCAGCCAAAATTTCAAATGTTATAATATTTAGTTCCAAATTTGTTTGCACAAATTATTTTTTTCATTCTAAGTTCAAAGCCCTTAAAACTTTTCAATGTTAACACAAACCATTTTTATACAATGTTCAAGGCACTGAAATTATTCAGTCTTAACCTTTTGAAAATACAGTTGACTCTCAATAAGTCAAAATCGCTTTACTCAAAATTCCGCGTTAGTCGAAGAATTTCTAAAGTCCCGTCAAATTTCCTTCTTTATCTTTGTATTTTAACTCCGCTTAGGTCAAATTTTGACTTACCGAGACTTCTGTTTAGTCGAAAAGAGAATTTGGTCCCGTCAATTAAAGTCCAACATATTTTCATCTCAATTAGTCGAAGTGTGAAAACAGCCGACTGATCAAAGGTCTGCGACATCAAGTTGAGATGATGTCACTCGTTATTCACACGTTTCATAGTAATTTTAATTGCCGGTCATCATGTATTATTAGCACGTCGTGAAAGTGGCTTTAATCGGTTTCAGGACTTAATTGGTTTTAACAGTTAGATAAGTAAATTAAGATTTAATTAATTTAATTGTACCAGCCTAGGTATTGATGTGTGTTTTCAACGTAAATGACATTTTTATAATTAATTTTCCGTCATATTGCATACATTAATATGTACTTCCGGTTCACTATAGTTGCTACTTTCGTTTTCGTCCGATGATCAATTTACTTCAAACATTAGATATATTGTTGTTGAAATAAATGTGTTATTGTGCTTTTATTGTAATGAATTACCATGAGTGCGTACTAAAAGCATGTGCAGTACTGATGGATACTGACAAACTTGCATTTATGTCATTGCTACGAATGCTTGTGTTTATATTTCACTTTTAATATACATGTATTAAATTTTGAATAATATATTTTTGTTCATTTATTATTTGTATTTGTAAGTGATTTACAGTCATTTCAACGGTTAAATATTGCAGCATTGCCGCTATCAACAATAACAAACCTACTTCTTTGCACATTCAATCAGGTACATGTATATACATGTACGAATGTCAACGTAATGGCGGCAGATCCACGTTACTCAAATTCCGTTTCTCTCGAAGTAAAATGCCCAGTCCCTTGGATTTCGAGTTATCGAGAGTCAACTGTAGCATATTGCATATTTGTAGCCAAAATAATGGCTATATACATTTCCACAAAAGTATGAGTGCTGAAACTGAAAGTTCAAAATTTTTCCAACATTCAGGAAAGATAAGTTTGTCCAAAATCATTGAACCACTACTAAATTCAAACTTAAACTGCTTATTCCTAAGATGTATCTATATTATTTTCAAAGTGAAAGGGACATAACTCTGCCAAAAAATCATCGAACCATGACCAAATTCCAACTTGACCTGCGCATTCCTTTGACATATCCATATGTCAATTTTGAGTTGAATATGTAACACTGTTGGGTTGATAATGAACAGAAACTGTAAATTTCATATCATTCTCAAAGTGAAAGGGGCATTACACTGCCAAAAATCATTGAACCATGACCAAATTCGAACTTGGCCTGCGCATTCCAAAAACATATCCATTAGTCAAATTTGAGTTGAATGTGTAATACTGTTGGGGAGATAATAAACGGAAACTGAAAATTTCATATTATTTTTAAAGTGAAAGGGGCATAACTCTGCCAAAAATCATCGAACCATGACCAAATTTGAACTTGACCTGCACATTCCTTTGATGTATCCATATGTCAAATTTCAGTTGAATGTGTAATACTGTTGGGGAGATAATAAACGGAAACTGAAAATTTCATATTATTTTCAAAGTAAAAGGGGCATAACTCTGCCAAAAATCATCGACCATGACCAAATTCGACCTTGACCTGTATATTCTCATGACATATCCATATGTCAAGTTTGAGTTGAATGTGTTGTACCATTGGGGAGATAATGAACGGAAACTGAAAATTTCATATTATTTTCAAAGTGAAAGGGGCATAACTCTGCCAAAAATCAGCGAACCATGACCAAATTTGAACTTGACCTGTGCATTTTTTTGACGTATCCATATGTCAAGTTTGAGTTGAATGTGTTGTACCATTGGGGAGTTAATGAACGGAAACTGAAAATTTCATATTATTTTCAAAGTAAAAGGGGCATAACTCTGCCAAAAATCATCGAACCATGACCAAATTTGAACTTGACCTGTATTTTCTCATGACATATCCATATGTAAAGTTTGAGTTGAATGTGTTGTACCGTTGGGTAGGTAATGAACGGAAACTGAAAATTTCATATTATTTTCAAAGTAAAAGGGGCATAACTCTGCCAAAAATCATCTAACCATGACCAATTTCGAACTTGACCTGTATTTTCTCATGACATATCTATATGTCTAATTTGAGTTCAATATGTGCAAAGGTTATTAAGATAATGAACGGAAACTGATGATGACGGAAGGACGGAATGACGGAACAGGGTAACACTATATGCCCCTGCCATTACATGGCGGGGGCATAAAAAAGAACATGTCAATCATATGATATCTATAGCCAAAAGTCATAATGTATAAAACAGTTACATTTCATCAATTTCAGTTTGCATATAATATACATGTATATCGTATTTTGAACTTTATTTGAGTGTCTTTTCAGGCATTCAATAAATCAAAACATGGAAGGGAAAATGCCAGTTTTAGCATTTTCATAATCAATGTGATGAAGAGCCACAGCCGAGCAAGGGCAATGCTCGACTTTTTACTTTTTCTAAAAGCAAACAAAGAAATGTTTGAACAAATCTTAATGTTTCCTTTCAATAAATTTATCGGTCTGCCTTGTCACATAAGTTTTGTGAAAGTATGAATCATTTCCATATACAGTTGACTCTCAATAAGTCAAAATCGCTTTACTCAAAATTCCGTGTAAGTCGAAGAATTTCTTAAGTCCCGTCAAATTTCCTTCTTTATCTTTGTATTTTAACTCCGCTTAGGTCAAATTTTGACTTACCGAGACTCCTGTTTAGTCGAAAAGAAAATTTGGTCCCGTCAATTAAAGTCCAACATATTTTCATCTCAATAAGTCGAGAGTTAAAAACAACCACTTGATAAAAGGTCGGCAACATTAATGTGAGATGTTGTCACTCGTGATTCACACGTTTCATAGTAATTTTAATTGCCGGTCATCATGTATTATCAACACGTCGTAAAAGTGGCTTTAATCGGTTCCAGGACTTAATTTGTTTTAACAGTTAGATAAATAAATTTAATTAGTTTAATTGAAATTAAGCACTATTAAAGAAAGTTGACTCATGCCAGTCTGACAGGTGTTAGTCAAAAAACAGCCTATCAATGTAAATGACATTTGTATAATTAATGTTCCGTCATATTGCATACATTAATATGTACCACTGATTCACGATAGTTGCTACTTTTGTTTTCGTCCGATGACCGATGATCAATTCTCTTCAAATATTAGATAAATCATAAATAGTTGTTGAAATAAATGTGTTATTGAATAATATATTTTTGTTCTTTTATAATTTGTAGTTGTTAGTGATTTACCATCATTTCAACGGTTAAATATTGCAGCATTACTGCTATCAACAATTATTATAACAAACCTACTTCTTTGCATATTCAATCAGGCACATGTATATGCATGTGCAAATGTCAACGTAATGGCGGCAGATCCACGTTACTCGAATTCCGTTTCTCTCGAAGTAAAATGCCCAGTCCCTTAGATTTCGAGTTACCGAAAGTCAACTGTATATCCGCATGTGTATTACAGAAGAAAATAAAAGATATATACGCACATTATATAAACGCATTTATATATATATATAAATAATAGCAAAGTAACAGCCAGTTACAGCCAAAAAAATGAAAATTTCAAAAATTTGACCTTCAAAGTCAAGGTAATTTATGAGTGAAGGTCAAGGTCTGTCTGGTTATTTTTAAGGGCTCTCCTTGAAGATTATTATTTTCATGTTTAAAGACAATCCATTCAAAAATAACAAAGTTACAGCCAATAAAAGCCACAAAAAAATGAAAATTTCAATAATTTGACCTTCAAAGTCAAGGTCATTTATGAATGAAAGTCAAGGTCTGTCTGGTTATTTTTAAGGACTATCCTTGAAGATTATTATGTTCAAGTTTGAAGAGACAGGGCTTCCGTTAACGGGCGTATGGCCTTAAATTACGCCCGAGAATAGTATCTGCTTGCCGAAAATAAAGATCAGAGACAGCCAATAATAGCAAGAACAAGCAAAATTTAGACATTTGACCTTGAAGAGTTCACGGTCATTTATGAATGAAGGTCAAATTTAGTCTTGTTTATTGAAAGGTCTTCGCCCAAGGGTTGTTGTGGCCAAGTATGAAGACAATACACCAAGAACTAAAAATGTTATGATCCAGGTACAAGTTTGCGGACGGCAATGGCAACGCCGCCACGACTATAACAATACCTTTACTTTTTTTTCAAAAAAAAAAAAAAGTCGAGCTAAAAAGTACTTAACTGGCAAGTAATTTCATCTGATACAAAATGTATATTTGAAAACATGCTTGAAAAACTAATCATGATCAAAACACAGTAATTTTGCTCACACTGTAAAAAAGATTGAGTCAATTTTTTTAGACCAATAAAAGAAGTTTTTTGGTATTTTTTAAATCTACATTTTTGAAAATAAGACCTTTGAAAAATGTATAATTCATTAAATTCCTAAATGTGTAATATATATATTACCGACTTGCTAAAAACAAATGAATTAGACATGCTTTTGTCCAACTTCAAATAGCTTTTTAAATGACCCAGTTTAATGGATAAATTTGGCTGATCTTTAATCTTTACATGTATCAGTGCAGCACTAATTGAAGGACATAAAAGGTGGCACCAACTTTTTAAGTTTTATTATATGAACAAATTCAGACATGTTAATTTACATGGTCATTGTGACATAGCTTGTGCTAATGCCAAAAATACATTAAATCCCAGCGTTTAAACTGTAAATCTTTTAAAAATGTGAAAGGTGATACATGCTTAGTTAACATGTAAGATAAACTTCAGCTAACAACAAGGGGCATTTATCCCATTGAACTGTTAATTACATCACCCTGCAGTCAATTAGCTACACAATATTTAATCCACTATCATACAGGATATGGACAGATACTATATTATCACAAATGACCAGAGGTGCAGCTTACATTTTATAGACAGGTACTGATTTGTTTACATTGAAATTTGTTATTTAGAGTAGACTGAAAGACAAATATCAGGAATTCAAACTCTGATATCAGAAATTTGGATAAGGGTCAAAGGAGGGTAAAAATATTAGGGTTTTTTATCCCGCTGGGATATCACATTTTGAAGGGATAGACTCTGTGACTTTAGATGCAGTCAGTGTTAGTGGCTGAACTGAACTTAAAAAAAGGCAACCAAACACCAGCAGTGTTTATTCTAGGGGATTAATGCTACTTTCTGAGGGCAAGTTTGGTCCTGTTTATTCAGAATAAGCAGTTTGGCTATATCAAAATTCTTGGCAAAAAGACCAGTCCAGTGGCTTGAATTAAACAACATTATTTTTGTTAGTCTAGAATAGTCTAGATAACTTTTTGTACCTCTATCAGATGTCTCACAAAATTTAATTTGTGACAAATTAAATCATGAATAAGAGGTTAATACACGGCAGGAGAGGGCTAAAGCCCTTGGGTCCATTATTCATTTTGCGGGCCGATTATCACGTTCCGGCCCTACTCTGACGTGTATTAATGTCTTTAATACACTTGGTAGATCTAATAGTAGCATTTTTAAAAAAGAAAAAAAACAAAAAAACAACAACAACAAATAGAAATCTACTTTGAAGTTCTTTGGTTGAAATTCTTGTGTTCTGTACGGAGATGTTTACTGTTTCAAAAAGTGTTTGTGTGTTCAAAGAAGCAAGTTTTATTTTCATTCTTTTTTCGGATTGAATTTGTCGTATTAGTTTTCTTCGAATTTCAGGAGTAACAAAAATGTGTTTGTACTAAATACGATGTGCTGTCAACCTACTTTCACATTTACAGTTATCTGATTCATGACGTAAAATATGAGATTGACGTCATTGTTTCAATTTGTGCACGTGCACATGTTCTGCGGGCTGATAACTAGTTCTCGGCCCCGGGCCGCAAACTCATAATACGTCACGTGACACTCATAATCAGTTGAAATCATAGGCAACTTTGTTACTATAATATATAGTAACAAGTGTATTAATATTAGATCTTTCATTATCATACAGAAATAATGGACATGAAATTCTTGTAAGTACAGAAATATTGGACATGAAATTCTTGTAAGTATCACCTGTAAAGTAAAACAATTAATATGTATCGTATTAAGTACTTTTAACAAAATATACAAGCTGTATGGTTAATAACAATACCATTTTCAGAGGCTCTCAAATTATCCTCGTTGGTGTACAAATGCTTACAACATAGAGTGAAAACAAAAGAATAAAAGGGTTTTAAATCATTAAGACTCGATATTCTAAATCAATAATTTTTATCGTGTTAACTTTTGAAAAAACAAAGATTGTGAACAATTATTTGTTTCGTGAAATAAGAGACAATTATTTTACTTTTTCTATTGATGTAAGCTGCATAAGAAGATGGCCGACTTTGGAGATAAAAAATGTGACTCGGAAGAACTACTGCTACAACGTCAAAGGAAAGAGAAGAAGGATCTCCAAGGTGCTTAAGATTATGAAAGCACTACATTTTGAATATTTTCCTTTAAATTTCATCCGGTGATAAATACTATTTATAAGTTATAATGGTTGATATGTGTCAGGTATAGGCAAAAATAGTGGGTGGGGTAATATCGCCTGTCATTCACGAATTCGAAAACCTAGCTAAACGCCGTTTTCCGGTACTTTCTGTACATAGCTCTGGGGAATTCACCTAATGGAGTGTAATAGCGAACTCGATGTTTTCGGCCTTTTTTTAAATTAAATTGAAATAAAACAGTTATTTCTTTATAAAAAATAATTAAATATCATTGTATGAATAATTCCATACAAAAAATAAAGTAAATACACAAGTTAACGCAGAAAATAACCTTATTTATTATGGAAGATTCCACTACGTCTGTTTGAATTTTATTGATTTTCATTATAAATAATTTATTTTTTTGAATAATTTGCAATAGATATTAAAGGAATATTGATAATTTTCAAAAACATCAATTTTTTCACCTTAAACGGTTAAATAATGATAGAAAAATAGAAATATCACGTAACTGTGTTATGTACTTCATTTGGTGTAATTCCCCAGAGCTAAAACGGTAACGTACCGGAAAACGGTGTTTAGCTAGGTTTTCGAAAAGGTCAATGAATTAAATAGTGGGTGGGGTAATATCGTCTCTCATAGACCTGAAATCTTCAATTCATAAGCAAGTGGCTGAAACATAATTGTATACCTATCACTTTTGTTGAAAAGAGAGAAAGAGAGATATAAAGTTTTTTGTTTGTTTGTTTGTTTCATTTACGCCTTTTCCCAACAGTATTTCAGTCATTTAGGCGGGTAGTTTCCTAACCATCGTTCCTGGAGAGTTACACCAGTACTAGACTACCTTCCTCCGTGCTAAACTACCAAAGCATCTCCTGGGGATCGAACCCACGCCACAGATGTAACTGGATTAGAAGTCATTTACTCTAACCCCTCGACCACAGAGGCGGTCATATATAAAGTTACTTGAGACTTTGGCTAATAGGTTTTATAGGGGTCAGCAAAAGAGACTTCAGTGAACAGGTTTTATAGTACTGCTAGACCTGTTCGCTGAAGCCAATCCCGTATGGAAAGTCAACCAGAACCTTGACATATTTATAATGTCATGCTGTTATTCAATAAATTTTCGTGATCTGGACAAAAGCTATTTTAATACAGGTAGTTAGATATATTTGGGACACTTCAGTCTATATTTTTGAACACAGAACGTAAGATTGATGAAATAATGCCTCATAGTTTATCAGTGGGTTCACATTTCATAAAATTCGCCACCATTGCTGCCCTAATTATCACGTGACTAGCGAGAGTTTAGGTTCGGATACCTTTGCATGACATTTGGTGACCCAAATGCTTTGGCTTTGCAATTATGAATAACAGTGTATTTATTCAACAACAGACATTGTACCAAAAACATGTTGGATTTATGTTTTGAGTGATGATTCATGGATTAATTTAAAATTGTACAATTAGTAAAAATAGTGTATGGTCCGTTACTAAAAATAGATGCTAGAATTCCCAAAACTTAAGTCCCACCAGATTTCATTTGAAAGCAGACTCTATATTGGCATTGGTAAACATTCTCTACATATTTCCATATTAAATAGTTGGGTACACAATTTCATTGAAGTTTCATTTAAAAACAAAACATGAATTGATTCAGAATTGATTTGTTTTTTATCAAATGGTATTTTTATTTGAGCCAAATTTGATTAATAAGGGTGATTTTAAAAGGTTTTTATGTACTGCACACAAACTGCCAAAATCCTGGTAGCCTTTGCAAATAGGGTTGACCCATAACTTTACTGTCTGTCGCACAACATCAAAATAAAAGCGACATATAAAGTTTTATATGGAAGCCAGAACTATATAGGGGTGAAAGTGGTTTCGTCGAAATACAGGTTCGATAAATTTATCTTGTATAATACTATAACAAAATAGGTTATGGTTTCGGCAAACTTATTTGATAGTGTTAAAAATATTTATTGTATACATGGCACGTCAATTATCGTAGGTGTTAATATGTGGTTTGTCACGCATTTTCATGCAATTAAAGAGAAGATCTTTGAAGATATATACATTAATTTTATTCATTATTTCCTTGAAGAATACATTTTATTTTATTTGAATGCATGTATTTTGTGATCATGTGCATTTTGTACACGTCTTATATGAATAAACTATCAAAGCTAAACTATCTGAACATGTAAAAGTATTTATATATATATACACATCATCATGAGAGCTAGCCTAATTAATTTGGCGTGAACGATTTGACCCATTTTACAAACTTTTTTTTTCATACTGTCAAACCAGACACCACCTGTCCAAAATTATCTGGATGTCTCTTTGACAAGTCTAATTAGTTGGGCTAGCGTCTGTGTAGAATTAAGCAGTTTGTGGATGTACTTTGAAAAGGACATTGCTCGTCCAAAATTATCTTGATGTGTCTTTGACAAGTCTAATTAGTTGGGAGAATTAAGCAGTTTGTGGTTGTACTTTGAAAAGGACATTGCCCGTCCAAAATTATCTTGATGTCTCTTTGACAAGTCTAATTACTTGGTCTTCATGAGAGCATAACAACCACACACTTCTTACATCACTAGATATTAACAATAGACACAAATCGTCCTCATAAATCCTGTAGTTATTGTCCCCCGCCTTTTCGAAGAAAAAAGGGGGATATAGAAATAGGCTCCGTCTGTCCGTCCGGACGTCTGTCCGTACGAACCCAGAGGTACTTGTGTGACTTGGAGAACAATGGGTAACAGTAAATTCTCTTTGATCCTATTCATTCCGTTTTACTTGTGTGTCTTTTTTTTAAGGCTTGTGTGACCAAAAATGGCCAAAAAGATCAAAGGAAAAGTCACACAAGTACCATTTTGTGAGTACGTCCGTCTGTCCGTCCGTCACACTTTCGTGTCCGGTCCATAACTTTGTCATTTATGAAAGGAATTTGAAATAACTTGGCACAAATGTTTATTATAATAAGACGATGTGTCATGCGCAACAACCAGACCCCTACCTCCAGGGTCAAGGTCACACTTGCTCATTCAAGGTCAAAATTGCCTATTTGAGGGTATATGTCGTGTCCGGTCCATAACTTTCTTATCTATGAAGGGATTTTGTAAATACTTGCCATAATTGTTCACAATAATCAGACGATGTGTCATGCGCAAAAACCAGTCACCTACCTTCAAGGTCAAGGTCACACTTGGAGGTCAAATATTAACATAGTCTGTTACAGGGTATATTTCGTGTCCGGTCCATAACTTTCTTATCTATGAAGGGATTTTGTAAATACTTGCCATAATTGTTCACAATTATCAGACGATGTGTCATGCGGAAAAAGCAGTCACCTACCTTCAAGGTCAAGGTCACACTTGGAGGTCAAATATTAACATATTCTGTTACAGGGTATATTTCGTGTCCGGTCCATAACTTTCTTATCTATGAAGGGTTTTTGTAAATACTTGCCATAATTGTTCATAATAATCAGACGATGTGTCATGCGCAAAAACCAGTTGCCTACCTTCAACGTCAAGGTCACACTTGGAGGTCAAATATTAACATAGTCTGTTACAGGGTATATTTCGTGTCCGGTCCATAACTTTCTTATCTATGAAGGGATTTTGTAAATACTTGCCATAATTGTTCACAATTATCAGACGATGTGTCATGCGGAAAAAGCAGTCACCTACCTTCAAGGTCAAGGTCACACTTGGAGGTCAAATATTAACATATTCTGTTACAGGGTATATTTCGTGTCCGGTCCATAACTTTCTTATCTATGAAGGGTTTTTGTAAATACTTGCCATAATTGTTCATAATAATCAGACGATGTGTCATGCGCAAAAACCAGTTGCCTACCTTCAACGTCAAGGTCACACTTGGAGGTCAAATATTAACATAGTCTGTTACAGGGTATATTTCGTGTCCGGTCCATAACTTTGTCATTTATCAAAGGAATTTGAGATAACTTGGCACAAATGTTTGTTATAATAAGACGATGTGTCATGCGCAACAACCAGACCCGTACCTTCAGGGTCAAGGTCGTACTTGTTCATTCAAGGTCAACATTATCTATTTGAGGGTATATGTCGTGTCCAGTCCATAACTTTCTTATCTATGAAGGACTTTTGTAAATACTTGCCATAATTGTTAACAATAATCAGATGATGTGTCATGCGCAAAAACCGGTCACCTACCTCCAAGGTCAAGGTCACACTTGGAGGTCAAATACTTACATAGTCTGTTACAGGGTATATTTTGTGTCAGGTCTATAATTTTTTCATAGATCAAAGGATTGTGAAAATACTTCGCACAAATAGTCACTATAATAAGAGGATGTGTCATGCGCAACACCTGCATCCCTACCTCCAAGGTCAAGGTCACACTTAGAGGTCAAAAATTAACATAGTCTATTATAGGGTATATTTTGTGTTGAATCTAGAACTTCTTCATAGTTCAAGGGATTTTGAAATAACTTGGCAGAAATAGTCACAATAATAAGACGTTATGTCATGCACAACACCTGCTCCCCTACCTCCAAGGTCAAGTTCACACTTAGAGGTCAAAGCTTAACATGATAGATTTTTAAATTCCGTGTTTCATTTTATTTTTTTAACAAATTTATTGTTACATTTGCAGATCTAGCATTGATCATAATTTTGGACTGAATGTCCTGAGGTCCATACCTCAATCTTTTGAAATAGCACAATTTTATGCTTCATATAAAACTCCCGGGGCGGGGGACGTTGGTAACTCTGTTACAAATTCTTGTTTATAATGAAGTTGTTAGATCCAATTCCTGAAATGTGGTTGCATAATCTCAGTAGTAGGGAAGTTGTCAGCTCATTATATTCTTACTTGTCCAAGGCGTCAAATAATGGATGCTGGCGTATCTTTTACCATACAGTCTTGTCAAGAAATGTTGAGAAACAAGAGGAATTTGTAGATCCACATCATATGTACCTCTCCTTTATTAATTAAGTACCGTAGTATGGTAATTAAAATATAAAAGTTAATAAAATTAAGGTTATAATTAATTAAGTAGCTTTAATGTAAAATGACATGTTATTTACCTTTCTTGCACTTCCTGTGTTGCAAGTTAGCATACAATGATACATGTATCTGTCACAGCGAATAGTATGGTGTCGCATGGTCACCATCTCAGAGCAGTTATAGATGTACTCATATACTATATGTTCTCTGTTATTCACGGAAATCACCAAAATTCTATTTATAGTATTGCTAAATGTCAGTTTACTGTCACTTAACATCAAAATAAAGTGCAAAGAAATCTACAATCATGTATAAATTAACAAGTTTGTATTGTTTTACTAAATTAAAAGGTAATATATTGATTTCTTTAGGAAGTGGCTAGCCATAAGGCCCATAGTTCTAGCCAAAAGTTCTAGCTGTACTTATCTCATGTATGGCTAGGGCTCATAAATATTTTTATGACTTAATACTTTATAATTATTTTCTACAAAGTTTTTGATGAAATTTCTGTGTAACTTGTATTTTTAGCTGAAATTCAGAAATTGAAGCATGGTGTCACCAAGGGAGATAAAAAGAAAAAGAAAGAAACTACAGAAAAGATTGCATTACTAGAAGCTGAACTGACTGCTAAACATCAGAAGGAACTGGCAGAGCTTAAAGACAATAATATTGTAGAGGAAGTTAGTACTTTCTAATTTCTACATCACATCTGGAAAAATGGTGTTTACTGAAAGAAATAATCCCATCATCTGTTATCTTTCATTTCCTCATTATAAATATCACATCCTTAGTGTGATATTGTACATAATGTTAACCCCACAATGGTAAGATGTACAGATGTGTGAACATAATTTTGCAATGACAGTAATAAAGGAAAAATTTGTGACTTCAAGTTTGATTTAATTTATGAAAATTATATATAATGCAATAGAAGTTCAATGTAAATGAGTGTAATGTCACATGTTAAATGGGCATAGGGGCATTTATGTATATATGGGAAATTACCCAGAAAAACATTTTAACTTGTGTACAGTGTTTCATTTTATCACAGCTTTTATGACTCTGTAAAAATAGTATGGCACGGTCGTGCATATATTTGATGTGATATCATTTAAGTTATATAGACATACATGTAGCTAAAAAGTGCACATTGTTGGCATTACACAGTAACACTAGTCATGTCAATGAAAAAGTGATTGTTTTAAATGAAAAATAGTTCTTATTTATGTATGTAATAAATAGAATATTCATGTAAGCTCATAACTAAATTCATTGAACTCTTTGATTACATGATATTGTGCTTGTAAAAGGCTCGCATAATATAATTCTATTCAGCTTGAAGAATAATCTTCACTCATTCAATTTTCTCATTATGACAACTTGTAAATACATGTGAATGCTATTGCAGTATCTTTCTGATCTCTTAGATGTTGGTCATTTTAGGATGCTGAAATTGAAGAAGTTGTTAATTCAGTGGACAAATTGAGCACTGAGGACCATGATGGACAAGATGAAGTGGTACAACAATCAGCAAAACCAAAGAAACAAAGTAAAGCACAGAAAAGAAGGGTAAGTGACAAGTCTGATTTCTTATTTTAGGGGCGCAGTTTAGTCTAACTTCTTGTTTTTGGCATAAAACGTTATTTAAGAATATATGTGTACAAAACACTAGAAAGTTTTTTTAAAGAAGTTCCTGTAGTTTGTATAAATAAATATTCTTATTTGTGGTTAAATTTTGTCTGTTTTTTCTGTTGTTTTTTTTTCCCTTAATTTCCTTTACTTCCCTTCCTGGTAAATAAATGCCTTCAATATTTTCACAATGTTCTGGAAATAGATATCTACATGTGCATTTTATGATACATATAATATATGATTAATGATACTATCAAAATACAACAAACCTATGATATGAGACCTATTATTATTCTAATGAATAAGGTCTGATAAATTATTTTCTTTACATTCCTTTAATATTTTATTTGCTTTATTTGTTTGCTTTATTTCTATACAAGTTAAACATGATACATTTATGTACAGAACAAGAAAGCAGCTAAGGATGAAGAGAGGGAAGAGAGAATAAGAGAACAAGAGATAGAGAACCTGACATCATCTAGACATATGGAAGCTGTGAAAATAAAGTCAGTCCTTAAACAGAGAGGTCTACAGATACATGAGGTTAGTTTCAGCATTCTAATGTTTTAGTGGTGATTTGAACAGTCCTTTTGATTCTATTATAGAGCTTGACCAGCCTAAATTTCCATGATGTCTGACTAACTGTTAATACAGTAATTGTTATATTCAAGAGGCCACTAGCGATAGTAGAATTGTCTAGCCCACAAATTTTGACAACTCTTATTAATTTTAACACTGTTTGCCCTAAATTTTGGACAGTTATGAATTTAATGCAGGTCATATATAGAAGACATGTTAGGTGGGCTGGTATTGGTAATTTTATAGACTTATAAGTATGCTGTATAATATGAATACATCCAAAAACAATTCTGCTTGCTGGCATATAGTACTTATATAATTATGAATGTAGCAAATATCCATTCTGTAAATAGAGCAGTATAGAACAAATTGTACCAAAGTTGAATATCATTTGTGATAAAGGCATCATCTACAGTGTTTGTGAAACTCATTTAAGCTATTTTGGGAAGTTACAAGAGTCCATTTTGTTAATTTGACAAAGTAATGAGTAATTACAAAGATGATTTTGTGTTAAAAATGTAATGGTAGGTTTAGAAAAGGAAAATATTTATAATTACATTAAAACGTTTTTTGGGTTTATCATGTACTGGTGTTAATCTCACCAAAATAAGAGTTTTTAATATGGATGAACATTGAAATGCCTTTTTGACATTAATCTTAGTTTATGAATAACTTTATATAACTTTAATTAGTTATGAATACTTATATGAGTTAATTGATTACCTCCCTGTACATGTTTTAATTTCTCATGACATTGGGTTTTAATTTCTCATGACATTGGGAGTAGTTTCATTTAATAACAATGTTGATCATTTGTATTTTCAGATTCCCTCTGATGGTAATTGGTAAGTTTGGTAGAAACTTTTCCTTAAGTTTACCAATAAGATAACTGACATGTGAATAAGGAATAAATTATCATTGTTTTTTGTGTAATATGTTTATAGTTTTAGCATGATAAGGTATTTTGAATGGTATTTTAGATATCACAGATAAACCAGCATCATTGTAAATGCATTTATACTAATAGCAATACTAGCAAATACATGACCCCGGTCTTAGTATAATGAAAGTACAATGTAATGGGTTATTTCATCCAGACAGTTGAATCTGGTGACCAAGCATTTAAGGTCTCTGACTTTGAAGTAAATACCACTTGCCACTTTTGGTTCAAATGATTATATAGAGCATTGCATTCCTAAATAGAACATTTCCAGCTAGCTTTTGGAATGTTGGTTGTTCTTCTCAGTTGCCTTCTTGTGCTAAAAATAATTCTTCAGCAGTATTGCTACAAGCAACCATAGTCAGCTTAGCAACCATAGCTTCATTCCATTTCAGCAGCTACAGTGATAGCTATGTATTAACTGTTTGAGTCTTGAAAAGAGATAAATGTAAATCATTCTCTAAACATTTCCGTTTCTAGACTAACTATATCTGGATATTTTTTATATTTTTTAGTTTATATGCAGCAGTTGCCCATCAGTTGGAGGACAGAAAAATCTCAGTATGTATTATATAATATCTATATTATAGTATTAACAACTTTCATATGTTACCAAGTTAGGCCCCTCTGCATCCCAAACCAGCCTCTAACAACCTCTATACTGTTCTGTGCTAAATTTTACGATTTTGATAGAATCAACAATGTACAGCATGGATCTGACTTATAATTCATTAAGTACTGTACTGACAATAGCTAATTTAGTGTTGTTGCATGACTTATAATTCATTAAGTACTGTACTGACAATAGCTAATTTAGTGTTGTTGCATGACTTATAATTCATTTAGTACTGTACTGACAATAGCTAATTTAGTGTTGTTGCATGACTTATAATTCATTTAGTACTGTACTGACAATAGCTAATTTAGTGTTGTTGCATGACTTATAATTCATTTAGTACTGTACTGACAATAGCTAATTTAGTGTTGTTGCATGACTTATAATTCATTTAGTACTGTACTGACAATAGCTAATTTAGTGTTGTTGCATGACTTATAATTCATTTAGTACTGTACTGACAATAGCTAATTTAGTGTTGTTGAAGTGTAGTTGTAATCTGACTACACATACCAGGCTCTAATTGAAAACTATTTTGCTTAATTTATTATTAGACAAATTCCAGTCATAGTTAAACAGTACAGTAAACTTCACTTATAGCGAACACGGTTATAGCGAACTTCCGGTTATAAGGAACAATTTATTTTGGCCCAAATTTTGCCCTTCTTTATTTAATATAAAAATATACGGTTATAGCGAACACGGTTATAAGGAATTATCGCTTATAAGGAACTCATTTCTTAGTCCCAATTTAGTTAAAAGTACAGAAAATTAAACTTTTATAACGAACTCCAAAATATCGGCTATCCGTAAATTGATCCCGCATTTTCAACTTTCGTTTTGTATAAATCATTGAAAACTACAAAGTATGCTTGATTTAAAATTTAAATGAAAAGAAATCTATTTCGTGTTATAAAGTCTGCAGAGTCCCTTGGAACTGTTAGAGTCCTCGCCCTACCGGGCTCGGGCACCAACCGTTCCTCGGGACTCTGCAGACGTTATAACACGGAAAAACGTGCGTTAACCCTATATAAAAGGAAAGAAAAATCGAAAATCTTGGTTTTCTTAATAATGGAAAGAAAACGAAAAGTACTGAATATGATGTTTTATGTGAAATTGAGAAAGGGAGTAAAATTAAAACTGAAATACCAAAGGATTTTCAAATTCCAAAAAGTACGCTTTCGGATATTGTGTCTAAAATAGAAATAAACAACTATTTTTTCTTAATCAAATGCTCTTCAAAATGGCAGACGTTGGTAAACAAACAGTTCGTTATATGTAAATCTGTTCGCTATAAAAACTCCTGATACAAGGAACTAATTCGCTATATGCTTAAAAGGAACTCCGGATATAAGTAACAGATTTTGAATGTCCCGATGAGTTTGTTGTAAGCGGAGTTTACTGTATTTCATTTAGCTTGTTTGTGATAACAGCTTGAAGCTGATTTAAACCAGTATTGAGTCTGCTTGTTGGAACTAACCTGTACTGGTTTCCTATGATGGAATGTGGTTGTGAATGGAATATGGTTCAAACCCATGTTCTGAATGATCACTGCCCCAGCCACTAAACATGAATTCCTAGTTTTTAGGAAAATGCTGCTAACATTTCTAATATTAAGGGTGTTAAAAGACTTGTGTTCCAAAAATGCTGGAAAAAGTCTTGTTTATTGTTTTCTAAAATAGATGACAATTTAATATAATACATAAGCATTCATGACATGCAAATTTGATTAAAATGGACTTGAATAACATATTGATATGTTGTGTCTGTTGACAGAGTAGTGTGGACAGTTTGAGGACTCAAGTTGCTAAGTACATGAGGGAGCATGCTGACGACTTTCTTCCATTTCTATCTAAAGATAATGGTGACTGCTTTACACAAGGTATAATACATGTATAATATTTAAACTCCAGGATATTTCTTATATAGACATTCATGTAATACTAGTTTTATTTTCATGTGTATTAAAAACAAAGCTGTTATAATATACTCTTAGGTACATTAACTAAAGAATTTATTTTAAACCTGATTGGTCCATGTAATGATGTATTATCAATAAATATCAATTTTTTGCAATAATAGTTCAGATATAAAGTTTATACATTTAACTGATATTTTTATTTGATTTTGAATATGATCTATGATAGAACAGAAACAATAAATACCACATGTAAATATTTTATTAGTGATTAAGATATGAGTTTGCTGTTCAGAAAAGAAGCACTTGTAGATCTAATTTTGTATTCTCAGTGAAACTTCTCAGTAACTGATAAGATATAATAGATTAATCCTGATTATATACCAAAATACCTTACCAGCCATATCTTCATTTATGAGCTAACTTTTTACTTTTTTAATGTTTGAGTGTTGACTGGAACTTTAAAATGGTTGATACTTTATTTTCAGCAAATAAATTGTTGAGATGTGCCAGTGATATCATTCAAACTTCTGCAAATATAAATACGACATGCATTAGTTCACAAAGTGAACAAACAAAGTTAAATAAGTCCTGTGTTGCTTTGTACATATGAAAAAAACATTTGTTCTAGGTTTTACTGTAATGAATGAATTCCTTAGGATGATATAATTTTGTATCACATCTTTATAATATGAGCTGCGTCATGACAAAACCAGCGTAATGCATTTGCGACCAGCATGAATCCAGGCCAGCCTCAGCATCCGCGCAGTCTGATCAGGATCCATGCTGTTCGCTTACAAACCCTATAACAAGTAGAGAAACTGATAGCGAACAGCATGGATTCTGATCAGACTGAGCAGATGTGCAGGCTGGTCTGGATCCATGCTGGTCGCAAACCCATTATGTTGGTTTTATCATGGCACGGCTCATATAAACTTCTATTGCAGATGATTTTGAAGCTTACTGTAATGATTTAGAGACTACACCAGCATGGGGAGGACAGTTGGAGGTAATAATTAGGTTGTGGAGTTTGCACACTTTTGTGATAATGATTTACTATACAGATGATTTTATGTGCACTCTTACACAACTTTTCTTAAACAATAAAAATATTTGATTATGTTTTAATAAGTATAGATGTTAGTTAATATTAATTGTTTACAAATACTTTTAAAAAAATACAAACATATATCCCAGAATGACAGACTGTATTTCGTACTAGTACATCTAAAAGACTGGCATTTATTGATTTAGAGTGACGTTTAGTATATCATGACATATATGGATTACAAAAATCTATACTGTCTGCTATGAGTAAAATGTAAATACATTTGTACTGCTTTTAATCCAGAGCAAAAAAAGAAGGGAAATACAATTTAAAATAGAAAAATGCCAGAAACTTTTCTTCACACCTGCAAACTTTTGGTAATGTAGCAGATAGTTAATGAATATAAATTTATAAAACTTTGTTAAAAGAAATGTCACTTCCAATGGCAATTCATACAAAATAGCAATTTCACTATAAACACATACAGATATATGCATCAGCATCATGATGTTTATTATTAAATGCTATGAAAACATGTAAGTTCAGTTTTGTTTTTAGCTCGACTATTCAAATAGTAGAGCTATTGTAGTCACCCGAGCGTCGGCGTCCGCATCGGCGTAACCACTTATGTTAAAGTTTTGTAATACCTCAAATATTTTCAAAGTCCATTGACATATGGCTTTGAAACTTTGCACACTTGTTCACCATCATGACCCCAACCTGTAGCCAGGAGGAGGGAACTGTATCAAGCATTTTGACAGAATTATGCCCCTTTTTTGACTTAGAATTTACGTTAAAGTTTTTGTAATACCTCAAATATTTTCAAAGTCCATTGACATATGGCTTTGAAGCTTTGCACACTTGTTCACCATTATGACCCCAACCTGTAGACAGAAGGAGGTAACTGTATCAAGCATTTTGACAGAATTATGCCCCTTTTTAGCTTGACTATTCCATAAGAATAAGTAGAGCTATTGTAGTCACCCGAGCGTCGGTGTCGGCGTCTGCTTCGGTGTAACCACTTATGTTAAAGTTTTTTTAATAGTTCAAATATTTTCAAAGTCCATTGACATATGGCTTTGAAACTTTGCACACTTGTTCACCATCATGATCCCAACCTGTAGACAGGATGAGGTAACTCTATCAAGCATTTTGACAGAATTATGCCCCTTTTTCGACTTAGAATTTACGTTAAAGTTTTTGTAATAGTTCAAATATTTTCAAAGTACATTGACTTATGGCTTTGAAACTTTGCACACATTTTCACCATCATGACCCCAACCTGTAGACAGGAGGAGGGAACTGTATCAAGCATTTTGACAGAATTATGCCCCTTTTTCAAATTAGAATTTACGTTAAAGTTTTTGTAATACCTCAAATATTTTCAAAGTCCATTGACTTATGGCTTTGAAACTTTGCACACTTGTTCACCATCATGACCCCAACCTGTAAACAGGAGGAGGTAACTGTATCAAGCATTTTTTGTTACTATCAAGCACTAAGAACAGTCGAGCGTTGCTGTCCTACCGACAGCTCTTGTTCGACTTAGAATTTACGTTAAAGTTTTTGTAATACCTCAAATATTTTCAAAGTTCATTGACATAAGGCTTTGAAACATGTTAAAATTTATACTCTTCTTTGAGAGCATAATATGACTCTCTCCAAGGCCTATAACTGTAATATGGATTTAAAGAAAAATTTTGCCTTTTTCTTTACTGAGAAAGTTTTACCTTTTAATCAAGGCTTTTTTTACTATCAAGCACTAAGAATAGTGGAGCGTTCTGTTCTACCGACAGCTCTTGTTGCGAGTTAGGATTTCTTGTACTGTCAAAAATTTGAAAGTGGAAAAAAAAGTTTAGCTCTAGCCCTGTAATTGGTCTGTTACCAAGGCACATAAATATTATACTTTTATTATTAACCTAACCAGCAATGAGAAATACATACCTGACTGGATAATATTTTATTAACTATATAGTATAGTAAGTTACCATGTGATACAGAGTTAATGATATGATGTGGTTTATTGCAGATACAAGCATTGTGTAATGTGTTACGGATACCTGTAGAAGTTGTTCAATCTGAAGGCCCATCAATACTTACTGGAGAACATTATGGTGGCAATCCACTAGTTTTAACGTAAGTCAAGCTGATTTTGTTATAATTGAACAAATCAATTAATTTTTACTGACAAATGTAGACATGTTGCTAATGGAAGGTTGATGGTTCTTTACAGGTGTTTGCTCCTGTCAAACACAATGTACAGACGTCTTTCTCCATCATTAAAACTGAAAACTTTTCTTACAGCGTGACTTAAACCTGAACCAAGAAAAAAAAGGAAGACAATTATAATCTTGTTGGTTTTAAATGTTTATAATGGTTCAGTGATTTTACTCATTGGCTCTCTATATATAATATTTTGCATGAAATGGTAAGTGATATTGATACATATATTTAGCTGTAACTAAAGTTGTTAGATTTTAAGTTACACACTGACACTAAATGGTGTCTTTCTGGAGGAAGATCTCAGGTGGTCCACTGTACATTATAACAGGCAGAATGCATTAAGTGGGCTCCTGAGTGAGCCCATGAAGGGCAAGTGATGTTGAAGTCAGTAACCTTAACTACTCTGCTAAAATAACGGTTTAACCACATTCTGCCTAAATCTGTTTATAAAAACATGAGAAACAGCTTGTCCATTTCCTTAGAGAAATGGATGTGGACACAACACTCATAGCGCAGAGTAAATTACCGTATAAGTACTTTTTCTGCGGGAACTTTATTTCTGCGGTTCATAACGACACCGCAGATTTAAAAATCGCAGAAAATTAAGCCTTCCCTTGTTTATGTCGAATTTCAACTACCGGGGGATAGTATAAATACAATACCACTTGTAGTTATCCGCTTTTGTAGATGGGATTTTTTATGTATCCGTCATGAACAAAATATTTTTAAAAAAAACTTACTTTGCTTGTCCTTTTTGTTGAAATAAATAATTATCATGTTTGTATGATTTTCACTCACCTCAAGCTTGATGGGTCTTTTTTGTGAATAAAAAATTTTGTGAATAAAAAAAACAACAAACTATAATTATAGTTTGACAGGTGGTGCAAAAATGGCCCTTGTGTGGTATTTTCATTAAAATTAAAACCTACTAAAAATGGGATACGGACAAAAGCCCTCCCCCCCCCCCCCCCCCGACGAAAGCCCCCCTTCTAAAATGACAAGGTGGACAAAAGCCCCCCCATGAAATTTCCACATAGGACAAAAGCCCCCCATAAAAAAGTAAAGGTATGACAAAAGCCCCCCCATGGTCCATCAAATTTACATATAGTGTATACCTTATGTGCAATTAATGACTGTATTTTGTAGTATTTATCACCATATTTATACTGCGTTACTAACGCAGTAAGGGCTATTTATGCATATTTTGACCTCTTTTTGGTAATTTACGTGGATTTTAAGTGCCGATTGTAATGTGTCAAGTAATTTCTTTGTTCATTTCACAATTTTTTACCTTTAAATACATTTTCAAAATTTTCATGAAAATTAGGATGAATCTGCAGGCGTGCCGCTTTAATGTTTATTAATAATGTATATATTGAAGTGATAACAAAGTATGATAACAGATGAAATAATACATACATGTAATACTGAATTCATAGCTTTTCATATACACAATAAGCGTCAGAAGAGTAGTAATGTTTAATCACTATTGTAAAGGGATCAAATTAATATCATTAACACTATGTTTTTTTATACACATAAAAAACACAACTTTAATACATGCATGCTTAAAAATATTACAAACATGAAGATGAAGAGCACATGGATGAAATAAAGCACACTTTATTGATAAATTATTCTCACAGTCTCTGCTACAGTTCAGTTTCAGAAAAAGTTCACATTTAGTTGAGTCTGATACATTGTGACATGGCATACAGAAATTGTGCCATAGTCTTCTCACCCATTAATTCATTTACACTAAATGTAAATTTGATGGACAATGGGGGGGGGGGGCTTTGTCCTACCTTTACTTTTTTATGGGGGGGGCTTTTGTCCTATGTGGAAATTTCATGAGGGGGCTTTTGTCCACCTTGTCATTTTTAGAAGGGGGGGCTTTCGTCCGGGGGTGCTATTGTCCTACACTCGCTATAAATACACCTTTTATGTATCCGTACAATATATTTAGTCGACGTGCGATTTTGCCATTTTTTATTTTCACACTTCATATTTATACAAATACAGTATTAAAATGTTATTTTCGTGCATATGCACGTGCATATACCGATACATATTGATTACGACGAAACACATTATCAGTCGTGGAAGTAATGTTACATTATCAAATCTTGAAATGTTGTCTTTTTTTATCGGTTAATTTTGTATAAATATCTTATAGTTAAAACGCAGAAATAAAACGCATCAATGCGAGAATGATAACACCGCAGAAAAAAAATACGAAGAAATTTAAAACCCCTTATTTTAACAAAAATCGCAGAATATTAAGCCCGCAGAAATAAGTACTTTTACGGTACTTCCACAATTTCATAGACATTGAAACTGATTAAAATTGCCTCTAGACCAGTGTTGGTCTTTCACAAAATCTTTGAAGTTTACCACATAAATACATGTAACCTTTTCTGTATGAATATGAAGCTGTATGAATATGCAGCTACAGGAAACCATTCTAAATAAATTAGGAGTGTTAGCAGCCCAGTATTTGATTGGAAAATAAATGTGGTAAAAGTCAACATTAGCCAATCAAATATCGTTTTTGTGATGACCACAAAAACATTGATGGCTTGATTTGTCTTTCTGTTTATGCCCCCCATTCTAAAGTGGATTTTGTTAATGATAATTTTCGGTACTTACTTTAATATACTTACTTACATATATTTCAAAATTTATTCTCAAAATGTTAATCATTACAGATATTACAGACATGCATATGGACTAGGAGAACACTACCACTCTGTGGAAGAGAAAGTTGACAATCCTGAGGACGACTTTACATGACACAAGTTGTGATGGGTATTCACAAGGAAAACTTTAATATTGTTAGATTTCATCCACTGAAGTCAGACACAATCACTCAAGTATAAAATGAAAATACCAACCTGACATCAATGCCATTTTGATTTATATATTTATTGATATTCTAGGGCATTTTAAAATCTTACGTTGAAAACTTTGCAATATTTTTATTAGGAATGTTAGTGGTGTTTAGTGTGAAATGTTTTTATTTTAGTTTATGGAAATTTCAAACTATTTGAAACAAATATTTTAATATATATTGGAATGAATCGATTAACTTTGCAAAAGATTTTAATCAATTTTGCTAGGATTTTTATTTGCTGAATACCTGCTTTTACAGACAGGTATTTACTACATGTATAACATTCTGATATATACACAGTTAAAATGTATATGTTGGGCTAGTTGAAGACAAACAATTTTTAAGCCATTGAGAAGCATCTCCGTTATATGGGTTTGTTAGTTCTTGCCATGAAGATTAAGCAATTCAAGCATTAAGAAAGTTGATTGCACAGTAGTTCCCAGTGATTATTAAATTTGATTATACTTTCTTTGAATGATGACCATATTTAAATAACATTTTAAGGATAACCTGGCTGTAGGATTTCCAGCGCTGTTTCTATGTCATAAATCATTTTTGAGAATATATTTGTTTTGGTCACAAAGTTCAAGTTGTTTCATTGTGCATCAACAATTTGGAGAAGGGGAAGTTTTATATCATTATCTAAAACCAAGATTTTACAATCTCTTCACATATTTTATTTATATTTTAGATATATCATAGTGTAATGCTGTTTAATAAAAATAAAGCAATTTTATATATGTGTGTACAAGTTTCAGTCATGTTTTATATGGACATTCAAGATGCCAATACCACCCAATTTAGAAGTTTCGGTATCAAGGAGGTAACTTATTTTTTCTTTATGAAAATAAAACGCCACTGAGCTTGCAGTTATCATTTATTTTTTTAATTTAGAATATGTCTGATTTGCTCACATATTAATTTAAGCATGTAACATCTACTTAAGCAATGTTTGCAAATATACTTCACTTAGGTGAAATCGTTCACTTGAACCATTTGGAAGTAAAAGACAAGCAATTAAAATCGCTGCTTCATGGCTGTTGTCTTCGCCGTTGTCATGCAAAAACTTTAATGTAACGGATTATTCAAATATTTTAAAAGATATCAACAAGAAACTTGGAATACTTGCTTATCATGACAAGGCACAGTTGTTAAACAAGCTGCATTAACATGAAATTTGGACTCCTTGATTAGTTGTGTAACAAGGGGCATTTTCCTGGAGGCATTAATTTTTGGAGAAATGTTCATTTTATAAGGTGTTGTTAAAGTCATGTTGGTGTTTCCATTAATGTTGATCATAACTTTTTAAGTTCTTTGGTGTATTGTCTTTATACTTGGTGACCATTTTGTAAACACATCTAAAAGTCATACATTAACTATACTTGAAAGTGTAAGCTGTTAGCTCACATGGTCAAGGTGAGTTATAGTGATGGGGCTATGTCAGTTGTTGTGCGTAGTGCATTGTCAACATTTGGGTTGTTAACACTGTAGCAGTCACAGTTTTGATAGGATCATAATCAAACTTTGTCAGAATGTTTGTCTCATGAAATATAAGTCAAGAACAAATATGGGTCTTCTTAGAAGAACAAATATGGGTCATCTCGAGTCAAAAACTAGGTCATAGGAGCTAAAAATAGAGGAAAAAAATGTAAACATTATTTTGGCTGCAGTTTTGATCCAAATATCCTGGAAATTGTTTGATGATTTCTAGGTCAAGTTTCAATATGGGTCATCTCTGGTAAAAACTAGGTCACAGGTGTTAAAAATAGATTTTTTTTGTTAGCACTCTAGGGGCTAATGTTGCAGTTCAAATTTCCTCGAAATTGGTCAGGAAGGTTGTTTTGATATTTTCAAGGTCATGTTCGAATATGGGTCATCTCGGGTCAAAAACTAGATCACTGGAGCTTAAAATAAAAAGACCTTGTTACCACTCATTTGGCTGCAGTTTTGATCCAAATATCCTGAAATTGGTCAGGAAGGTTGTTTTGATGATTTCTAGGTCAAATTCGAATATGGGCCATCTCGGGTCAAAAGCTAGGTCATACAGCACAAATATCGAAAAACCTTGTTAACACTCTAGGGGCTACTGTTTAAGTTGAATTATCCTGGAAATTGGTCAGAAAGGTTGTTTGGTGATTTCTAGGTCAAGTTCGAATATAGTCATACCTGGTCAAAAACAGGGTCACACAGCCCAATTATTGATAAACCTTGTTAACACCCTAGGGGCTACTATTTAAGTCGAATTATCCTGGAAATTGGTCAGAAAGGTTGTTTTGATGATTTCTAGGTCAAGTTTGCATATGGGTCAACTCGGGTCACACTAGGTCACACAGCCCAAATTAAATGGGATTGAGCCTTCATAGTCAAGTGAGCGATATAAGGGCCATCATGGCCCTCTTGTTTAATGCATAAGTCAGGTAGTACATGTAGTACATAAATGCAAAACTGGCAGATACTTATTTTAGCTGATATTGCAAATATATTCTCCTCTTTCCTATAAGCTGTCAGAGGCAAGTGCCTATAAAATATATTTTTGCAACATGCCTTCAGAAATTCCTGGATAGAACCCTGTTTCATTTTCTGATTTGGCACTTAGAAAGTTGCTGGCTGAATGAATTGATGGGTCATTTCCGTGTTTGGAAAGAAAAAATGGAGTTAACTTGGTTCTAAAAGTTCATCAGAGACTGTAAATAAATCAAGTGATTTTATTTTGAAATATCAAAATTAACAGATATAACATAATATTCAATATCAAGATAACATAGAAAAACAAAACTAAAACGATTTACCTGACTAAGATATCACAGACAGAATTAACATTTCAAATGTTTATGTTAAGCTTTCAGAGAAAACTACTCGGCAATTAAATGATGAGCTATCACTGAGTAAGTCGAATAATATGAATTAAATATATAACACAATTAACGTGATAAGATATCATAGATCTATATTGTATTCTGTAACACTGAGCAAAAAGATTTAAAACACTGATGGAAAGTAAGATGCATTAAGAAAAATGCAAAACAACCTACGATGACAAATGTAAAGCTTTACAATTGGTGCTTTGAAAATGCCTTAAAAATATCAGAAAAATATAACAAATAATCAAATCGAGTAGGTTCATTTTCTCTTGGATCGGACAATTTATCATTTGGAATTTCATGTCGTTTTATGTGTGTCATTTTATTGTCCAAATGACTGAATACATATAAACAATAAATACACTTACACATTTCTTAATAAATAAAAAATAAAATAGTGTAAAAGTACTTTTGTAGTTTGTCATAAATATCGGTATCACAGGTATAGTTCATTTAAAAACATAAAATTAGCAACTTCAACAAAACTAAAAGTGTATCTAGTATGCGTATGACCAGATATCAAAGACCGCCAATAAGACGTATGGAAATTCATTTATTAAGTACAATTGTAAGACTAATAAATAGTAAACAGCAACTGAAAATGGGAACAGAATGAAAGTGTCAAGAAACACTCGCTTTGCATTAATTGCATAATTACTTAAAGTTGTTTCATAAAGTCGCCCTCCAATTTATTTTCTATACAACAGCTCTTAGATCAATGCATTTTGTTTATGAAATGACATTTTACGCTTACACAGCATTTGTCATATTTGTCTTTACAATGTTATTTTCACTCCAAATCATACAATTTATATACATTGCTTGACATTTAACGTGGTTACATCAACTCGTCTTAATGGGTTTATATGTGATTACCACTACATGTAATTATTTCAAACAGCGACTGTCAATCGCAATATCTGGAAAAAGTGATCCCTGGGAAGAAAGACTTTAAAATATTTTAAGTCATCAGCCCTCAATTAAGTAAACCAGCTATGCCTTCCTCGTCTGAACAAAATGTATCTGCATGTCAATCAAATGTAAAATTTAAAAATACAATACTCAAACTTCATAGGATGATTGTCCATATTGGGCAAAAGTCCCTATTGATTTTGGGGTCACTAGGTCAAAGGTCAAGGTCACAATTACCTTAAAACCAAAAACAGTTTCCTGAGCATAACGTAAGTTCCATTTGGCCCACGATATTCAAACTTCATAGGATGATTATCCATATTGGGTAGAAGACCCCTATTGATTTGGGGTCACAAGGTCAAAGGTTAAGGTCATTATTAATAACTTAAGTATTAATCAACCTACAGCTTTTTTTTATAGGATGAACAGCGAATTCCATGTCTTACAAATGCTTCAGCCTTACTAAAAAAAAACACTTTCGGGCATATAATGCTCCGCCTAGCGGTGCTCTTGTTTTAATTTAGAATATGTCTGATTTGCTCCCATATTAATTTAAGCATGTAACATCTACTTAAGCAAGCAATGTTTGCAAATATACTTCACTTAGGTGAAATCGTTCACTTGAACCATTTGGAAGTAAAAGACAAGCAATTAAATTGCTGCTTCATGGCTGTTGTCTTCGCCGTTGTCATGCAAAAACTTTAATGTAACGGATTATTCAAATATTTTAAAAGATATCAACAAGAAACTTGGAATACTTGCTTATCATGACAAGGCACAGTTGTTAAACAAGCTGCATTAACATGAAATTTGGACTCCTTGATTAGTTGTGTAACAAGGGGCATTTTCCTGGAGGCATTAATTTTTGGAGAAATGTTCATTTTATAAGGTGTTGTTAAAGTCATGTTGGTGTTTCCATTAATGTTGATCATAACTTTTTAAGTTCTTTGGTGTATTGTCTTTATACTTGGTGACCATTTTGTAAACACATCTAAAAGTCATACATTAACTATACTTGAAAGTGTAAGCTGTTAGCTCACATGGTCAAGGTGAGTTATAGTGATGGGGCTATGTCAGTTGTTGTGCGTTGTGCGTAGTGCATTGTCAACATTTGGGTTGTTAACACTGTAGCAGTCACAGTTTTGATAGGATCATAATCAAACTTTGTCAAAATGTTTGTCTCATGAAATACAAGTCAAGAACAAATATGAGTCTTCTTGAGAAGAACAAATATGGGTCATCTCGAGTCAAAAACTAGGTCATAGGAGTTAAAAATAGAGGGAAAAAATGTAAACATTATTTTGGCTGCAGTTTTGATCCAAATATCCTGGAAATTGTTTGATGATTTCTAGGTCAAGTTTCAATATGGGTCATCTCTGGTAAAAACTAGGTCACAGGTGTTAAAAATAGAATTTTTTTGTTAGCACTCTAGGGGCTAATGTTGCAGTCCAAATTTCCTCGAAATTGGTCAGGAAGGTTGTTTTGATATTTTCAAGGTCATGTTCGAATATGGGTCATCTCGGGTCAAAAACTAGATCACTGGAGCTAAAAATAAAAAGACGTTGTTACCACTCATTTGGCTGCAGTTTTGATCCAAATATCCTGAAATTGGTCAGGAAGGTTGTTTTGATGATTTCTAGGTCAAGTTCAAATATGGGTCATCTTGGGTCAAACACTAGGTCATACAGCCCAAATACAGAAAAACCTTGTTAACACTCAGAGACTACTATTTCAGTCCAAATATCCTGAAAATTTGCCATAAAGGTTGTTTTGATGATTTCTAGGTCAAGTTTGATGTGGGTCTTCTCTAATACAGGAGCTAAAGATAGAAAAAATGTAAATATTCTTGGCTGCAGTTTTGATCCAAATATCCTGGAAATGGATCAGGTAGGTTGTTCTTATGATCGCGGGTAAAAAAACTAGGTCACAGGAGTTAGAAATATCTTGTTAACACTCTTATGGCTGCAGTTTTTATCCAAATATTCTTGAAATTGGTCAGAAAGATTGTTTTGATGATTTCTAGGTCAAATTCGAATATAGTCATACCTGGTCAAAAACAGGGTCACACAGCCCAATTATTGATAAACCTTGTTAACACCCTAGGGGCTACTATTTAAGTCGAGTTATCCTGGAAATTGGTCAGAAAGGTTGTTTTGATGATTTCTAGGTCAAGTTTGCATATGGGTCAACTCGGGTCACACTAGGTCACACAGCCCAAATTTAATGGGATTGAGCCTTCATAGTCAAGTGAGCGATATAAGGGCCATCATGGCCCTCTTGTTTAATGCATAAGTCAGGTAGTACATGTAGTACATAAATGCAAAACTGGCAGATACTTATTTTAGCTGATATTGCAAATATATTCTCCTCTTTCCTATAAGCTGTCGGAGGCAAGTGCCTATAAAATATATTTTTGCAACATGCCTTCAGAAATTCCTGGATAGAACCCTGTTTCATTTTCTGATTTGGCACTTAGAAAGTTGCTGGCTGAATGAATTGATGGGTCCTTCCAGTGTTTGGAAAGAAAAAATGGAGTTAACTTGGTTCTAAAAGTTCATCAGAGACTGTAAATAAATCAAGTGATTTTATTTTGAAATATCAAAATCAACAGATATAACATAATATTCAATATCAAGATAACATAGAAAACCAAAACTAAAACTATTTACCTGACTAAGATATCACAGACAGAATTAACATTTCAAATGTTTATGTTAAGCTTTCAGAGAAAACTACTCGGCAATTAAATGATGAGCTATCACTGAGTAAGTCGAATAATATGAATTAAATATATAACACAATTATCGTGATGAGATATCATAGATCTATATTGTATTCTGTAACACTGAGCAAAAAGATTTAAAACACTGATGGAAAGTAAGATGCATTAAGAAAAATGCAAAACAACCTACGATGACAAATGTAAAGCTTTACAATTGGTGCTTTGAAAATGCCTTAAAAATATCAGAAAAATATAACAAATAATCAAATCGAGTAGGTTCATTTTCTCTTGGATCGGACAATTTATCATTTGGAATTTCATGTCGTTTTATGTGTGTCATTTTATTGTCCAAATGACTGAATACATACACTTACACATTTCTTAATAAATTAAAAAGAAAATAAAATAGTGTAAAAGTACTTTTGTAGTTTGTCATAAATATCGGTATCACAGGTATAGTTCATTTAAAAGCATAAAATTAGCAACTTCAACAAAACTAAAAGTGTATCTAGTATGCGTATGACCAGATATCAAAGACCGCCAATAAGACGTATGGAAATTCATTTATTAAGTACAATTGTAAGACTAATAAATAGTAAACAGTAACTGAAAATGGGAACAGAATGAAAGTGTCAAGAAACACTCGCTTTGCATTAATTGCATAATTACTTAAAGTTGTTTCATAAAGTCGCCCTCCAATTTATTTTCTATACAACAGCTCTTAGATCAATGCATTTTGTTTATGAAATGACATTTTACGCTTACACAGCATTTGTCATATTTGTCTTTACAATGTTATTTTCACTCCAAATCATACAATTTATATACATTGCTTGACATTTAACGTGGTTACATCAACTCGTCTTAATGGGTTTATATGTGATTACCACTACATGTAATTATTTCAAACAGCGACTGTCAATCGCAATATCTGGAAAAAGTGATCCCTGGGAAGAAAGACTTTAAAATATTTTAAGTCATCAGCCCTCAATTAAGTAAACCAGCTATGCCTTCCTCGTCTGAAAAAAAGTATAACAAAATGTATCTGCATGTCAATCAAATGTAAAATTTAAAAAAAAACATACTTTGCACTTAAGAATCCAGTTGAAACTGGTTTAACCAAAAAAGTGATTACAATGAAAGAATAATTACTCTTTGAATTTGTATGTACAGTAACAATAATTGAGTGTCCCTTGTTATCATGCTTATTTAATTCAACAAGATTTGTCTTTTAAACATCAATAAATCTATTTGAAAAAAAAAAATCAAAACTTTAAAAAAAGATACAACAGTACATGTAGGCATTGTTAATTAAAAAAAAAACTCATCGAAACAATTGGAAAATCGTGGATTGGGTTTAATTGGGCCTTCTCATGTGATTGTTTTAAACGATCATCGTTCATGTCAACAGCTAAGTTGACATGAACGATGTCAGATACTGTAGATAATACATTATCCAGGTGATCAATGCATACAAATATTATACAAATTTTACATTAGACTCTCCGATTTTTAAAAGAAAACTAACAACCTTTATTTTCTTTACAAGGTCAAATTTTGATCAATATCTATTTTTTCACATGTCTTTCAATGGCCGCCGATGAAAAGCAGCGGAGTGTTTGAATAATCATTCAACGGGATCATTCAAGCTCATATTGACAGAAAATCCTTTTGATTGGATTGAAAACACAACATATTCACCTTCTACTTTATTCACCAGTTAATGATATCGAGTACTTCTTCAGAGAAAGGGTAAAGATAAGTTCTACTAGCCAAAAGACTTAAAAATCATCAGTTTCAGATGAACCTCCTGATGAATCTTTTAAAACAGCTGAGTGAAAAATAAAAAAGAAACAAACCTTTCATATCAGTTTGACCAATCGTCGTTGTTTGTGCGTTGTGTCTAGAACCTTTACAAAAATAAAACAAAGCTTTTTTGTTTCGACTATTTAAGATACTTTAAAATAAACATTTTTGCTAGACATGCAGAATTGAAAACATATTTTATTTTAAAGAAATATTTATTACCGATGATAGATAAAATTGTTTTTATCTATGTAGAATGATTCGCACTTTGTCTTTTTATCAGTCTGTTTATGTTTAGAATTTTTTCTTTCAAAGAAGCCACCGTCCATATCCAGTAACGCAGGAATGTGCAAATTAGTGGCTAAAACGAGCACCGCGATAAGTAAATGGACGAATATTTTTTATTGTACATAAAATTAGAAGAAATGAGTTAGCGCATACGATTGCTGAGACATTATACTTTAAACCTCATCAAAAATATCTCCGTGAAAATGTTTATTAGTCCCCTACCGGTTTAACCGGAGGGGACTTTAGGTTTACCCTCCGTCCGTCCGTCTGTCTGTCCATCTGTCAGTCCGTCCACAAAACTGGATCCCGCGATAACGCAAAAAATACTGAAAATATTCTTATGAAACTTAATATATGTGGATAGATGGCAGTATGGAGATTATGCACGTCTTTTTTTTTATTTCTTCCTATGTTGAAAATTCAGGTTGCTATGGCAACAAATAGACTGAAACTATGGGAAATTTAACACATAAACTGGATCTAGTGTTAGTGCAAAAAGTACTGAAAATGTTTTAATGAAACTTAAAATATAGATAGATGGTAGTATGGAAATCATACACATCATTTTAATCTTGAGGAGAATATTGAGAGCTGTCATACTTACCATACGTCGGCAACATCGTCAACAATTCTTATTCTAGTTTTTAGGCTTTTTCACTGTAAGTTCTTTATTTCGTACGGTATTTACTTAAAACTTCAAATATTTCTATAAAGTTTCTGGTCATCAACCACATCAAATGTGACAAGGTTTACAGCTCTAGCACATAAATTATCGGAATTACCTCCCTTGATCTTAGAATTTTCATGGAAAAAAATGTTTTTTTTATTTTTAATAACTTCTTTATTTCTTAATGTATCTATATGTACTTCAAACTTCATATATATGTTTCTTATTATCACTCAAATCATTTGTGAGAAGGTTTGATACTCTAGCAAGACAATTTCCAGAGTGATGTCCCCTTTGAAATTATTTTTTTTCGAGAAATTGGTATATTTCGCTCCAACTTCTTCACTCCTAATAGGGTTTACTTCACACTCCCACAACATAATTATATGACGACGTTTATCAATCTAGCATCCATATTTCCAAGATTACCGCCTCCTTAAACTTTTGATTTTTTCTTATTAATTCATTCTGTAGGGATGTTTAAAAAATTAATTTTAGAGTTATCTTCAGTCCGTCTGTTCTTAAAAACTGTTTTCTGATTAAATAACTTTTCCAACAAATTGGACCTTTTGATTATCTGTTGTATAAGCATAATTTCCTGACTTTTCATGGAAACCTAACACATTACTATGATACAGACAAACTAAGAAACTAAGAACTAAAAAGATTTAAGTTCATTCATGCCATTCATTCAATTGGTATAATTGAATGGTCAATGGCCCTTCAGAATGTTGCTGGGCTTCTTAACGGTAGGGGACTTATGGATTGCCGTAATACTATGATAATTGCTTGTTTTATAAGATCATTCGTGAAAATGACGACCTGACTAGCGTATTGATGGCGATTTTCAGTTTCGTTGATATCTTTACATACAAAAACGTACATATTACTTTATGATTTTTTTATATTCGGTGTAACTGAGACATTTTCCAATCTACACGTGTCATATTACACTTAATTTAGTAGATAAAACGTAATTGAGAACATTTTTACGAGGTAACGCTGAGTTCGTGAATGAAGAACTGAAGCAACGGCGGTTTTCTCATTAAAAGTCGCTAAATCTTATTTTACTAGCTTCCTTCTATTGTTATACGACATTTGTAGTTTGACAAATGTCTTAGGGATACAGAACATAAAAAAATAAAGTTATAAATGTGTTAAATGTACACATATTTATGTGACAAAACACAAAAGTCACCTTCAAACGGTAATCAGGTTGACTTTCTCACGAATGATCTAAAAAAGTAAACATATTCCTGAAAAAAAATTGTAATGCTGGTATGTGATAGCAGCCGTATGCGCTATTTCACTTCAGAAATAAAATATTTTGGTTCGTTTACTTACTGTGTTATTCGTTTTGGCAATAGCGTTGCACAGATTCGGCGTTACTTTTACGTTACTTGCATATTCCTGTGTTACTGGATATGCACGGTGGAAACTAACACAAACTAATCGTTTTTTTAGTGATTAGATTTTTCTCTTTAATTATGCCATTTCATTGGCTAGCATGTATGGTTAATTGGCTTCTTACAAGTATTGGACTCATGCTTGATTTAGGTAAAACAGATAATATACTGGCATCCGAACAATATTTGTCATAAACTGACATCCCTGCAGACATTGGAATATTAATATACGTATTTATGAAGTGTTCAAGCATATGTAGAAAAAATAAAGCAAGGATAAAACAGCTCCTAAGATGCTTTAGAGTTTATAGAATATAACACTCACCATTATCTTCGACAATTTTCTTTCTTTTTATGACGGGTGTTCTGTTCAGGGACCAGTAGCCACTTTCTCTGTTATCTATAATTTTAAAATGTTTGACGCCCTAAATATTGTAATTCGCTATCTGTTTTGCATACAACAAGAAATTATCAAATAATTTAAAAGAGAAAACCTCTATTGCCGTAATGTAATTAGCTGCGAGGAAATATACCAAGATTTTACCTATCGTATGTTCCCACACTACCAGGTCAATGCATTAATTGTATGCATTAATTGTATTTTGGCTTAATAACCGGGGATTTGTCCAACTGACAGTTAATAGCTTCAAGTAAAGATTTAACATCTGTCTTTCCTATCAGGCTGTATACTTGGGGTTGACAAAAAATCGAATCAAAACCAAAGAAATTCATTCGATGCTCTTTTGAGAAGTTGACATCTTTACCATTACCTTCTAAGTAAAAATATATAACTTGATATTTGTCATTTATAACTAAACTATAATTAATTACAAAATAATTGCTACATTAAACCGAGAACAGTGTTATCGTTAAATATCCATTGTGTTGTCTATTTTCTAAATCTGATTTATGTGACATGTTTCATTTTGTCAAATTGACACATTTATTACTTCACTTTAATTGACAACTAAATGTATTTATAAAATGATATTTTGCTATCTTCTTAATAAGTATAACTAGTTATATTAGTCATTTTAGAATTGTACACTAAATATAATAAGGTTATTATTATACCTTGTTGAGTACAATACTGAAATACTGATTTTCATTGGACAAGTACAAAGGGGTCAAAACTATATTATACAAGGCGCTTTAAAAGCGAATGGTGCATGCACAAAATCATTCCAAAACAAATAAAAACCTACTTAAAATAGCAATAATATAATGTTCCGGAACATTTTATTCTGTAAAAGTACATTATTCATTTGTGTTAAATTACAGAAACATTCTATGTTACAGCTTTTCCGGGAATCAACCATATAATAATGGAACCAATATAATTTTATTGCTGATGAATTTTATAAAAATAGTTCATAAGATATAGATTTCTACCCTTTTAATTGAAAAGGGAATCAGTTTTTCTATAAAATAATCACCAGGGTATCACTATTTTATATCGTTTCATAAAGGGTCTTTCAAATAGAATTTCTTTTTCATAGAAAATGATTAGAGGTAGGAACAAAATGATTTCGTAAATTGCACAGGCATTCGGAACATTTGCCATGCCAATAATGGTCAAATTATCATAAAATATTCACCCCTTGATCACCAAGAACAAAATTATAATCCAGCACCCGTTTAATATATAAAATATATACAAGATTTATAACTCGCCGTAGCGTATTCCCCATAAAACGGTCAACGTTTTGCTCTCGCAGTTTCTTTTTTTTTTAATTCGACATATTTTCATACTTAAACGTGCAAACATAGCACAATATATATATCTTTCAGTAACCGTTTGTTGTAATGTTCGTTTATTAATAGACAATAACTAATATAAATTAAATCAAGTGCGTTGATACAATGAAGTAAAATAAAACTCGACTAGTAGACAGGACTGATTTTGAGAATTTGGCTCTCTATAAGATGCTAGAGGCATTTTGTAGTACAAGTGGTATCTTGGTGTATTTAACCTATTTAAGGTATGCTGGATCCGATAAAGGTGGATACCAAACTGAAAAACTTGATCTTGACCATTGAAATGGCCATTTAAAATGACCACTAAAATGGCCGCCAAATTTCTTTATCATAAATGGATGATATATCAAATAAAACTTTAATGAAAGGAAAAGCCTGAAATTTGTCACAAAGCATGTTTAGGTAAAAACAAATAAGACACCAAAACAGAATTTAAAAAAAGCCAATCCAATATGGCCGAAAACATCCAAGATGGCGGACATTTTCTTAAGGCCAATATAGGAACCGCCAAATTTATGAAATGGATGATTTATCAAATACAACTTTTAAAGATAGGAAAAACCTGAAATTTGTCACAAAGCAAGTTAAGGAAAAAACATATTAGACACCAAAACAGAATTTAAAAAACCAATCCAATATGGCCGAAAAATCCAAGATGGCGGACATTTTTCTATATGCCAATATAATAGTAATATAGTAGTAATATTAAAGATAGTACTGACTATTTTAAGGCATTTTAACATAAGAGACTATAATGTAAGAGATAAAATTTCTAGAAAGTCCTTACTCCTTTGAACCATCACTTTATTTAGGGTTTACGCAGCGAACACTACATTCTTCCCTTCCCTATCTGCTAAATATATAGATATTTCATGTATTTTATCTGGCACTTTATGCAAGGATATAGAGTGGCTACTCAGATTCCTACTTATATTTGCAAAACACTATATACCAGTATTTCTTTCAACATGGTTTTTAAACTTGACTAACCACCTGAGAAATTTCTAAATAGTTTACTCTTACTCATCAGAGCTGCCCAATACAACTTACTTATTACGATTTTAAATTTCAGGAAATATTATGTAGGATGATTTATATTGTCATTAGAAATTTAAAACCAATAACACTTATATATCAGCTTAGATTTAATTTTGCTTCACTAAAGGATTTATCACTGTCAAACAACCCTATCCTCCCATGCATGCACTGGTTTCCAAGTCAGGTGTCAGTGAATGAGGCTTCATCTTGAGAATAATGCATCACCTAAATACACATCTACATATCTAAAAGCTGAACTGCATGAGCATCTAAAGGATTATATTTTGATCCTAGTTAAAATGCCCTATCCTGCGACTTACAAATTTTATTTATTGACCCATAAGCAACAACATTAGGGAAAAGCTGTGTTACTATGATGTCAATGATTGGAGTTTGTTTTCATAATGACATTGTTATAAAGCCAAAGGATTCAAGCTAAATAAGAGACTTTAATTATTATAAATAACAAAATGGCATTGGATTTTTAAATGTTTAGCATGAGCTTCATAATGGCCATGTCAAACAGTCAGTCAGAATGTTTGAATCTTATAACGGCCGACTTTTCTCGTTATGGATGTGTTTTTTCATAATGGCTGAGTTTTCTATCCATAATGTCATAGAGAAAATGCATCAGCTCTGAATTGCAAGTGCTAATGCGCCCAATATTGCACATTTAATTAATAATGCATATTATAAAACTCATAGTGAATCAAAAACATCCGAACCCTTGGGCCAGACTAAGAAAAAAAGTTTTTTCGTTGGCAGCAACATTTATCGCCTTGTGACTTTGTCATTGAATGAGATGTCATGGTTATGACTTCCAATTCTGCTAAATGTTTGTTTTATTTTCATCACAAGAAATCCTTTTCCACGCAATTTATGAATAATTTACATTAAAGAGGCCATTATATTATGCAAACGTTTTGGCTTTCTTTTTTTAATAACAGTAACTTGTACTTGAAGCTTGCACAAAGTTGGTTACGACAAAGTGTTCTACTGTGATGTCAGCCAAACAGATTAACTACAACATGCATATCCAGGCTACAATTGCCCTTTACCTTCAAACAATAGAAAGTAATCAGAAGTTATCATAATTATTCATGAAAAATTAATGATATTCTGTCAATCCCTGGAGAAAAGTTAGAGTAATTTACTGTAACTGTTGTAAAAGAATAAGAAATAATTGTGTCTTAATTACTAATTTTTAAATTAATTTGCCAAAGGTCTGATTATGGCTACTTCAACCAATAAGACGTGTAAAATTTGAGATATTTGTTTCTAAATGTTATGATCCACTAAGTCACTGGGTATACTGTTATAATTCAGGCACTGCTTTTCTTGCAATTATCCTTACTCCCAACATTACTAAATGGTCTGAAGTTGAACCACTCTTAAACTACTCTTCCCCCACCATCACTCACTGGGACATAGCCCTTCCTATAGCTACCATAACCACCACTATCGCTAAGTCCCCAAGACACTCAGCATCAACGGCAACATTATAGAGCAAGCTTCCCATATAAAAGAAAGTTGTAGGAGAGTGATCAGAAGACTGATATGATCGTATGATTGCTTGTCAGTTCTTACCACCACTACTCCATCACTACTCCCTAACCACCATACATTTTCTGCATTTACCCCCCAAAAATATGAACAAATAGTCCTGTCGGTATTTTCTGACCGATGAGATGGCTTCATTGATTGTGTTGGGATCACTAATGTTAATTTTAAGCCACCCGTAATAGATTAACTTGTCCTAATAGACTTGTTTTAAAACAAGCCACGCTTATAAATGCTAACAACTTTCTCAGCTCAAGCATATAACCTGTTTGCCAAAAACTTTAAATATTCACAAGATTCTCAATTGCGTTTTAGCTGATTCTTGTGGGATTTGAAAATGAAAGCGTTGCAGTTGCATTTGCTATTGAATTACCAAAGCTCAAATTACCGATAGCCTTGACCAAACTAGGTTCAAAGTCAAATGAGATCATGGCATGATACGCTCATAGCCTTAGTATTTTACAGTGGAATCCATAAAAGCACTAAAATCAAAAAGAATGTCTCCTGAGTGATCTCCAACCCAGTCAATCCTAATTTTCTTACAAGTCACTGGTTTACATTACCTTACCTAGATGTTTTGTTATTGTTGCTGTTCCTGGATGGCGACATATACAATTAACAAGATTCAACCATTTCTCCCCATAAGCCATTCAAAATCCACATGATAACAAATTGAAAGACAAAAAACCTCAAAAAGGGACCCCTATTGTGCTCGCCATCCGCCATATTTTTGTCATGTTAGCTTTATAGAATTAAACTACTTTCTTCATATTCAAACCTTGAATCCAGTGTGTGGGCTTCTACTGGGTAAACAATATATGGACTATTTCTATTAAGAGAAGGAACATAAGCTCTTTTGTTCAGGAATGAGTTTTTTTTTTCACGATTTGTTTTTTCGAAAACCCGACTGAATGGCGATTTCTAATGTGAAATGCTAATAATTGAATTTATTTCAATCTACCCTTTAATCGTTTTTATTTTTAAGACCGACAAAGCCTTTATCACTTTTTTGAGCAGTAAAAACAAAAATCAGAAAACAACATATTAAAAGACTAAACAACTTAACCAAACCAATGTTTCAGACTGTGACAAATACTGGCATATGTACATATAACGAATGGGCACTCAATTCATGAGTATGATGTAATATTTACATATAAAAAATTATTGAGAGCTTTATTGCATAACACAGTACAATTCCTTCAAAGCTTCAGTATCAAATTTATTCAGTAAATTAAATTCTTAAATATGATAAAAATATTATAACGAAATGAAGTTTTAACTTACATGATTTTAATAATCATGCTTTGCAAAATAAAAAATATATATGACCTTTATGACCTTGTTTTTGGGTGATTTTTACTTGTTAACCTTATATATTACTAGAAATTTGTTATAAATTAATTTAATAATTGTATAAACTTAGAGAATATTGAATAATCATTTGATTTTGACAAGAATAATTTATTGCATCATATTGTATCATAGTTTTAATGACCTATTTAAGTATTTTTAGCGGCCATTTTGAATTGACCTTTTGAAGATCAAGGTCAATTTTATTTTCTTGGTATCCACCCTCATCGTCTTCAGCATACCCGTATTAGGTTAAAACACTCAAGATATTACTTGTACTATAAAATGCCTCTAGCATTCATATTTTCTTCAAATCAGTCCTGCCTATAGTGTTCAGCACAAGATATAAATTTATTCTGCAAAGCCTTAATATGTGATCCTAGATATTCACTAAAAATACGGAACATGCGCAAACAAGCATTATACATAGGGTCAGTTCAAGTTTATTATGTATGATGATACTACACCGTTAAAAATATTAAGCCATCTATCCTCATTTACGATAACTTAATTATCAAACGTGAAAAGCTACCTTAAAATTCCCAGGTCGACATATTTTGTGCCAACGAAATTTCCAAAATTATCACGAGTAAACAAAGTATAACATTGAATTGAATGTGCCGAACGCCTGTGGTAAAATTGTAAGGTAGTCAGCATTTTATGTCAAAGGAGTCTCTTTTTCTATAAATTATTGAACGGGGAGTCATTATTCTATTTAGGACATTCTACTTTGTTACACTGGTATCATTGCCGTAACTTCACCTTAGTAATATTAGACTTGGACGCATTTATGCGTAAAGAGCCCAGCCGCTTCTTCTAAAATTTCAGTGACCACCCTGGACCTTAGGCGAATTTATTTATCATAATTGTTATTTGGTCGCACATTCCACAACAGAATATTCACATATACATCCAATAAAAACAAAGTGCCTAGATGAAATCGGCGCACTAAGTTAAGATACAGCGTATTGAAACAGAATCAAATATAACATTAATGCGATGAAATATTTATTTGTTAAAATTTTACATATTTTTTATTAATATTTTTCTCCTACAACTATTTATAACATGTGATAAAAAGAACATGTATGTTGCCATCGAAGCGTATATTTACCCACACATACTATACCTTCTTGTGGCTTAACACTCGTTACTGGTTTCATTCTTATTGATGAAGACATATCTTCTAACTTTTTGCTTTTTACTTTGTCTTCAGTCAAAACATCTGCAATTGTTTTATATTATATTTATTTCTTGTGGATATCAACAAATCTTACTTTAAACTTTAAAGTATTTTAAAATATTTTTTTCTCAGAATTATTTATGAATAGTTGTGCAGTTGTAAAGAATCGTGTTTATTCGGCTTTATTTTATAAGCACGCACCCACATATACATACACACACACGCACGCACATATACATTTTTATAGTTTTATATTCCTGTTCTGTTGTTACAGTAATTGCAAATTGCACCCCGAATACATAAAACAGTTTTTAACCTTTTTATTCCTGATCATCGCTTTTGCCATTTTCTGTCTCGTTTGGTGCAACACCATTTACAAATAGCGAACTCGTGTTTATACATGTATATAATCATTCAAAACCATTTTTGCTTTAAAAAAAAAAAAAGTATTTGAATTGAAATAAGACAATGGTTTGATCGTAATTTGGATAATTTATCTAGTTGTAGATACTTAAGTAAAACACGCATGGGTATTGACACTATATGTTAAGTGTAATTTCAATGTCACGCTCACATTTCGTAAATTAAGTACAAACGTTTAAATTAAGTACACACGCGTAAAATAAGTTCAATCACGTAAATTAAGTACAAACGTATTGAATTAATAGGAAGATAGATTTTTTTCTGTTTCTAACTGAAATTGGATAAAATTTGTCTCACACCATGTATATGAAATACAAAATGTATTTACATATCTACATGTATAACAGTTACATGATAAGAAAATTAAAATGTAATTGAATGATAGTACTACTACAGTAGTGATACTTCAATTGTGTGTTATAAACCGAAATTATATTTTGCATTACACGCCGAACTACAACAAAACAAAAATGTGTTAACTATTCCATGAAAATCAGATTTTATTCAGTGAATGAGATTTCGGCAAAAAGGGAAAGAAAGTACCTATGGTATAAAAGTAATAACCTACCTCCCACAGGTAAGATCATTTCCGGTTGAAACGTCGAAAGTATATGAAAAAAGATTTTAATTTCCAGATGACTCTTTTTCATTATGTCGTGCAAAATATATTTTGTTATCAGAGACCTTGTTCCTCCAGTAGTAAATCTCTCAACACGAAGTAAATTGCTCTGACAACATGGGACAATTATACCGGAAGGACATACATTTTCAAGAAGAAATTCATAATTTGAGGTCAAAGCATCCTTTGGATTTTTTGTGTCGTCTGTAAAATAAAATAAAATATTACAATGCTTACGTCTAGTATTAAATTATTAACAGCTTATGTTATATAGCCCAGTAGAAAATATCCGTTTATATACTGTCATGTAACTTGTTAGGGGTATTTATAACCAATTCATAATACTGAACTACTGTTTTCTTTGATGAAGGTTCATTCATTTGCCACAGTAGTTTATATAGATAATACATAAGAAAAAATATCGATTTTGGTTTAAATAAGTACTATAATCATTAATTGCGGTCAATCTATAATGCTTGCTTGAAGAATGAAGTTTTGAAATATAACACCTAAACACAGCGATTTCAATCTTGTTAACATTTAAAACAATTTAAAAATTGTTCACATGCTTAAGTTTCACATACTCTTCAAAACTCGGTTACAAGTTACTGAAGATCAATATTATATACATCTTAAAACAGACACTAAAGAAATGCATCATTGCATTCATTGGAAACAGTGGATGCTCTCCAGATAGTACATGAGGAGAACAGGAAAGTGAAGAGAGAAGTAACAATTAGTAAATTCAGAATGTATGTACTTTTCCACGAACTCTAGTTAGTGGTTATTGAGAATAAGTCCGGTTAAAATCACACCTTTAAAAATAACAAAAAGGTATAACTACGTGAAAAAACATTTAACTTTAACATGTTCTTTATATGATATCTTCTTAGAAGACTTCGGTATTCGATATTCCAGCTTAATGTTGCTGAGAAAACTTGAGAAAAAATGTTGAAGCGGAAAATGCTATTAATATGCAGACCTCTAAGTAGCAAAGCTTCTTTGAAGTTTCGATAAATTTAAGCCAGTTGCTGGGAATATTCCTTTGACCTTTCTTTGATTTTTAACCCCATCGTCATTGTACAAAATGAACCAACCAAAAGAATGAACCGTGTAGTCACGTTGTACACAAACCTTCTTTCCTAATGTCCTCTGGACATGGATGGATAAACGATGGGACAGATATGCATTCCGGTCGGGGAGAATACATATACTGAGTAAAGATGTGTTATACCTGAGAGCTGCAAGACTAATACTAGACAAAGATTATGATACTCCTTCTGCCGAACTTGCTGGATGACCTTTTCACAGAGGGTTGTTTTTCAAAAAGCTATTATGATGTTTAAAATAATGAATTATATAGCGCCTTTCTATTTATTGAATAATTTCATTTTATCGTCAGATGTTCATTGCGTTCATTATCTGATTTTCAACTTTATACCCCTAGACCAAATACTGAAAAATTTCGCAAGTCTTTTGTTTATTCTGGATCTTGTATTTGGAACGGCCTTCCTGATTATATTAAGTCTGTTACATCTCTGAACCATTTTAAACCGTTATACTTGAGAGATTATCACACATTGATGTATACAAATTGATAATCTCCTGTATGTATTTCCATTTATGTATTTTAATAGTTTGAATATGTTAAATTTACATTGTTCCTTGTTGAGGGTCTCATGGAAGATTGATATGTTTGTTCAAATGAGTTCTCTTGTTAAATAAAGTCTTTATTATTATTATTATTATTATTATTATTATTATTATTATTATTATTATAATATTATACCAGGTGAAGCAGCAATATTAACAAACAATATTTTTAAACGATTTCATCAAAAAGATATATCATATATCGACAAACCTGTTACGAACATGCGATTCCATACATATTCTTTCCTTTTCTTTATCTCATCAATAAGTGCGTCTAAATCTTCGTCTGATTTATCTAAAGCTAGATCGAACATACATCTCGTACCACTTGCACGCGACAAAAGTCGATTTTCGTTGATACTTTTCTTTTCAACATCGGTAAATATGTCAAGATCCATGAACTTTATAGCATCTAGTTCTTCTGTCAAGAACGCAATGTTGCGTCTTATAATTGTTTTCGGGTCAAACTTTTCTGTATAAAATAACATGGGGTAAATATGAGAAAAAAAATCAGTCGCTTTAAAGATTTGTCAAATGAGTCAATAAAAGTTCTAACCTGTAATGTGGTCTTAGGCATTTTCTTTTTATGACAAGATTATAGATTACTATAACTGTGAATGCTTTGCTGAAACAAGATAGATAGCAATTCATGAAAAAATCAAGCTTAATTTTCTTTGCCTATCGTCTAGAATATAAACCTTTTTACGTCGCAGTCCGTTCCTATGAAAAATCGAAAAAAAAAAGATTGTCCTACATAGAAATCTAATAGAAGTCATAGACAATTCCGAGTTAGTTTAAGACAATATGAACTAGCTTTTAACAAAAACAATAAAAGATGCCTTTATAGCCTTGTGACTAAGTTTGCCATAAAAATGCATGGAAAAGACGAATTCCCTCTTACGTACGATTACGGACCTGACATTGACATTGTTTAAAAAAATGTTGAAATATATCTGTTAGCAAATAGAGGTCAACTTAACTGTTGTTCAATAGTTCATATAGACCTTTTTACGACGCGGTCCGTTGCTATGAAAAATCGACCGGAAGAAGTATTTCCCCGCACATGCGCAATCTGCCCAGGGCAAAAAAAGCATTGTCTAACATAGAAATATAGAAGAAGTTCATAGAATTCCGAGTTAGTTTAAGGTAAAAGGTAGAAAATTATTCTAAATAGCTTTAAACAAATATAGAAAAGATTCTTTATTGCTTTGTTGCCAAGAAATTCTTCAAGAATTCTCCCTTACGGTGGGCCGCTTACGGTCACGGACATTGAGATTTTTTAAAGAAAATGTGGAATCATATCTTTTATTCAAATGGGAGTCAACTAAATTGTTGTTGAAATAGTTCATAAAAAAGATATTTTTTATAACATATGAAATCGAGGTTAATTAACATTCTGAAAATAGTCAGAACAGGCCCGGTGATAATGCATTTTTAGTGTTCAGTTTACCTGATTTTATCCTTTATTTGACTGTGATGCAAAACAGATAATTTTTAAGTCACATAAATATATTTTAGATAGTTTTTTTTTTTTTCAAAATCTTTAAGGAAAGTGAAATAACACTATTTATTATATCTGTTATAAATATCAATTGACGTTTTAAGTACTTACCGCTTTAAGTCATCCCAAATTACTGTTTTCTGGTTGATATAACAAGGAATCACGTCTATTAAAGCCTTAAAGTATCATACACTGTTGTCAATTTAATTGAGCTTTTAACCTATCTTATGATATCTTACAAAGATGGCTTTTGTACATGCGCTTTTTTCATTTAATTATTAGTCCCTCATAGTTTCGTATATATCTGTTATACATACAATTAACGTTTTAAGTACTTACTGCTTTAAGTTATCCCAAAATTACTGTTTTTTGGGTGCATTACTTGATATCTATTAAAGCTTTAAAATATGATAAATTGCATATATCGTTATTGCGTTTTTGCACTACACAGAATGAGCATGCGCGAAATGCAACATTCGTTCCTATGGAAAAATCGTAATGTAAAAAGGTCCATAGCCATACTATGTGACAAAGGTAATTGCATCTTAGTATGTTGTGTAGCAGCTTAAGTTAAATATTTAATTTAGAAATGAAGTAAACAACATTTGGATTTTATTTCATCATTTCATATATTACAATTTTCACATCTTCAGTAAAATGTATAATGATTCTTAAATGATAGGACATTTGAAAATGATGTTGTTTTGTTTTTCCCAGTCTAAAACAGTCTGATTTCCTGTAAAATTGATAGGGGAGAACTAACTATAGAAGAATTTTCATTTGTCATTTCAAAATTACAAACTAAAATATTGGAATCTAATCGACCATTCTAAAAAGAAATGTAAAGGATAGTTGTTGCCATTTAAAATATAAATATTAAAAAACGGTTATTGAATAAATTGCAGGAGATAGTTCTTGCATTTATAAAATAAAATGTAAAGGAAAGTGTACAGGATAGTTTTTTTAACGTTCTAGTTAAATTGCTCAGATATTTAAGTTCTGTTTAACAATACCTTCTGCCAAAAAACATTTTACACAACTTTCAGATCTAATTACAATTTGTAGTCAACAGTTTATCTGTACGAAATCTGATGTGGTCATGGTATTATTTTTACAAAAGCTTTAGCTCTTAAATTTGGTTTGCAAACCATGGTCATGCAACTACATAATTAGGTAAAGAAGCAGACGCTTGTTTTGGTTTTGTTCAGAGGGTGAGTTGTCATATTACAGAAATTTACAATTTATATGCATTTATTATTTTTCGATGATTTCAATTATTTTAAACGATTCTGGGATTGTTTTATCAAATCATTTGTAAATAAAATTGTTATATGTTAATTATACGATTAAAAGCATAATTTTAAGACCATGAAACTAGTTCACACCTTAATGTGTATTGATCACGTGATGGTTTCAGTCAATGGCAAAACATCAACATAGTCGGGCAGAGAAAAGGTTTGCAATTAGTAAATTGATAATCTTTATGTAGCAAACAAGCTTTGAATTGCAAGTATTAAATTCATATTATATTTTCGGCAGAAGAAACTATCCGATGAGGACCAAGCATTTTCGTATCGTAAACAGTATCACGTGATTATCCCAAGCACCACCGCGACGCGGGAATTATAGATATAGCTAATATGGGCGCGTCAGGGAATACCTTTTTATATCGATTTGTAATAAATATTTACAAACCGTATCTTTTGTGTTTTATTGGATCAATCGATAAGAAATAATGATGTTTTTTTGTAAATATATAATAATTTTTTCAAATCTGTGACTATGATTTTCAATGAAATTCTACCTTTAATATATTAGAATGGTTTTAAATGCTCTGTAAGATAAAAAAAAGAAAGAAAAAAGATCGTGTCCGTGTTGGCTATGTTTTTTTATAAACAGGTTACCAGATTTACGAGTTCAGAAAACAAAGAAATACTCGAGCAAAAACGGATTTTTATTGTTTATATTTCTATTTATTTTATGCCTTTCAGTGGATTACTGATTTATCCGTGAAAATTATATTTGGTAATTTCACAGTGAAAATTATCAAAATATAATTTCACTTTTTTCAATGACGAAACTACTTTTTTAAAATTTTCCACATGTGGTACCTCAATTTTATTTTTGCTGACAATTCAGACAATGTCAGGCTGTTTAAAGAAAAAGGAAAGCTGAAATTGATAAATACCTTAAACGTCAAAAGTAATAAAAAGAAGAAAACTTACTTCTATTCATTCAAATTCCAATCACCAAATTTCGTCTCTAAATTTTTTGTTTCATTTTTACAGTCTGAAAAATACATTCCTTCCACATGCAAACTGCTCTTGATGACATTTGGGCATATTAAAGTATCCTACGAGTAATAACTGCCGTATGCTTTATGAAAAATTGAAAAGCAATGACAGCTACAGCTCGTAGAACAAGTAAACCAACCCAGCGTTCCGAGCAAGTTCCAAGTCTTCCATTTTCATAGCTGCTTTTTTTCATGTTTTCACATCTGTCAACACTTAATTTTTGTCTGTTTCAATCCTCAAATATGTTTTCTTTTCTTTTAAAAAAGGTGTATGACTAACAATTCCAAATGATATCCCTCTGAATCAAACACAAATTATTTTCCTCCCGTGAAATACACAACTTTAAAAAATGGCTGCCGCTTACATTTAACAAAGCCAGGTCTAATATAAATTCGCAGTAGGTAACAGAAATATGGATGGATGGTTGGAATTTTCTCCTACACGAATTGTTTGTTTTTTATTATTAAAACAAGCGATCATTCATATTTTTTAAACAAAATAAATAATATCACTGTCATTTAATGTTGATTGTCGGACTTATTTTTCAGCTCAAGACTTCTTGTTTTTAATGAGAAATTCGCACGAAATGGGGCTCTCAATGGGGAAACAGATTTTAATATTTATGTTAATATTATGGAAATTTCGTTTAAACTTGTTTTTTAGCATAAAATAAAAAGAAAATTTGTTTGTTTGTTGTGTAAGATGTAATTTTATTTCATCTCGTGAACTTTAAAAACAGTATTCTCACTCGTGGCTACGCCACTCGTGAGAATACTGTTTTAAAAGCCCACTCGATGAAATAAAATTTCATCTTACACACAAACAAACAAATATCCTCTATTTATGTGGGTTTGCAAGATTTTCATATGGTCTGTTAAGTGGAAGAGTGTAATTTTGTGTTTATATTTGAAAGCAGTAAATTGGTCGTGCATTGCTTTTTTCTTGAAATCATTTTTTCTCACCTGAAGGCATACAACTTTAATATTATGATACATTTATTCATGGATTTTTATTACAAATAAATCCATGATTTTTTACATTCCATGAAAATGTTTAAAGATATAAAATATCTGATGACATGTTTGTTCATTTTACATAACACCTTTCATGTAGCAAGCATAAAAAGTCTTCACGGAAGATAGTAGGCAATCGTACCTATATAACATACGAATGTATGTAATATTTTTCTTGTTTTAAGTAAGAATTTTAGACAAGAACTTTCTGAGCTATAGATTTTGTGCCAAGATAACGAGACTACCAATAACGTTAACGATCATACGCATGAAAATATCGAAAAATCCGGTACCCTCAATTTATGATGTTCATTAATCGTCCAGAGTTTTATAATTATGATCATTGATGTGTTCAGTTGATATAATTTTTATAGTATGCATATATTTGTGCATATTAATCAAGTATTTACGCATGTATAAATATAATTGCCTACCGTCTGCGTAGATTTTGATGTTAATAATTTCAAGTTCCCTAACTGAAACAGGACAGGTTCTTTTAGAACACATAAACCTTACAGTGTTTTTCAAGATTAATAACCATTGTTAAACCTAACCATTGATAATTCATTGTAACTAAAGTATTCCTATAAGACAATTTTTTTCGGATTTTCTGCGGTTTTTCAGCATACCCCTCTGTACGTGTTGCAAATCCGTGGAGTTATTATACCAACAAAACGTTCAAATTCCGTTTGATTTCGTTTTATTTAAACTCTTATTTTTTGAAATATTTTTTTAAAATCTTAAATGATATTCAGTTTATTAAAAGATAAAAATACTTCTTGTTTTCCTTAAAACAAAAGGTTACCTTCTTGTTGTCCGTGTTGAGGAGAGGGGACCATGTGGACCTCAAGAACTTCAACTGTCTTTCTATCAGCAAGATGTACAACAGCAGGATGCGACAGAACTATACCAAGTATCTTAGATACAGCGACCTTCTTCCCATTTTTCATTAATACTTTAATGGAGCCTTTTTTACATCCTTGTATTCTAATGACAATACTTCCTTCACTAGAACTATGCAATAAACAATCAGTGTCGGAGAAAAGTCTGTCGCTTATCTCTCGCTGAATTTGATAATCAGTAAGCTTTTGTAAGATAGATTTACTTTTCTTTTTTGATTTAATCTTTATCTTAATTTCAAGCAGCATATCAGAATCTGGAAGGAGAAACACAGAAAAATCTGGTTTTACAATCAATCAGAATCACACAATTGCTAAGAAGGATACACATGAAGTTATTATTGAAATAAAAGTTTATTTGTCCTACTACGGATATTTCTTTGCAAATTGTAACAATGTTTCTATTGCCTATACAATACTTGGGTATGCATAAGATTTCGTTTGTGCATCGCGTAATACAAAAACAAACTCCTATCTGTTTGAAACCATCTTGATTCTAATTCTGTGACATGTGCTTTACTGTTTTTAGTTGGGACGTAGCTTACAAACCCGAAATTTCCAACCATACAGGGTAACACCCACTGCAGTGACGTTTCATGACCACTATAATTATATGCTATATCAATTTTTTACATTTTTCAAGGAAGTTGAATTCATAGTGATCATCCGACCATGACCGACGCATAACCGCCGCGAGTGAAATATAGTGATCTGTTTTCTGAAAACATTGATTTATTGCGAATAGAAGAGGAGATAAGAAATTTATTTTTTGAAAATCATGTGTAATTTAGCTTGAATTACGGTATTAGAAATGTAGCGGATATAATTTGAAAGGTCGAGTAATTCTATGAATGGTCCATAGTAATTCTATGAATGGAGATAATTTAAGCGATTGACGGCTCGCAATATTCAACTTACTCATCTGTACCTTATCATCACATATTTTTGTATGATATTCCAGAAATTTTTGAAAAAGACAATTTTTATGGAATAAATTTTGTAGTTTATAATTGTAAAAATGAAAATTGAAATAGAAATAGCCAGAGATGTAGATAATCTATGTCTCTGAAATATGTTTAGCCTATACTGAATGTAAAGTAATTAGATGAATCCGACATCTTCCGGTTTACTTTATGACCTACTTGACAAGCATATCAGCCTGTTTTGCCCATAAGATAAGTTTTAAAGCAAAATATGTTATGAATTTGATGAATAATAATAATAAGTTTATTAATTGATGTCAATTCGTTCCCGAGGACTAAAACTTTCGTAAATAATTTCGGAGTAATTTGAAAGATCTCGAATCTTCCGCCCCAAAGACATTTCGACCCTACTGTAGCCTAATCTGCAAAACCGACAGATTTTACAAATTGATATTACACAGATGTCTGCCTTTACAGGGAAAACCGGCATATACGCCTACAATTTGTTGGTCTTGTCACGGCCGTAACGTCTCTATTAAATGGGGAACATTTTTTATCTTATTTTTTTCAGAATAATTTCATTTTTATCTTTCATATTTATACATTAAGTTATTCAATGAATAAAGATATTCTATGGAAGATTAGAAAAAAAGATTTAACCCTCAATATGAGCCATTTAGCTGTTAAGTTTAGCCCCTGCAAATACTGCAGGTCTTGTGTTATTAAGACATTTGAGGTAGAAGCACTGTCCTATTATTTCTGACTAAACTCTTATTGATTGCTGATTGATTCTTCATACCCACAAATGACAAACGAGCATTATTGTCATATTTTATTTTAACCGCACCACCTAGTGTTCCCCCTTTAACAGCCGAATAGAGGCTGTTTAACCTAGCCCAAAATAGGTATATTTTCCCCTAAAACCCCTGTGCACATTCTTCACCAGAACGATGACTTAACTATCAGCTAGAAGACAGAAAGCTGTTTCTATAGATAGCCTTTGCTATGACCATGCATGTTAAAGGAACTCCACTGAGGTTTAAAGCCTAAAACATAACATTTGAATTTTTTACATAAATGAGCAGGGGCACTTTAAACAGAATCTTGAAAAATTATCTTGAAATATATGATTTTTCCCGCAAACCGGAGGGATGTAAAAATAATATCCGTACTGTAAATTAAACTTTCATCTTAATCAGCTAATATTAATTTTTTCAATGAATGAAATTTTTATTGAAACTTATGAAAGATTTCGATGAGACAAAATTTTGTACAACTATTCTACAGTAAGGACAGAGGCAAAGTGATGTTTTGGGATACGAACGTTGCGTATGCAAATGAGTACCAAAATATTTTGGTGTGCAAATTAGGTTACAATATAATACCCCTGAGTAAACACTATTAAAAAATATTTTAATATTTAAACACTAATGGGATATCTGTTACGACTATAATACTTGTTTTCGAAAAATTTTTACATACACATTTATGAAAAAAATACTGTTTACCATCGTGTATTGAGACTTGATTACGGGTAGGCAGGCGAATTGGTTGGGCCATTTTTCGTAACAGTTTTTTCAGCAACTACTTATCAGAGCCTTATGATATTTAGTATACAGCATTAACACGTTGTCCCATACATTGGGACTTGATTTCAGGTATGTCGCTCGTCCACTTCATGTTTACTGACTTAGTTAAATTCATAATAATGGTCAATGGAAGAATTTTTTTATAACAATTTTCTCAGCAACTACTTATCACAGCCTCTTGGTATTTGGTATACAGCATTAACATGTAGTCACATACCATGAGATATTATTTTAGGTATGTGGCTCATCCGCTTCCCGTTTGCTAACTTAGTTAAATTTTCGGCATTAATTGAAAATGGAAGGAAATTTCCGTAACAGTTTTCTCAGCAACTATATACCACAGCCTCTTGATATTTGGTATTGTGACTGCATTAATACGTGGTCCTAAGATCAGATCTATCGCTTATCCACTTCCTGTTTACCGACTTAGTTAAATGTTCGACATTAATGGTCAATGGTAGGAAATTTTTGTAACATCACAACCTCTTGTTTTTTGGTATACAAATGCAACCTGGTCATTTTTGTCATCGACCCATTTTTATTGAAGTATTATCCAAATTTGTACTTCGTCTTGTTAATTATGATGTAATTGTTAAAATTTTCATGATGTAAACACGCTACAAGGAGTGTATTTTTAGTAACCTGTACTTTAAAGAAAAAAAAAGAGAACAAATTTTACATTTGACACTTAACTTTAAATGACATTAAATAATTTTATTAACCTGGTGCTTGTTTTTAAAAAGAAAAATACTTTTAAGATCTATTCCTTAAGGTGAGCGATATAAGGCCATCATGGCCCTCTTGTTTAATTATCTCCCTTTATAATACATGTACTTAATTATGCTTGTCCAGAGAAATACTGGAAAAGAGTTGATGGAATTTGACTAAAATTTTACACAGCGAAAACATTCAAGTGAAAGGAAGTGTATTTTTAAAGAACCATAATTTCTCCTAGCTTAACTTTACAATTATCATCTCTTATAATACATCAACATTTAAAATATTGGTTTTCTGAAGTAAAACTTTTCAATGATATCTCACTCAAACTAAACACAGTTGTAGAGACTAGTGAGCAGAAGTGCTGTGTCAAATAACCAAAATTCTACATTACTTAGTTTTTTAATTATCTCCGTTTATATTATTTCATGATACTTGTTCAGAGAGAGGATTAAAATATTAAAGGAATTTGATTGAAACTCCATACAGTGAAAGAGATAAGCATGAGAAGTGCAGTGAACAAAAGCCATCATAAGTTCTAATGACATGGCCACATTCATATAATGTGATGCAAAAATATTAACCATTTGAGTGTTTTCTTGATACTGTTACAGAAAATTTAATATATTTATATCACAACTGATTATTTTTTCATAGTTTTGTCTCCCTTTATTATGTCATGTGTTAAAATAGTCGCGCTAACAGTTTCCTCTGGTAGCTCTTATTTCACTTGTTGCTCTTGTCAAAAAGGGCCAATAACGGTTTGTGAAGGACCTACACGTACAATGTACATGCAACCTAAATATTATATTTGAACATGTGTGTCATAGAATAATTGTATCAACTACTGTTCATTTACTGAATTGTGCAGTTTATATTCATCAACCGGCAACACCCTTCACTCATTGAATTATATGCCCCCGAAATGGTAAAAAATGTTAATTTTGATCCTTCAAGTACGTCCCAACTGCAGTGCCTTCAGCACTTTGATTATACTACAAATGGCTATTAAGAAATGTCTAAATGATTATATCGTTATACCGCGACATTCTACTGCAGTGCGACACGAAGCAACTATGGATGATTAGTTTAGGTCATATTCCCAAAAGTACTTAATTTGACAGACAGTGTTTTTATCATTTGTATGCAATGCGATTAGAGCCGAGATATCATTGTATTTTGTTACAAATATAACACATGGTTTTCGAAATTGTAAAAGAATAATTTGAAAAAAGCAATAATAAATTACCGTCTGTCAATGAATCGTCATCGTCATCGGGAATATTACAAACAGGAAACTGGTCTACATCATACGGACTGGCATCAAGTTCCCCTGTGAAATAAGATCGGAGAAATAAGGCAACATCGAAGTATTTACCTTTTAACTCCTTAAATGTCGTAATACATGAAAGGGAAAAAGTCATTAGTAGGAAATTATGCACACAAAAATCATAAAGCCAAAAATAGTACGCAACAGACGGGACTTGAACCACGGGTTTCTGGACTTCCTTTTCAATGTAATAACAACTACACAAATCCTACTACTATGTGACCTCATCATTTTTATTACCAGAGCGGCGAACTATTTACTGCAACTTTTACCGCTGACTGGCTGAAAAAGCCACAGTTTTCTTATTATGCAAACACATTTATTATATGTTTACTTTATATTTTATTTACATTGTATATTTTAAATCATTATCATTTATTGGCGATAGTTGATATGTTGCATAATAGTCATTAGTGTGTCTTATGCTAACTCGCTGAAACTAACGCGTATACCAAGTGCAGAATATTGAATTTATCACCCCAAACAAATACTGAAATGATCTGAAATCTCAACCAACTGCAACTCAAATTAACAAGCATTCAAACAAATTCCTGCTTTGCACTGTTGAACTAGTAGAAACTCTTTTTTTCTGCCTTGATCAGTCATGATACCAGAAATACTTAGTGCATTGTTAGATTCGCTGATTAATAAATAATAATAATAATTTCGCAATTTTTGTAACCAAGTTGCTTTTTTATTCATTGGTCTTTGTGAGGAATGTATTTGATTTCAACTGCTCAGTTTTTAGTGGAAAAATTATACTTAAACTTATTTTGGACATTTGTGGAACATCCTTATTTACTTATCTGGATTAAACAATTCATTAGTTTATTTAGGAGGAAGTCACATTATTAAGTTTAGATAAAGGTACCGTATCTCATCTGTACTTTTGTATTAATGAAATATTACAATTTTGAAATTAGTTATAAGAATAAATTGTATATCATTATAATTTGTTTTTGCTGTTATACATTTTGACGATAATAATTGAAAATAGATTATTCGCTTTACCTTCTTTCTTGTCACAGCTTCTAAACTGCTCATGTAAACCATCTTCGCCAGAGATTTTCAGCGCGTTTAAAAATATAACATACCCCCGAGGCAGATGTGCGTCATTCATCAAAATTTTAGTAAATCGTTCAACTTTGCTTTTTCTTGTTTTCTCTGAAATAATGGCTTCATATTCATCTATTGTAAACTCCTCAGCTTGAATAAAATGATCAAGAACCATTTCCGGCTCTAACTCATTGATAATTGTTTTCTTGTATTTCTTTAGTAATGCATGTGTAGTCAAGGTTGTCATATTTGGCGTGTCTGAAACTAAAAAGTCATTGTTACATTGAATGTACGACATGTATAATAATACTACATTAGGCCGACCGTTTTGTATAAAATTCATATTGTTACATAATTATATTTGACGCTTTGAATTGCGTCTTCTTTTGTAAGAAAAATAACAACTCATTTATTGCGTCTAATCACGTTAATAATTTATAGTCAGATAAGTTTGTGCTTTAAACAACAACAACAACAACAACAACAACAAACATATAATCAAAAATGTCATAAAATGTACCAATATCAGATGCATTAGTTTCCTTTTCTAAACTTTGTCGAATATGATCATTTTTGGTCCTCGTCAAGATCTCAAGAAACTTCTCATATGCTTTATTCTTGGAACGTAGCAACATTCGCAGAAAACAGTCTACCTTTCTTCGCCTCGAACATTCGGCGTTAATCAAGTCTACTTGATCTTGTGTAAAAATCTCTTCTGCGATGAAGTAATCAAGAACTTCGGAGTCCATGTCCAATTCGTCTTTTAAATATTTGAAGTTCTTTAGGATAGTTTGCTTATCCTTCTCCAATACACCCGACTGTGTTCTTGTAGGCTGAGTTGGCAATGAACTTTTGCTGTTTTGCTTTTGTGTTTTAACTTTTGGTTGTTTGCTAGTAACAATTTCAAAATGAGTTGATAAACTCTTGTTTGTTCTTGTGACTGAAAATAAAGAAACTGATGATTTATTCCATTAGAGAACTTTCAAGTAAATGTAATCTGAGCACAGGCTTAAATAAATAAATAAATAAAATAAAAAGTGCCATTGACAAAATACGCCAACCACAAGCGCCGCTGTGGTTCACATTTTTATCTTACGTTTGAGCTATTTGTGTATGATTAAATGATCAATAATCATATTTTCATCTTTTTTGACCTTGGACTTCTGTATGTGACCCTGCCTACCATGCATGTGTTACCGAATTGTCCATAAACACAATTCCATATTATTTATCTGATCTCCGTGAGATCTTGGCCACAGACAAACTGAATTTTATCTTAGATACGAGGGTTGTTCAAAAATTTCTTGGATTACAGCTCTTGTGTTCTTATTTCTTAATTTGCATACAAGATTGTTTACAGGAGACAAATATTGGAATATACAGTGAAAAAATCAAAATAATATGATTACATATAACGATTCTCTGACAGTTACAAATATTGAGGGGTACACGATCCGGCGCACGCTGATTAAACAAAATGACGTTCGTGACGTCGCAATTAAGGTGAAAAATTTCACCGGCGCCAATGTTTCTGAAAGTACTCTTTTGAGTGTTCAATGTCCCCGGATCATATAACCATAACCATTTTTCTGTTTGTAATGATGAAGAAAGAAAGAAAGTGAACCTTTGAACCAAGTAATAAATGACAACGAAAGTCCACTAACTTTTTGAACATACCTCGTATATCAACTCACAATGGTGAACACTTATGCAAGTCATATTAAAACCTCTCAATACATGTAGAAGTTTTGCTCTGGACAAGCTCTTCCTTAAACTTTAAGTGTGACGTTGACCTTTTATACTTGACTATAATGTAGCATGTACGATTTCGAGCACAATGCATTTAAATATATATATCCCTACCATAACGTCCAAAATAAGAAAAAAAATACCCTGAAGAATTAAAATAATAAGAATGAAAAGGTTCGTCAAGAAGATGATTGTTTGCCCGAAAACAGATAATATTTCTAAGTTATTAAATTGCTTTCTTACCATCTACCTCTTCTTTTAAAACACCATTTCCAGCATTAAAGGTGTATTTTCTGTAATACAAATACAATTTTGCTAAACAACCATTTCTGTAAATGTTTTTGTTTTATTACATTTTCAGTTGCTTTTTTATCCCGATAAAAAGTTCTTAATAGAAAAAGTGGTCTTAAATAGAAACACAATAATTGCTCTATATTTATGCTGTATTTTGTACTTCGGAATAGCCAAGCGTTGCAGGATTAAAGGATAGCTAAAATAGTCTAATTAGCTGCATATTTCTGTGGTTTAATTACTTTTTGTATCTATAATTAAACTTTAACACATCATTTCATTTGTTACAGAAATAATTATAAGTATAATTATTTTCAACACCGCGAAATGCAAGTGGTTAGAAGAACCACTTCTGTAATCTGAAAATTTACGTCACTTTGATAATACATTTACAGTAATGTTCAGGTGAAAAAAGAAATATAACTGTTTAATGTAATTAATATAACGAAAGTATACATAAAATTTGTCAGGGAAAAAAGGATAAAAAATAAGCATTTAGATACAAAAAAGTAATGTAAGGATTTTTTACCTGTCCTGACATAACTTGTCTTTCGTATTGGTTTTGTTTTCGCCAACGACAAATATGGGGACCCCATTCCTCACAATTCCTTCTCTGTTTTCTGAAAAAAAAGTTTCTTATTACTTACAAACTTCTAGTCTGATCTAGTCTAATCGAAAACCCATGTCATTGTATTCATCTATGGTAATGTTTTAAACGATTTTCGGACTGAATATCCAAATTGTTGATTGCATAGAGTGAAATGAATTCGAACAAAACAGTCTTAACAGTCATTTTAGATAGATGCCAGGCATTTCAAGATCCTTTAATCAGAAGCCTACAACAATATTTCTTCATCTTCTTGAGAAAGCTCAAAGCGTTTCGTGTTTAACCCAGCTGTTGTTACATTAAAATTGTGATGTAATTCACGACAATTCTTATGGGCATTTTCAAACTAAGGTTTCAAAAGCAATTTTATTTTTTGTTGTAAGGCATGACCTCAATTTCTCAAAATATACATATATACTAGTTCATATTGTTTCAGCGTATACATGGAAGGGATGTGCTTTGGCAGATTTGCAATTAATGATGGAGGTAGTGTCTAGATGACTCGCTCCATCAACAACGTAATTACTATCTGGCAATCAGTATTAAGACGATTACAAAAGGTAAGTTAAAAGGGACGGTTAGATACAAGATGGTTTATTGAAATTTCGTCCATTGGTTCGCGTGTTCAACGTGCGGCGCGAAATGTCTGTAAGCATATTCGAACAGTTAAATATGATACTTTGCACGATTCGTTGTCAATAGCGACACCACAACCTATATTGTTATCACATTTTCGTCTTGTCGCTAGCGACAATATAACGAACAACAGCGTTCCAAATCAGCCACCATAGTATGGTGACTGATTTGATACACTTTGCGCGTTGCTTTCGTCTTGTTGTCCTGTCTGTAGCACGCCAAACGGCACGTTATCGTGTGGCGCGATGTCGCCCTGTCGCTTTGTTTATAAGCCAGTCCTTCGATTTGAGCCGAGCGACAATGTGACATCGCGACAACACGGCAACGCGCCGTTTTGTGTGCATCGTTAGCGACAGGATGACAAGACGAAAGTCTGATAACACGCCGTTTTGCGTTTTGTCGTGCTGTCGCTCGCGACAACACGGCGCACACAAGCGTTCTAAATTAGCCGCCATATATAATACCTGATGAAAATCAGTGTGTTCTACCTAAGATTCCAAATAACATTTTAGAACATTTTGAGCAATACGACCAGCCATTATCTTATTGTTATTGTAACTATCATTTTTTTTTTCTGCAAATGATTTTTCTTCTTTATCTTACGTTGTTTTTTCTCTCTTTCAGATAACTGCCATTTTATATGTAGGTAATCCTAGAAATTGTCTATGATCAATCATGGCAAATATATTTACCTGCAGAAATTACCTTTTCCCTTCGGCACGTACAACAGTAACTTCCCATCGCAGCATTTAGAGATATTTCATACATCCTTCATACCTGAAATAATCCGCTTCGTGCTCATTATTTTTTTCATTTATTTTAATTAAGATGTTTAATGTAACTGTATAAATCATCAATAACAAATTAGAAGCATCTTATTTAAAGAAGTGCTAGACAAACCAGTCTTTCATCCCCGTGTAATTTCTGGTCGTGCTCCTTAAATGACCTCATTTATGCGCGTTCGTGTACAAAGACATGAGAAAACTTTATTTGTATCTAGTCTTCGGTGGTCAATTATTTCACCCATCATTACACACAGCTTGAGACAAGCGTTGTGTATTAAATGACGTCAATCCCGCAATCCTTTTACGAATAAATTGCATTTTAGGATGACGTGAGTTTACTGTTTCGAATGAAGTTGTAAATTCATACGCTACTACAAGACAAACGTGCTTAATACAACTTTAAGTTTTCATAATTTATTCTCGAACGATGATTTTATAGCATATATACATGCTAGCTGTTTTCAAAGACGGAAATATCTAGCTTTCGGGTAACTGTTTAGCGGTAACTCGACAGAGCCTCGTTACCACCGTAAACCTTTACCCTTGAGATATATTTCCATTCTGTACCGGCAGCCAGTGTATGATTCTTATAATGTCACCACTAGGACTAGGACCAAGAAGGATTTATTGTACCGCTTAACTAGTTGGGGAAAACCATCTTATTAGATCCAAATTAGTTCCTTCAAGCAAGGTTCGTATCTTGCCCAGTTGTATTTTGTCTTTATGGGCATACACCTTAATTTTTTGTTATGCGCATGCGTATGGCGGTGTTTTTTTGAAAAGGCTCGAAAAATATCAATATATTTGGACTTATTGGGACATTATTAAGTGTTAGAAAATATTGAAAGCCCATTAGTGTTATACCGGTATTCAACTATTGTGGATGTAAAATGAGTTATTTCTGATTCTTTAGTTTGGAATGTATGGCTACTAAACGTAAAAAGAGTAAGAGTTCAACTGACAACAAAGAGGGCATTGAAAATAAGAGACAAAATATGACTTCTAACCAAACGTCACCAGCGACAGGTGGGATAGTAAATGGGATTATAAATGGACATTTGAACAGCGCATATACAGGTCAGAACTATATCAATCCTGGAACTTTTACATATAATGACAATATGATGCAAAATTCAGGTTCACCTGTGTATGGTCAGTGCACGCCCCAAGGGGCAATGACAACGCCAAGTGCACCTATCTCACAACAATCAACAGCACACATTGACCCATTTTCCCTCATTCTTCAACGTATTGACATGGTGGACAATAAACTGTTACAGTTAGATTCAATTCAATCGTCAATTAACGTTATAATGGGGCGATTAAAAAACGTGGATGACAAGATCATTACATTTGAAAAGAGATTTAACGGATTTGGAGACAAGACGATCTTTTGACTCTACGAGCGGGGCTTTTGTCCTATGTGAAAATTTCATGGGGGGGGGGGCTTTTGTCCACCTTGTCATTTTTAGACGGGGGGCTTTCGTCCGGGGGGGGGCTTTTGTCCTACACTCCCCCCATGAAATTTTCACAAAGGACAAAAGCCCCCCCCCATGAAAATTTTCACATAGGACAAAAGCCCCCCATCAAAAATACAGGTAGGACAAAAGCCCCCCCCCATCTTTTTTCACACGCACAGGTGCTCAAATTCATCAAATTTCGCACAGACTTTTAAATAAAAATGAAAAGAATTTGTTTTAATGTTTATTTATTATGTATATATTGAAGTGATAACAAAGTTTATGATAAAAAATTAAATAATGCATGCATGCGATACCGAATTTATAGCTTTTCATATACACAACAAGGGTCAGAAGAGTAGTAATGTTTAATCACTTTGGTAAAGGGATCAAATTAATATCCTAAGCACTATGTCACCTACATGTGATGTCCATACATATCTTTTAAACACATAAAAACACAACTTTAATACACTATATGTAAATTTGATTGATTATGGGGGGGCTTTTGTCCTACCTTTACTTTTTTATGGGGGGGGGGGGTGGCTTTTGTCCTATGTGAAAATTTCATGGGGGGGCTTTTGTCCACCTTGTCATTTTTAGACGGGGGGCTTTCGTCCGGGGGGGGGCTTTTGTCCGTATCCCTCGAAACGGTCTTGCGAGGATTTCACAAATTTTATCTCAGAATACGATGCGAAACTTTCACCAGTAGAAACACGAACATTTTGTTAAGTGGATATAACCCTATCCACTCATTTAGAAGCTTTCAACATAGGCGGGTGAAACGAGAAAGTGGCGGTGTTATTATCTATATAAAGAGCAGTATTAAAAAGGGTGTTAAGCTGATACGAAATGATATTGATTGTATTGTTTGGATTAAACTAGATAAATACTTTTTTCAAACTGACAATGATTGGTATATAGCGGCGACTTATATACCGCCTGAAGGCTCGCCGACATATAACGTATATAATATTGACCTGTTTAACAAACTCGAGGACGAAATAGGTCACTTCTCACAATTAGGTCGGACGTTTTGGATAAGTGGCCTTAACTGTCGGGTAGGTCAAAAACTTGATTTTATTGAACACAAGCGTATTACAGACATTGAACTTACCGACACTTTAAACAGTTCCCCAAATCGTCGAATTTCAATGGATAACCATAGTATTAGATACGGTGATTATTTAATAGACATGTGTATTATGAATGGAAGAGCGGCGAATGATAGTGATTTGGGTAATTCTATACTTGCTATACGCATAACGGCGAAAGTGTTATAGACTACGTGGTAACGGCTTATAGCAATTTTCAGTCCATTAAAGATTTTAAAGTGCATCAATATAATGAATATTCTAATCATTCACCAATAACGTTCAAAATAGAACTGATGTTTGTACGCATTGTAGTATAAGTCAAAATCAGGCAAGGTCTTTTTATCATTGGAATGATAATGAAAAACATCTCTTCAAAGCGGAACTGACAAGTGGAATGAACAATTCAACAGACTCTTTAAAAGATAGTGATGCACAAGGGACAGAAGCACTTGGTATGACTGTTGCAATGTTCACAGACTACATTGATTCACTGTTTAAGAAATCTATAAAGGTAAAAAACTCAACATTTCTCGACAGTGAAATGACTGAGCGAAAAAAGTGGTTTAACATTGAATGCGAAAATAAACGGAAGCGATATAGTGAGGCCCTTAAAAGGTACAACTGTGATAGAAATACAGATAATTTCGAAAAGTTTCGACGCCTTAAAAAAGACTACAACTGTTTCGTACGAAAAACAAAAACGTTATATAATATAGGCAAAGGGAGATAAATGAATGAAATGCGTCGTAAAAAGCCAAGAGAATTTTTGAAAATGTTTAATCAGGGCAATAACCCAGTCGATGAGAGTGTTAATTTAGATCACTTTTACAATCATTTTAAATCCCTGGACGCGAAAGTTGATGATAACGACGATGTACAAGAGTTTCTAATCAAATTTGACAATAATTGTGATAACACGGAGGAAGTTACATTCGAGGAATTAGACATGCCAATTACGGAGAATGAGTTTCGTAAAGTTGTTAACTCTTTAAACAGAAACAAAGCCGCTGGGTTAGACAATATGATAAATGAATATTTTAAAAAGTGTATTGACATCCTTTCCGAACCGTTCTTGTCGCAGGTGAATTCCCGAGTCAGTGGTCAGAGGGATTAATAATACCTATTTTGAAAAACAACCATCTAACATTGCATTGGGAATCACGCTACTAAGTTGCCTGGGTAAAATATTTACAGGAATAATAAATGAGAGAATGAAAGTATGGACCAAAAATTATGACAAGCTCTCTGGTGCACAGTTTGGGTTCAAGTCGGGTCACAGTACTACCGACGCTGTTTTCGTTTTATCTACATGTACTATCATACAGAAGTATACTTCACCGGTAGAAACCGGCGACTATATTTGTAACAGTTTAATATTATATCTATGGTAGGAGAAGGCCTTAAAATCTGAAAATAAAAGCAAATCAATTATTGAACTATTAAGGACCACAATTATTTTTCATAATCTTAGAAATTCAAACATAAAGTAACGTTGCTCATTGAAGTGAAATATACAAATAATGAGATCTTAAAAAGCAACATTACAATTTTCATAAAATGAATTAATAATGTATCCCTATGGACCAGTCATTGAATTTAGGGATACTACTTTTTTCTGAGTGTTAAGCGTTGCTATTTTATGATAGATAAATCATGAATGATATTTGAAATGACACATTTAAATTATTTGGTTGTTTATATCTTATTTGACCTATTATATTTCATTATTTTATCTAATTATACTGTTCCTTTGTAAGAATCACGTGACTACACGTTGTATGTTATTGTTATAAAATCTATTAATAGTAACAGATTGCTGATAAGACATACAGATAACTTGTGAATAGCCTGGTATTAAGGCGTTGATATTTTAACAAATTACAGATTGTCAATAATTTGTTGCAAAGTTCATGAAATTGCTAAACATGTATAGGCATTTACCTTGTTAACTGTCAGTCTTTAAGAAATATCCTACAGTATCACTTACTATGTGACTTAATCTCATGTAATTAATGATTTTCTCGTTACATTTACACAAATTCATGGAGGCTGACAATTTTGATGTTGTTGTTGTTGTAGTTGGTGATTGCGATTTTCACGTTTATGTGATAATTAATTACTCATTATAGGACTGAGTTAACCATTAGAAAATATACCTTAATATTGTTTTGTCTCAGAAACACTTCACAGTCACTTGAAATTATGAATTATTGTTATATTTTACGATTTTGCTTTTAAATAGCAAAGCTCAATTTCGAGCGTCTGTAACTCAGCCACCGTTCAGTAACCTATTTCGTTGATTATATGAAGATCAGTCACTTTTTGTCATAGTGTTGTATATCAAAATGATTGCTATTTTACCAAGAATTGTATTTTATAAGTTGTACATGCATATTACTTACTTTTGATGAGTAAAAGTCATTATATCATGAACGTTCTCAGAAAATGAACGGTAGCTTGTAATCCCTGCCGTTTACCGTTCATTGATTTCATTGGCCAACGGTCGCCGGACAGTAATTCATTGGTTAAAAGGGTCACACCCCTCTTTCTGAGACTTCATCCATTGGTTGTTTTAGATCACGTGGACACAGACCAAAGCTAAAAAAAACGGGCGGCGACTAGTAAAATTCAGTTGCGTACTGTTCTTTGACCGGCAATATTTGAAAAGTCAAAGAGTATTTATACTTGATAGTATAAAGTAAGTCCGTCTAATCATCCGTCCATTATGTCCGTTTTATCAGTATTCGAGTTGTGTCCACTGTTATTAGTATCGGATAAGAATCTATTGACATTAATCCGTTAATAAATTATCGTCTGCAACATTATATACTGTATAGATTTATTTAGATGCTGAACGTTATTTATAATTATTAGACAACATCTTCGTATAATAATATATTTTTAAGAACTGTTAAAACAATAAAACTATTGTTAACTTTAAAACTCTTCTTGGTAATTCTAACTACCGCCGGCTATTACAATTTTTTGCTTATTCATAACATACGCGCTATTTCATACTCAATCGTCATAGATTAACGCAACATCTATCAACGCCGGGTTTCCCATGTAATTATCGACTAATGATAATCCTATTAATAGACCCATTAGCACGTGACCAACAAATTATATGACTTAATCGAAATCGAGGCGAAGATGATGAATGTTGAAAATTTGACGCCATTTACTATTATAAATTGCGTCCAGCAGCACAATTCTCTGATGCTCACAAACTTTATCAACTTTAGCTAATCAAAAAAGTTGATCAAAGTCACTCATCATGCAATAAATTTTGTCAACGAGTGTAAGTTTTTAATCGGAAATGGTGTTTTGAAAGCGAGGCTCCGTAACTGTTTTTTAGAAACTAGTTTGTCGTTGCATAAGTTATCGTTATTTTAATTACACCCGTAATTTTCGGGGTGAATACTAGGTGGCGCTTTGATCAAAAATTGTATTTCCCCAGGCTGTCGATTTGCCGAACATAAGCACATAAAAAATCGACAGACTGGAACCCAGGCTAGGCAAAAGGTATGGCTGCTGATAAGTTTCATATTTCATATCATTAGAAAGGTCTGTATACATTAAAGAATAAATTTTCAAAACATTGTCATTTTTTCTTGGTAAAGTGTTAAACTTAGCCCTTTCTGGTTTAGTTAAGGTTGAAAATCATAAAATAGATTTATGCTAAAGAGGCATAGTGGTTTTCGTCGTCTTCGTTATATTCCGTCGATTTCCGTTGCGCAGGTTACCAAAACGGTATAACGGAAGGGATCCGGAATCTTATTAGATACAAAGAGAAAACTAATAAAATATCTTTGTGCTTTGTGTTGATATATTTTATCGAACTGAAAGGCAATTAAACGTTAACTATATCGTATGTAACGAAAGGAATATTGATTTCAACTAAATTATATATATTTTTTCGATAGCGCATAGGAATATTTTTTTACGGTAGAATTGCATTGTTTTATGCAATAATTAAAACATATATATTTTCAGAGTCACTTCGCAAATATTAGATGACTGTTAATTATTTGGCAGTAATTATTGGATTCTGATTATACAATACGGATTTCGATGTCTAGTATAACGGCCGGTATATGTATAAGGTAGAATTACAAGAAGAATAACAAGCATATCACTCGCCATACAAAATTAATCAAAATTATGAAATATGAAATAAAAAATGCTAGAAATGAAACATGATTGATCAACTTCTGTTTCATATAATTAAAAGAAATAATAAAAATAGTTTTATGAAAACTGCAAAAAGGATTTTCGAAGATTCGAAATTGGCCTACTAGGTCACAACTCCGTCATACTTACCACCTCTAGGCATCGAGCAATATTAATTGATTTAATATCGAGATCCATACTATCAATAAAACCTTTAGCATTAATCATAATAAGTTACGTAAACTTACGAAACACCTCCTGAAAATTAATGAGTCTCGGGTCAATATTGCCAGACAATACTTGCTTATTTAATAATCATAGCAGTTCCTTGACAATATTGCTAAGCTAGTTTGCTTCATATATGATGCTTTATTGTGAATAAACACCTCTTTTCTTTATTCTTGAACCATTAATTAAACTGATTTTTTCTTATACTTATGATAAAACAATCACTTTTCTATCCGGCGACTTGATGCGTTAGCATCAAAACATCTACTTGTCTATATACTTAATCCTTTTCGTAGACGACAGTGTGTTGCATAGCGAAACCCCTGAAGCTCTTCAAAGCAATCTTAACCAGGTGTAATGTAAAAGATGGCACCTAACAGTTAACGTTGAAAAGACTAAAATTATGGTATTCCGAAAGGGTGGTCAATTACTAAGAAATCAGGCTTGGACATATAACGGCCAGACCATAGACATTGTTGAAAACTTTAATTACCTAGGCTTTGTAATGAGCAGTGGCGGTTCATTTCGAAAAGGCATAGATGCGTTAGCAGATAAAGCTCTTAAATCAATGTTTTTTTCTCAAAAACATCCCTCGAGGGATGCAAATACCACTACATATAAACTTTAACCTTTTCGATGCTTATGTAACATCTATAATGTCATATTGTTCTGAACTGTGGGGATTTAGCTAAGCAGAAAGACTAGAGCGACTTCATAGAACATATCTTAAATGGACATTGGATGTAAAAATGAGTACGAACATTTATGCACTTTATGGTGGAACGGGACGGTTTCCATTAGTTTTAAACAGAAAAGTAAAAATAATGAAATATTTTTTCAAACTATTAAATTCACATGATAAGAATTGTATTTTATATTCTGTTTATAATTTTCTATTTGAGTCACATGATTTACAAAACAATTGGTTATCAAAAGTCAAGACTATGTTGGAAGAGATAGGTTTAATGATGTCTGGTGTTTTCCTGCATCTGTTGTTAACATAGAGTGCTTTATTACACAGTTTAAGTTTAGGCTTAAAGACATTTATATAGGACAGTGGAGAGAGGCAGTTAACATTTCAACGGCATGGACTCTATATAAAGAAATTAAACAAACTTTTGGAATGTCTGAATACTTGACAATACTTAATAATAACAAATTCAGAAATGTATTGGCTAGATTTAGACTTTCTTCGCACTGTTTAACCATAGAGCAGGGTCGCCATAGAAACCAGATAAGAAGTGAACGAAAGTGTGTTATATGTACCAAAGACGATGTTGAAGGACGAGTTTTATTTTGTGTGTTTATGTGAGAAGTATAAAGACTTGAGAAAATTATATATTCCGTCCTACTTCAGAAATCGTCCTAGCATGTTTAAGTTTATTAAATTGTTAGATTGTAATAATCACAAAATATTGTGTAGACTGTCAATATTTATTTCAAGACCTCTGAAAGTAAGAAACAACCACATTAATCTTGAAGTTTAATAATATCAAATGTTGACTTGTGTGTTATACATATTTGCCAATTTGATTTTACGCTTACTGATTACATTGTATATTATTTTCCTTCTATGCAACTTACAACTTGTTTTGCCATTTTCATTTGCATGCGACTGAATGTACATGTATCATATTTTCATGATTGATGATAAGCTGTATATGCTTAAGTCAAAATAAATATTCTGTTCTGTTCTGTTCTTAATATATCAATTCCTATTCGAGAAGTTTTCTGTGGTCAAGTGAGAAAAACATAATCCCTTGACGGATGTTAAAAGTGTCATGATTTTTTATTTCTTCGTTCTCTAAGCTCCGTCCTTGATTGTCACCGCATTTTGACTTCATACTTTAAATCTTGAAAATTTGAGTACTACTGCAAGCAATGGCGTGTCCAGTTACTTGTACAGCCAATATGTTTTGCAAGGTCGTGTACATGCAGAGGACACTTATACTAGATCACTAGTAATTGTAGTTTAAGAGTAACAGATGAACGGTTTATTGAGTTTTGACATTGTCAAGTACAATCATTTCGTGCTCACTGACCTTGATAGGAATCAGATTCGTGGACGACTTCTAATTGTTCTGTGCATGTCGTAATTCCCGCTTACCAAACCCTTTATCTGTTTTAGTCTTAGGCTATTTGTTGTCATGTCATATAGGCATTATCTTATTTGCTAATAGATAAGCAAAATGCTGGAATGTATTGTCTTCGTTGGATAAGGAAAAGAAAGTAGACCTACTTGCTTTAGTTCTATAATGATAGTATATCAACATATTTATAACCGAGGTTTATTTTACAGGTTGTGAGCTTTTATTATAATTAGTACAGAGGTTCAGCTTCCACAGGCATAAACTGTTTTTACATTCGTACTATTTTGTATAAAACGATAATAAAACAATGCAAAGGCCTTTTATTTAGAATTGTTGTTTATTCTGTCTTAGGCTATAGGTCTCTTGAAATTATTTTTGTTTTAAGTGAATTAGAAAAAAAAATTCAAACTTACTGACTTTAGGAGAAGCTTGCTCGCGGCCGCTCATTCCACCTCTCCTTTATAAATAAATGTTTAATCCGGTTTTCATATAGACTATATAAGACACAATGACAACTTGTAGATTATTTAAAAAATTTTTTTATGTCGAACCGTATTCAAATATTTTGAAGATGACATAATCCAATAGATGATTCTCCAGTCGAGTATTAATTGATATCAAACAATACAATACAATTATGTCTATACATTAATTACCTTTCTTCTGATACATTTTATCCAAAAGCTACGTAAAAAAACTAAGGAAGGAAATGTAACTATCCAAGATGAGTTTATAATTATGTATCATAAAATAAATTATGATTTCGTGGTCGTGTGATCCTATTATGAAATCAATTAGTTAAAGATTTAAATTTTGATCTACGGTCTGTATTTAACACAAATTACAGATAGGCTTTGTGGATTCTAATTTGTATTCAACAATACGATATTATAATAAGATAAAATATAATTCTTTTCATGAAAATATACTTAAGGGTATTAATAAATCTCTATAATGTGTAGTAAGGTGTTTTTTTAATATACCGTTACTTTATAAAGACAATACCGGTATATCAACGCGTCAATTTATTATAGTGGAAATGTTTATCCACATGCTGTTATGAAACTGACGAAATATAAGCTTCACTTATAGTTATTATTCAGCAATACATCCTCATTAAGAACCTATGATAAAAAAGAGAAAAACTTTGAAACTTTTAAATGTATGTATCTACTAAACAAAAATCACATTGCATTTTATACATATACATATTGTTTTTGTTTCCCAGTGCGAAGTGGGAGAAAGAATGGGATTTTCCTCAAGTGTCTTTTCAAGAATATAGGTCCCAAGAGTTTGGTGTGTAAAGAAAAGTACCTCGTCTTTTGTTATCATTTTGTGGTGCTCAATGCATTGTGCCGTATTATTCGTAATAAACAGACTGTCATAAACCATTTGAATAGCCATACGTTATATTCACCGTACTGTACAGTGTTACCTCTAATTGAGCGTAGGTTCGTATATCCGTTAAGGAAGATTTTGCAACTTTTTATTAAAAACCATGTTCTTCATCAGGCGCATATTTCGTTATATGTAGACAAAATGTCTCTAAACAACTGCCAAATTATTTATTTTTGACTTCATTTGTTATTTAATCGGTTATATTAAACTTTTGCAGTAGGTAAATTATGATAAATATTTATATAAAATATTTTAAATGATAAGATATTTTTAATGAAAAAAGTAAAATAATAATAATAATAATAATAATGATAATAATAATAATAATGTTTAGAGCAGAACTGTTTTATTATGTCCCTCATTATAATTCATAGCGAAACAACAGAATAGTAAAACACGAAAATTTTAATTAATTTGTCTCTGTGAAAATTGAAGATGAAAACACTACCGCTATAATCAAATCGGTGTATAAATACAAATGTACATTAAAGATGCAGCCTCCAGATCAGCCAAAATATATCAATAAAATCCAGCTTAAAAATGTGCTAAGATTCTAGGAAAAGTAAAAGATTCAAGCTTCAAGTATTGATTTACATGTAATATGTTGATTTTTTCAGTAATTATATTTATATTTCTACTGCGTTACTAACGCGTTACTAACGCATTAAGGGCTTATTGTACATATTTTTACATCTGTTTGGTAAACTACATATAATATAAGTGACATTGATAATGTGCAAATTGCTTCCTTTTGGTTACTTCACAATTTATATATATTTCCCCCCTGGATCACGAACTTTCAACATAGTTATAATGAAAAAGCCGGAAGCACAACAAAGGACTTTTCTACAATAAAGTAAAACTCTTCTCTGAGACAGCATGTTCAGATAAACCAGCTTTCTTATTTCATTAGGTGTCACTTCCTTTTGGGGATTTAGATAATAATACATGTATATGAATAAGACAAAGTCTCAAAGCGAGCTGTCTGATAGAATTTATTATAAATATGTATAAATATAATAAATATTATGTATTTAGCAGAATTTTCATACACTATTCTGTACACTTTCGGGCGAATAGTTTACTCACCACTAATTCTTCTACACACAAGTTTATCGTTTGAAAATACATCTCTTGTTTTTTTCCTGTCATTTATAAATGGAATAATTTTTACAGACTACCAAAATGAAATTTTTAATTTTGATTTAGAATCTGTATTCTGATTTCAACTCTTTGGAATATGACATTCAAACATTTACCAGTTTCAGTTTTTATTAAACAAAGGCAGATAATATGCAACTGGTTATAACAAACAAACAAACAGAAAAATAACAGTCAAAAATCACTAATATCACAATATAAGAATACAATTATAACTAGCTAAATAAACAAAAAAGGAGATCATATTGTTCATTTCAAGTACTGAATTCAATACAACATGCATTTTACATTGTAACAAATGGGAACGGAGAATCATAAGTATTAATTATCTAAATTTTAACATAATGTTTTTACAAAATAAAGATAATTTTAGTAGAATCTTTTTATCACAACTATTCATTAAAGTGTCAAGTTTAAAAATATTGGGATGAATGTAAAACCTGGGAAGAAGAGATTTACGTCTTATGTCATTAAAGTACGAACATTGAAATAAGTAGTGAAATTTGATACGGACATAAGGAACAGAGCCTATTATTATGATCAATTGCCAAATTTCTGCCTTTTTCAATGGGTAAAAGGTGATGCATTGTTCTAAATTAACATAAATATTTGCCTATGTCAAAAGGAAGTACATCTAGAAAAAAAAATATAAAGAAATAAAGAAAAATAGTAATAATCACAATAATCAATGAACTATGTTGTTATATAATACGGTAGGTTTATATTATGTTTTTGATTTTATTTTTGTCATTTATCACACTAACAATTAAAATATTTGAACCTAAAACAATTATAGGTTTGAATCAAATGTTTTAAATTAAAGGACATTTTGTGCTATTTTGAAAGTTTCTTTGAAAACATTTATTTGAATGTTCTATATCATGCCCATTCTGGCTAGAATAACCGCTGAAAATATTAATATCGGGGCATTTTCCGGAAATGATAACGTATGGCGCACAACATATCAATGATAACGTACGGCGCATTTTTTTTCTTATTAATTGATTTTCTTTATAATTGAAAAGTTATGTTTACAAGACATAAGCGGATGTGTAGAACCAAATTAAGAAACTGAAATAAATAATATTAGTGTCCAGCTTTATTTGTCATCCAATGAAAGCGTTGTATTTCTTAAAAATTCTTTGTGTAAATTTTCATAGAAGAACAAAAGTCGATGATATATCAAAGTCCGTTCATAGCAGCTTTCTATTTTTCATAGTGTTTCATATAACCGCGTTTGTGCAAATGGACAGGTATAGTGACGAAATAAAGTTAATATTAATGAAGCCGAATAAGACTTGACCCTAAGTATGTTTGTATTCACCCGTAGCTGTTCTACAGAAATAAGAAATAATCTCCGGTCGCTCTCGCTCCCGTCGAAGTTTCTAATTTCTGTAAACAACACGGATGAACACTTACATATACTTCATAAACACTAGTCTAAGAGTAGCGTGATCATTTTTAAAACCGTTCTTTCATAAAGATAATGACGCCATTTAAGCTCATGAGCGGTCTGGCATTAAAGGTTTCAGACGGGTTGTCGGCATGGATAAAAACATCGAAATCCAAACCCGATTTGAAACTTTATAATTAACACCAGAAATTAATAAGCAAATTCCAGTGTCACTCTTTTATTGCTGATACCTGCAATACTTTTTTACAGAAAATATTGTTTTTGTTGGGGCGTTTGTGGAAAAAAACGCCAGAATATGATAGGCAAATTCTTGCATGTAATTGTTTTGATCAAATTATGACGTTCCTTTCATTTTCAATTATGAAATCCGCAATTGGTGCGAAGGGACCTTCATTTTTAGGATATGTGTATAAACATAAAATATGGTTATTGCGTTTATGTGTTAAAAATCGATTAATATACAACAATTTTGCATTAATGGTTCATGTAATGTATTTTTTGTATGTATGTACATGTATATGTGTGTATGTATATGTATATACAAGAAACCTATAAGTTACTGGTTTAAAGATCAATTTCGAAAATGTTCATTATGTAACTCCTTAAGAAAATTTCGGCTGGTATTTACTTTATCAATTAAAATTGTGTCCAAACTTTTTTTTCTGATATTATTTTTATATGAACAATTCGTTATTGTGCATGTTTTATGTCCTCATCGGCTTTAAAGCCTATTGGAATAAAATAAAATGTCTACTGTCTACTATAATAAACAAGAAAAATATTACCATACATTCGTATGTAATAAAGGTACGATTGCATACTACTTTTTGTGAAGACTTTTTATGTTTGCTGCATTAAAGGAACAAACATGTCATGAGATATTTTATATCTTTTAATATTTTCATGGAATGTAATTAATGTATCATCATATTAAAGTTGCATGCCTTCAGATGAGAAAAATGATTTCAAGGAAATCAAAATATGAAAAGAAAATTCACGGTCAATTGACTGCATTGAAGCAAAATCACAGAAAAAAAAATACAGGAAATTAAAAACCTTTTTAAATTCTATCTGGAAACAGTTAATTTATAATTATCTACTACACAAACTTTTCTATCTCCAACGTTTCGAGGGGTTATACCCCTCTTTATTAAGAAGTTACTGTTTATTTTTATATAAATCACATATTTATCTTCTTACATGTCTTATCTTTAACTATGTTATGCATACAGGAAATGACGTCGTTGACGTCAACAATAAAAATTGCGCAAAATATGATGATGACGTTTTCCGTCAAAATTGTTCCACTGCATAACGTTGCTCCCCTTATTTAATATTATTTATAATATTAACAAATCAAGAATTATGAAACTTATTTCAATGAAAATACATTAAAAATAATAATAATAATTATTATTATTAAAAAAAAAATTTTCTACTAAAACATTCTAATAATATTTACAATAGCAAATAATTTAATAATATTAAAAATTATAATAGTAATAATCATAATAACAATGGTAATAATAATAACAATGGTAATAATAATAATAATGATGATGATAATAATAATAATAATAATAATAATAATAATGATGATAACAACAATGGTAATAATAATAATGATAATGATAATAATAATAATAATTACAACAATAATAATAATGAAAATAATAATAACCATGATGATAATAATAATCATAGTAGGAAATAACCGTAACAATAATAATAAGGAAAAGAACAATGGTAATAATAATAACAATAATGGTAATAAAAATAATGATAATAATGATAATTATAACAATAATAATCATGAAAATAATAATAATCATGATAATAATGATAATCATGGTAGGAAATAACCGTAATTATAATAGTAATAACAATCATAATAATAGTCATAATAATCATAACAGCAAATAACCGTAAACTTAATAATAATAATAATAACAGCAATAATAATAATAAAAGGTATAATAATAATTATAATAGTAATAATAATAATAATAATAATAGTAATTATGAATGACAAGCGACACGTGATAAGCAGTGTCTAACTAAAATTACCATGTTTTAGTAGTTAGAAAAATATAATTGAAATAAAATTAAAAATTAGATTGCAACAACGCAGTTTTACAAAAATACCGATGAATGCAATATCAAAACAATAATAATATTGATAAATCCTTAAGTGCATTTCACTATCAAATCATCTTGTGAAAAATAATAACAATATCAACAACAATACCAGCAAAGTGATATGACGGCAACAATGATAATGATAACTCTTATTTTGTTTTGATATTTAGTCCAATAGGTGACCATGTTTGTAATTTATTTATCCAAAATTCTTCACGGATCCGTCTGTATATTGTACTTTTATTGTTACTTATTGATTCGATGATGTTGAATTTTATGTCATTTTCTGAATGGGCTGATGAATTAAAGTGGATAGACACAGGTTTGTCTCTGAATGCCCTTATATCCCAAATATGCTCTTTAACCCTCTCTTTAATGCTCCTTCCTGTTTCACCCACATATACAGGTTGATTACATTTCCCGCAGCATATCAGGTAGACTACATTCTTGGTGTTACAGTTCCCACCTCTATATATACTATACGTAGTGTCCTTCCCTTGAAACATTTCGCTCTGTGGTAGGAACATGCAAGTCTTACATCCAGGTGTATCACATGGACCACTACAACGGCTGCTCTGTATTATGCCTTTCTGTTTTTTTAGTTTTCCATGAATTAAAATGTCTCTAAAGTTTTTTGATCTTTTGTATGCTACAATTGGTGGTGACCTAAATACATCTGTCATCCTTTTAGATTTTTGCAGAATATTCATATTTTTCTTCACAATTGTGTGTGTATCTGGCAGGTAGCTTGAATATGTAAGCACTAATGGGATTCTCCCTTGGTCCATTGGTTTATTTTTCTTTTCTAATGCTTCTTTTCTGGATGTTTGGTCCGCCCTTTTGAGATGTCTGTTTATCCACCCAGTCTTGTAACCCCTACTTTTAAGCTGTTCTCCGAGGAGTGATCTTTGTTTATAACATTGTTATCGTCACTGTATATTCTTTTCAAGCGGATTCCAAGGCCATGAGGTATAGCTTGCTTTGTATTTCTGGGGTGGTCTGAATCTTTGTGTAGATAAATATGCTTGTCTGTTTCTTTGCTATAAAGGTCAGTTTCAATGTTCCCATTTTCTAAAACTACCAACGTATCCAAAAACTCGATTTGTTTATGGCTGTGTCGTAGCTTTATGTTTATTTTTGAATGGATGTTATTTGCATATTCTGTAAATTGCTGTAAAGTCTCTATTCCATGTGTCCAGATACCAAAGCCATCATCTATGAATCTTTTGTATATAAGTGGTTTTAACCTAAATTCTGACAACTTTCTATCCCAAATTCGCATGTATGTACAAGCATAATTTTTCCCAAGCTTTGATCCAATAGCCGTTCCATCAACCTGTATGTAATGTTTTCCATTATGCTCAAAGTTGTTGTTTTCAAGAACTAGCTGTATCATATTCAGAATCTCTTCATCAGGAATTTGTTTTGACTTGCGGTATGCTAAAGCTTCTTTGCATGCTTCTAGTCCATCATTCTTTGGTATTGATGGATATAGTTTCTCTACATCAAAGCAAATAGTATTGCATTTTTTTTGTAGATTTTTTATGTCTTTAATTTCATTAAGGAAGTGGGAGGTGTCTTTTATATAAACTAGGCGTATTAATTACAAATTCGTCTAATTCTTTCTCAGCTAGTTCTGCCACTCGTTCTGTCACTGTTCCAATACCACTTATGATTAGTCGGAGTGGGTTGTCTGGTTTATGTATTTTGGGATTTCCTTTTACTTGTCCTGGTCTTGGGCTGTCGGGAATTAAATACTGTGAAAGTCTTTTAGGGAGAGTTCTATCTTTATCCATTCTATTTATGAGTTTCTTTGTTGTCTTTAAAATCATTGCTGTTGGGTCTTCACTTACATGTTTATATGTACTTGCATCCTTTAATTCATTTTCAATATCTTCATTGTATTTATCAGAGTCTAGTATCACTATCCCTGATCCTTTATCTGCTGGTCTAATGACAATAGTTCCATCTTCAAGGAGGTCTTTCATCGCAATTTCTTCTAATCTAGAGATATTATGCACTACTTTTTTCTTCATACCTTTTAGGATTTCTTCTTTTACTGCATCTATGTAAGCATCCAAACATTTATCTCTTCCACTATTAGGAGTGAAACAACTGTTACTTTTTTTCTTATCCCACCATTCCTCACTTACTTCATTATCATTATTTTCTTTTGTGAATCGTAAAAAAACTCTCGTAACCTCATTCTCCTTTCCCATTCTTTTAATTCACACATGATATTTGATATATCTGGTTTTCTGTTATTTGGGACAAAAGTCTCACCTTTTGAAAGTAGATTTATTTGGTTCTTGGTTAAGTCTTTTTTTGATAAATTAATTACTACACTTTTATTATCTATCCTATTTAATCCGTTACCTTTCTTCTTATATTTACGTTTATATTTTTTGTACCTTGTATCCGTCTTCTTACTATCCTCATTCATCTTCTTTAAACATTCATTGCCGTTTGGCTCATTTTCTTTGTCACTTTTTCTCTGCATGAACTGGCTACCTATATTAGCATCACTATATACTAGTTTATCATTTTGTGATATGTTATTGACAGCATGATCTTTCAGTTCCAATACAAGATTAAAATGGTTGCTGGAATAGTTAAGATGAATTGGTTCATTTTCATTTCCATTCAAATGCCTTAGAGTCATCAAGGGAGAAAACACATTCTTTATACCATTATCATTGACAATAATATTCCTGTTAAGAATAGTTGAGATTGCAAATAACTGGGCCTCTGTTGCCCATGAGCCTAATGTACCATCAGTTCTTAATTGTTCTTGTAAATGATTCTTAATATCACCATCAACAAATGGAAAATATTCTTCTTTATTGCCCTCCATGTGGTGTACTGTGGTATTTCTGATCTGCTTATGATATTTTTCTGATCCAGTCAAAAAGGCACTTATACATCTGTAGAAACAGTTCCCATCCGATTCCACTTCTATCACTATATTGTTATTATCATCACAATTTACTCTTAAATTATTACAAACCTGATCAGTATCTTCAAGTTCAATATTAAATATATCACATGCACTTTTTATTTTTTGGGTATGATCAAAAACAGCTTTTATCATTGAATCATTATTCTTTTTAGTTAAAGATGTCATACCTCTGTTTCCAATTAGACCATTCTGTATCCGTTTTTTCTTCTTAATTGCACTATACTTTTCCGTATAATTGTTGTACGTTTTGGTAATGTAATTTTTCATGTCTATTTTATTAAATATTGAGTTATCTAACTTACGTTGAATTGTAAAGTTGAGATCAGTTGTGATACGTCTATCCACTTTAATTCATCAGCCCATTCAGAAAATGACATAAAATTCAACATCATCGAATCAATAAATAACAATAAAAGTACAATCTACAGACGGATCCGTGAAGAATTTTGGATAAATAAATTACAAACATGGTCACCTATTGGACTAAATATCAAAACAAAATAAGAGTTATCATTATCATTGTTGCCGTCATAATCACTTTGCTGGTATTGTTGTTGATCTTGTTATTATTTTTCACAAGATGATTTGATAGTGAAATGCACTTAAGGATTTATCAATATTATTATTGTTTTGATATTGCATTCATCGGTATTTTTGTAAAACTGCGTTGTTGCAATCTAATTTTTAATTTTATTTCAATTATATTTTTCTAACTACTTAAACATGGTAATTTTAGTTAGACACAGCTTATCACGTGTCGCTTGTCATTCATAATTACTATTATTATTATTATTATTATTACTATTATAATTATTATTATACCTTTTATTATTATTATTGCTGTTGTTATTATTACTATTATTAAGTTTACGGTTATTTGCTGTTATGATTATTATGACTATTATTATGATTGTTATTACTATTATTATTACGGTTATTTCCTACTATGATTATCATTATTATCATGATTATTATTATTTTCATGATTATTATTGTTATAATTATCATTATTATCATTATTATTACCATTATTGTTATTATTATTACCATTGTTCTTTTCCTTATTATTATTGTTACGGTTATTTCCTACTATGATTATTATTATCATCATGGTTATTATTATTTTCATTATTATTATTGTTGTAATTATTATTATTATTATTATCATTATTATTATTACCATTGTTGTTATCATCATTATTATTATTATTATTATTATTATTATTATTATTATTATCATCATCATCATTATTATTATTATTATTACCATTGTTATTATTATTGCCATTGTTATTATGATTATAACTATTGTAATTTTTAATATTATTAAATTATTTGCTATTGTAAATATTATTGGAATGTTTTAGTAGAAATTTTTTTTTTAATAATAATAATAATTATTATTATTTTTAATGTATTTTCATTGAAATAAGTTTCATAATTCTTGGTATGTTAATATTATAAATAATATTAAATAAGGGGAGCAACGTTATGCAGTGGAACAATTTTGACGGAAAACGTCATCATCATATTTTGCGCAATTTTTATTGTTGACGTCAACGACGTCATTTCCTGTATGCATAACATAGTTAAAGATAAGACATGTAAGAAGATAAATATGTGATTTATATAAAAATAAACAGTAACTCCTTTATAAAGAGGGGTTTAACCCCTCGAAACGTTGGAGATAGAAAAGTTTGTGTAGTAGATAATTATAAAAACCTTTTTAATACACTAAAGGTAAATTTCATTGTAAGTCATAGTCACAGATTTGAGATATGATTATTTGTTCATATTAACATCATTATTGGTAATATATTGATAAAAAAAAGACACAGTTTGTAAATATTTATTACAATAAAATATGAAAAAGGTATTTTCCATCCTATGCGACGCGCCGAGGTTAGCTATATTTATATTTCCCGCGCTAAGTCGCGGTGATGCTTGGGATACTCACTTGATACTGTAAATGGAAGCTATTTTACGATACGAAAATGCCTGGCCCTCCTCGGACAGTTTATCCTGCCGAAAAGATATAAAAAAATACTTGCAATTCAAAGTTTGTTTGCTACATAAAGATTATCGATTTACTCTTTTCAAACTTTTTCTCTGCCTGATTGTAATAATATTGATGTGTTTGCATTGGCGTAAACTATCCCGTTATCAATCTACATAAAGGTTTTAACTTATTTCGTGTTCATTAAAATTATTCAGTTAATAGACATATAACAATCTTATTTACAAATGAATTGATAAAACAACAATCCCAGAAGCATTTAAGATAATAACAATCATTGGAAAAAATAAATGCATATAAATTGTAAATTTGTGTATGACAACTCACCCCCTAAACAAAACATAATATACTCAACCAAAACAAGCGCCTGCTTCTTTACCTAACTATGTAGTTGCATGACCATGATTAGCAATAGCAAACCAAATGTAAGAGCTAAAGCTATTGTAAAAATAATACAGCAAATTTCGTACAGAAAAACTGTAAGGCTATGTCGTGTAAATATATCTGATGTCATAGTGGCACAACGTCACGCTAAATGGTATCGTTTCAATATTAACCGCCCGTCAAATAAACAGAAAAATTCTTATTTACTAAATTCATTTAAGTTTTTCGCATTATATTATTTTCTTACTCATTTAATACATTCATTATAGAACCAACACTCATTCATTTTTCTCTGTTATGTATTTTTCTTTCAATGAGCGACCAGATTGAATAAACACAGGCTCATCTCATCTGGGTGTAAGCTAGTCACAATCAGTTTTCGTTTTGTAAATGTTTGACGGGTTCAAATATTAAGATTTCCTTATCAGAAATTTGTTAGGAATGATTTTAGACTTTTTCTTTAGAAAAGAAAATATATCAAGCCGTCCGTACCTTTTTAACATTTTTGCTCTGCTGAATGCGTTTCTTCTTTCTGATAAGGGGATAAGACCATAATTATCGCACAACACTGGCGAAATTTAATGTGAAGACAACACTACACAAATGTTTCCTGAAAGTGGAGGCTTTTCTTTCCATTCTGCTTTTTATACAAAATATTCTCAAACTATACACGTGTGTTTTAATTGGTATATTAACAACGGATATCTATTATGCCACCAGCTAGAAAGATATTTATATCCGATGGTACAGCATTGTTCAATTAATTATTTCTGACCTGACCAACATTTTTTCAGATATCTATCATTTCCTACATAAAAAAAAGTTTATTATCACCTGATTGGACAAATGGAAATCCACCAAGAAGTAAAGTGCGCCGTACATTATCATTGATATAGTGTGCGCCATACGTTATCATTTCCGAGAAATGCCCCGATATTAATATTTACAGCAGTAAATCTAGCCAGAATGGACATGTATGCTTAGATGACGACATATTACAACTTTTTAAAGTCAGTGGTTTCAGTTAATATACATATATGTAAAAGAAACAGTGAAGAGAAAAAGCCGTACGTTACCACGATCAAACCGGTGGAAAATTCTCTCGCTTTGAATCTGGTGACGCGCATTTCAGATGAAGTACGGGGCGAAACAACATGAAATAAAATCTTGTGTGCCAGGAAAAGTGTGGAAAAGGTTGTTATATGTACCTTTACATCAGAACATCACGAATTTCAGAGAAAAAAGGGAAAAACCTACTTTTTGGCTGCATACGCCATCTTGTTTGTTTGGGTAACGAACGGCGTGATTCTCCCCCTTGTATATAAAAAATTTGCAAAATGAATATAATTATCGACATATATAAAAGAATTTTTTTTCATGTAGTATTCCCTTAGATAATTTTGTTTAAGGACATCAGACTTTTTTACTTATTTGAGGTTATATCAAGGGCAGATAACTTACACATACTTAAATGAATTCTTGTTTTTACTTCTGGATTATGTTTTTCTTTTTATTGTTGAGTACAATACATAATAACATGCCATTCCTTACATCGTTTCTGTTAATTTTTTTCAATGAAAATAAAGGTACTTTAAATTCTTAAAAAATAGGCCATTTTTTAAGAAAAAATACATAGGTTAAAAGAAGAAGTGGGAATAAAAACTACCCACTCTAAATTCGTTCTTGGAATTTTGCATATCAACTAAAATGAAGGTAAGCTTCTTGAAAATAAGAAAAAAATTGTATTGTTTCCATTCATTGTAAATTATCTTTCCTTGAATTTAACAAAAAAGTCCAATTCAAGGGCAGATAACTCGAAAATGAGAACGGTGACCCCATTTTTTTTCGCTTAAAATGTTTCTGTTATCATATTCTATCAACATGCCAAGTTTAAAGAAATTCTATTGAACAGTTTTAATTTTGCCTATATGTCTATATGAAAACTCCCAAAAACGTCTTTAACAATAATTAGCCAAAAGTAAACGAATTTTCAATTTTTTTTGTCCCAACATACCAGTTTACCCGCTAAAGTTAACAGTCAAATGTTAAAACTGTTCAAAAGGAATGAAACTTAGAGGCATTTTCTACGTGTTAATTATTAGTTAAACAACAAATACTAATTAATGACATTGATGTTATTTCTGTCGATCGCATAGAATCGCCCCTCGGAATATGACAGTATAAGTGGACGAGTTCATTGCTGTCACTTTTGTACTCAATACTATCATACATACTTTCATTTGATCTTGACACTGTTATCAAAAGAATGCTCGGTCTTTTGGCGAACGTTTGAGTCTACTATAGTCATTAATAGAAAATGTTCAGAATATAAATCATTTTATTGAAAACATGAAGAAAAATAGACACATCTACATCTACAAGATGTTATATACATGTAAATTCATATGGTAAGCTAAAAAAATCATTATTAATATGCAAACATAGATTCAAGGTTGAAAGTCCGAACTAGCTTTCGAAATACATGTAGTGCAGACAAAAGTTTTGATGCTAAACAATCTATTCCGACTTAGAAATAATGTAAAACTGACAACGAGTTGATGCTAAATATAAATCAAGAGGGCCATCATGGCCCTGAGTCGCTCACCAGAAACAACTGCTTTGCAGTGTTGGAATGTCAATATATTCTAATATTAAATTTGAGCATAGAATATGTTTAAACAATAATTTGAAGAAATGCCATGACCTGGGGTATTTCAGCTTTAGCTTAAACAGGGCTAATAAAAACTATATGAGCAAACTTGATAAAAGACTACCTAAGAATGCTACAAAGTTTGGTGATCATCTTTCAATTATTTCAGTGGGAAATGATGTTCGAAGGTTTTTTCTTTTTTTAGCTTTAGTGGCCCCTATAAGGGGCTAATCAAATAAATATAAGCAAACTTCATAAAAGAGTACCCAAGAATGCTACAGACAAAGTTTGGTGATCATCCATCAATTGGTTCTGAAGTAGAAGATGTTTAAAGGTTTTACTATTTTTAGCTTTAGCGGCCCCTCAAAGGGGTCAATTAAATTATAATGAGCAAACTTGATAAAAGACTACCCAAAAATGCTTCAGACAAAGTTTAATGATCATCCATCCATTAGTTCTGTAGAAATATATATTTAAAGGTATTTCTATTTTTAGCTTAAGCAGCTCCTAAAAGGGGCCAATCAAAATAATATGAGCAAACTTCATAAAACACTACCCAAGAATACTGCAGACAAACTTTGGTGATCATTCATACATTAGTTCTCTAGAAATAGACATTTAAAGGTATTTCTTTTTTAGCTTAAGCGGCCCCTAAAAAGGGCTTATCAAATTCATATGAGCAAACTTGATAAAAGACTACCCAAGAATGCTACAGACAAAGTTTGGTGATCTTCCATCAATTAGTTCTTTAGAAATAGACATTTAAAGGTATTTCTATTTTTAGCTTTTTGCGGCCCCTAAAAGGGGCCAATCAAATTAATATGAGCAAACTTGATAAAACACTACCCCAGCATGCTACCGACTAAGTTTGGTAATCATCCATCAATTAGTTCTGAAGGAGAAGATGTTTAAAGGTTTTTCTATTTTTAGCCAAAGAGACCCCTAAAAGAACCAATCAAAATAATATTAGCAAACTTGATAAAAGACTACCCAAGAATGCTACAGACAAAGTTTGGTGATCATTCATCAATTAGTTCTCTAGAAATAGACATTTAACAGTATTTCTATTTTTAGCTTAAGCGGCTCCCTAAAAGGGGCCAATCAAATATATATGAGCAAACTTGATAAAACACTACCCGAGCATGTTTGGTGATCATCCATCAATTAGTTCTGTAGAAGAAGATGTTTAAAGGTTTTTCTATTTTTAGCCCTAGAGACCCCTAAAAGGGGCCAATCAAAATAATATGAGCAAACTTGATAAAAGACCACCCAAGAATGCTACAGACAATATTTGGTGATCATCCATCCATTAGTTCTGTAGGAGAAGATGTTTAAAGGTTTTTCTATTTTTAGCTCTGCTAACCCCTAAAAGGGGCCAATTGGAATGACACGAGCAAATTCAAGTGAGACTGTCACAAGGATGCTACAGACCAAATTTGAAGTAAATCTGCCCAGTAGTTTCAGAGAAGAAGACGATTTTTGACGCATGACGATGGACGACGGACGCCGGAGCATCCCCCTTTGATACTAATAGCTCACCCTGAGCCTTCGGCTCTGGTGAAGCTAAAAACAAGGTTTACAACGGCTAAGTATTTTTTTAAATACCATTTTTGCATGTTTTGTTTAAAACTGTTTTCTAACGGACAAATCTATGCCTTGCTCTTTTTTAATACATGTACTATGACTTAAATATCTGCCAAAATTTAAAAATCAAAATACTCAAAATTTTAATCAATTTTATTTTACGAGGGTTGTTCGGAAAGTTTTGAGACTGGGTCAATATTTAGCGTTGGAAAAGATAAAATCAAACAAGAGTTTACTCTGTATTACTTTAATAGCTTCATGTATACAAAAGCTACAAAGCGTTAGGTACAGACACTACCGGTGACCCGGCGCACGCAACGACGTTATCCGACGTTGCCGTTATTTCCAGAGTTTAACGTCACCGTAGAAAAGTCAACTGCTACTCCTTTTCAAAGTATCTTCCTTCACAATGTACACATTTCTCATGCCTCGTAACCCACTTGGCGAATACATTTCTATACCAGTCAGATTTAAATGTTGCAATAATGCTTATAACTCTAGAGCGCAGTTCAACTAGGCCCTCAAACCGGATTACTCGTAGTTCGGATTTGATGGCCGGTGTTTGGCGCAATTTTAGGGGCTCTTTTTATTCAGTAAGAAAACTTATAACAAGAAAATAGTCCGGGGCGCCAGGGCGGACGGGTGTTGCTAGGGAAAACGTTATATTGCTGTTAAGTAACTTTACAACGTTTTAAAGCCCAAAACCCGGGATAAATAACATTTAAGCAAATTTTATAATAATTTCGTAGGAAAAAACAGAAAAAATCATATTGCTAAAAAACTTTCCGAACAACCCTCGTATGATCCAAATACGCTGTAAAATGCAATGTAGAACATACATATATATTTCAAAAACAATCGTACGATGCATCAATAATTGATTAATTATCTTAAACGTTCTGTAATATATGTACTCGCTAATGGTCAGCTAGTAGTAGCCACTAGCTGATAAGCCCCAACTAAATTCACCTGAAAGTATCATTAGTAAATAGACTTAGAAACCGAACGGCTGCGCTGTTTAATATCTCTTTTATTTAATGCTTGTCCAGATACTATAATATAGCAGACATTATAATGTCGACCAGGTCGATTGGATAATACTTTTACTAATTCAGTTAATTCTAGAGGACTTGTTAATAATAAGTTCAGTGATAAAGTTATTGTGTCTATTTTCAAGAATCAAGGATTAATATAAATATTTCAAGATGGCACCTTTTGATCTGCCAACGCCACAACCTTTCAAACTTATTGGGCAAAGTACCAACTTATCCAGTTCATGGGACAATTACATCAAACGTTTTGAATATTACATACATGCAGCCGGAATAACAAAAGACGAAAGAAAAAAGCTCTCCTATAACATATTGGACGAGAAGAATAAAAAGACATATACTAGACAACAATCCGTCAAGACAATTCATACAGCCAAACAGTCAGAGAGTTAACACATTACTTCAATCCAAGGAAAAATATAGCATATGAAAGACATAGATTTAGACAGGAAAAACAATACTCAGATGAAACTGTAGACGATTACATTGTGAGACTAAAAAAACTCTCAATATCTTGTAATTTTCCAGACAACACTGCAGAAGATATGATACGCTACCAAGATATTGAACACTGTACCTCAAAAGAATTAAATATCAGATTTCTTTGCGAATAAGATCTGGTATTAGAAAAAGTTCAACATATTGCCCGCACAACAGAACTTGCAAACTTACATGACAATGCAATATAACGGTCTACAAGAAATCAACAATAATTAGATTATACCTATCAAGATGACGTAAACCATATTAAAAACAAACCAACTAGACAGCGAAAGCAGTACCAGCCAAGAGCCAGACCAGCTCCAAAACCGACACAATTTAAGAGCTTATACCGTTGCGGAGGAAAAGGTCATTCTGGTCTGTAATCTCATAATATTACGTGTCGTAAATGCAACAAGCTTCGACATTATGCAAATATGTGCAAATCCCGAAAAAGCCAAGTGCACTACGTGATGATCATCAAGAAAATGTAAATATACAAGACGAATGTGTATTCAAAATAAATTCAAAATATCAGTCACCATATGTGCAAGTTGAAATCGAAGGAATTAAATGTAAATTGCTCATAGATTCTGGAGCTAGTGGTAACTGCCTAGATCGCGCAACCTTTGATAAAAAAAACGAAATCAACATCACTCAACTAATGTCATTCAAAGATCTATTCTTATGCTAAAAAAATACCTTTGAAAGTTCTTGGAATTGCAGAAATGAAAATGAAATTAAATGAAAAGGAAGTAAAAATAAAATTTCACATAAAGAATGCACACCACTATTTGGACAACAAACCGCAGTTGATCTAGGGTTACTTAAATTATGCATAAATTATGTGAAAACAAATCACAATAACATGGAAAATATTTTATCAGAGTTCAGTGACAGATTTCAAGGATTGGGAAAACTCAAAGATTTCCAGGTTCATCTACAAATCAACAAAGATAAGCCCATTGCACAGCCAAATCCCAGAATACCTTTCAAAATGCGACAGCAAGTCAGAGAAAAAATAAAACAACTACAAGATTCTGACGTCATAGAAAATGTTGAAGGTGCTACATCATGGGTGTCACCCCTGGTTATTATTCCAAAAAGGAATGGTGACATTAGAATGTGTGTAGACATGAGACAAGCAAATACAACAGTTGAACGTGAACGGATTTCAATGCCAAACATTGACGAAACACTAGAAAAACTTAGTGGAGCCAAATTCTTCACTAAACTAGATCTAAACATGGGGTATCACAATATAGAGCTTGACCCACAATCAAGAAAAATAACAACATTTGTAACAAACGACGTAATATATCGCTATCGTCGACTTATGTTTGGAATTTCCTGTGCTTCAGAAGTCTACCAACGTATAAAACAACATACACTTCGAGACATACCGAACTGAAAAAAATATGTCTGATGATAAACATGTACTATATGACACAACAAAAGAACAACATGACGCCACATTGCGTAAAGTTCTAAAACGCATTAGAGACAAAAACCTAACGCTGAACAAAAGTAAATGCGAATTCTGAAAGACAACCATCACATGTATGGGTTACACCTTCACCGCTGATGGACTTATGCCACATGATGACAAAATACAGGCAGTGCTAAAAACAACATAACCCAAAAATGTGAAAGAAGTTAAATCTTTCTGAGGACTGCTAAACCACTGCTCAAAATTCCTTCCGAATTTCGCAACAATTCAGAAAACTAACAAGAAAGAATGTTCCGTTTGACAGGGAAAAAGAATCTGCGTTTGAACAATCAAAACCATTGATAACAAGTGCAAGTGTAACGGCTTTCTACATCTCAGAAGCTGAAACAACTCTTATGGTTGATGACCAAATGATGGACATTTAAGACCTGTAGCATATGCAAGCAGAACACTAAATAATGTAGAAAGGCGATACAGTAAAATTGAAAGAGAATGCTTAGCAGTAACGTGGGATAAAGGTATGTTTCACACTTATTTGTTTGGATTAACATTTAAAGTAATTACAGACCATAAACCGCTAGTCAACATTTTCAAGCCAATACACAAACCTCAAGCTAGACTAGAAAGAATGCTTCCTAGACTACAAATTTTACAAATTCAATATAGAATTTCAATCAGGATAATTAAACCCAGCTGACATCCTCTCAAGGCCGACATATAGACCTTTTTACGACGCGGTCCGTTGCTATGAAAAATCGACCGGAAGTAGTATTTCCCCGCACATGAGCAATCGGCCTAGGGCAAAAAGGCATAGTCTAACATAGAATCATAGAAGAAGTTCATAGACAATTCCGAGTTAGTTTTAGGTAAAAGGTAGAAAATTATATAAAATAGCTTTAAACAAAATAGAAAAGATTTTATTATAGCTTTGTTGTTAAGATTGCCATAAAAAGGCACGGAAAAAGAAAATTGTTTAAGAATTCCCCTTTACGGTGGGTCCGCTTACGGTTTCGGACCTGACATTGAGAATTTTTTAGGAAAATGTGGAATTATATCTTTTATTCAAATGGGAGTCAACTAAATTGTTGTTGAAAAAGTTCATAAAAAAATATTTTTTTTATAACATATGAAATCGAGGTTAATTAGCATTCTGAAAATAGTCAGAACAGGTCAGGTGATAATGCATTTTTAGTGTTCAGTTTACCTGATTTTATCCTTTATTTGACTGTGATGCAAAACAGATAATTCTTAAGTCACATAAATATATTTTAAATAGTTATTTTTTTCAAAATCTTTAAGGAAAGTGAAATAACATTCATTACATCCAGTTCCTTGTAACACATGTTAATATTTTTAATGCAAGTCACACTGATTGTCACTTCACAAAATCAATAAATATTGATGAGATCGGTATATATTAAAGTTACTTAAATTACGATTTTCATAATTGTGCGTGATTACTATGTCATGGTTCTAAAACGTCCCGGTTGAATGATATTTATACAATATCTAGCTGGAAACAAACAACCACGGTCGCGTGTCAATCTGTTTGACACTTGTCGCCTGGCCAATCCAAAGGAAGTGTACAATACACATTGTGTAATAATATGTAATACAGGGGTAATAAAATTTAATCTTTAACACCCTGCTGTGTCTTTTGTAAGCGCCTTTTGACCATTGAATTATTAGTCCTGCATATTTATTATATCTGATATAAATATCATTTGACGTTTTAAGTACTTACCGCTTTGAGTCATCCCAAAATTACTGTTTTCTGGTTGATATAACATGGAATCACGACTTTTAAAGCCTTAAAGTATCATACAATGTTGTCAATTTTATTGCGCTTTTGCCCTACGCAGAATGCGCATGCGCGAAATGCAACATTGGTTGCTATGGAAGAATCGTATTGTAAAAACGTCTATAGTCAAGAAAAATGTGAGATATCAAATATCACAGAAGGTTACATGGATTATGTGTGCGAAAATGCCGTGACAATGGCTATGACCCTGGATCAAATTGATAAAGAGTCACCTCAGGACAAATTCATTCAAGAACTAATCAAGTGCATTCAGCATGATGAATGGCCGAAACATCAGAATTCCAAGATGTTCTACAAGTTACGCAATGAAGTGTATGTTCATAATAACATTGTGTTACGGGGCAACATAATTGTAATTACACAGGGACATAGGCCAAAAGTATTACAAATAGCACATGAAACACACCAAGGCATAGTGAAAACAAAGCAAATACTAAGAGAAATAGTTTGTTGGCCTGGCATTGACAACGAAATTGAAATGCTGATTAAAACGTGTTTCCAGTGCCAGCTTGTTTCAAACCCGTCACAACAACTTCCTATCACACCAACAGAATTACCAGAAACACCCTGGCAAATTGCTGGGATGGATTTAACAGGACCGTTCCCAGGGGGAGAATATATTCTTGTAGTAATAGATTACTACTCTCGTTATCCAGAAGTTGAAATCATGAAATCAATCACTTCAAGATGTATCATTCAAAGACTTATGCAAATATTTGCCACACATGGACTTCCCTCAGTGATCAAAACGGACAATGCACCAAACATGGTATCTCAAGAAACCACAAACTTCTTTACTGCAAACGGAATTAAACATCAGCGTGTTACGCCTTATTATCCACAAGCAGCAGGATTGGTAGAAAATTTCAATAAAACAATAGCAAAATGCGTTAAGACTGCTAACAATAGAAAGAAAAAATGGTGAAAAGAAATCTACAAATTTTTATTGACGTATCGAACAACCCCTCATGTATCCACAGGATCTGCACCTGCATCGTTGTTATTCAACAGTAAGATTTGGAATAAACGACCGCACTTTGAAAGAAAGAAGAATTACACAAAGTAAGGAAAATGAACTCGTAATGAAGAAATACGCAGACAGACGGGCAAATACTCAGATAATAACATAAAAACTTGGACAGAAAGTGCTGATTCTAAACAAGAAACTAGGAAAATTAAACTCAAAATGGAATAATGAAAAATGCATTGTTATTGGACAACTTGCATGTTATTCTTCTGAGAAAAAGGCAGATATATTGACTCGCAATCTCATTAAAATCAGATCATCGTTTTCGCTCCGTTACTCTTCGCTACGAGCGTAAAGTAGTGGAGCGACAGTTAGGAAATGATTTTAATGAGATTGATTGAATTGCTATTGGTCAGAAAGATATTTGAGGACTCTTACAGACACTGAATAATTTATGATAAATGTGTATATACATGTACATTCAATAAGCGACTATTTATTTGGAAACGTGGAATTTATTGAAAGACTGTCCTACGAACGCTTAGCTATTTACTCGCTGTCATGGCTTTTACACACTGCATTACAGTTATAGCTCGTAAGAGACATAAATGTCATCAATATGGAAAAAAAAGTGTAATTATAAAACTGTAATGAATGTAACCAGAACTTTAAGATATGATATTTGTTAATCGATAAATAGAATGCTTGTAAGTTATTTTTGATTATGTTTTAATTTAAGTTATCATTCAATTTCAGCTTTGTTTTGCTTTAATCAGTCCTGATAAGTTTGGGATTGTAAGCAAAATAAAAATGTGAGGTTCGGAGAAAATTTTTAAAAAGTAGTCTTTTCATTGAAAAGTGTGAAATTATCAAATTTAACTTTCACGGATAAATCTGTATTCCACTCAAAAGCAAAAAATAAATGTTTTTGTTGTAATAGTTATTGTTTATGTTTGATTTTTAAATCCTGTTTACGAGGTGCGGGGGGATGTTAAGTCACACCAACACAGTATAGGTTATATAGCGAGTTTCCATCTTTACTGGCAAAGGAACACCTCAGGAGCTTACCCAGGAAAGAAGCCAAGGTATCGATGGGAGGCGAACCCATCCAGGTAAGAGCAAGTGGTTAAAAGCAAACGAACTTAAGCACTCGGTTAATGACGCACTAACTGCTTCACATCATAACATACTTATTCCCAAACACCGCACAAATTATGGTAAATCAATAATGCAAAGTTTTGGAATAGACTACTATATTAACAAATAAATTTTAAAAAAAACAACATATATTGCTGATCAGATAAATAACATCATAACTATGCTGTTCTAATATAATACTTATTATGGGTGTATATTTAAGAAATAATATCGGCCTGAGAGGTGTATATCGGCTATTTAACACCGGTTTGGAGTTTTGATGCGTAGGATTTGATCACGAAGGCCGTAGGCCTGAGTGGTTAATTTTGTCGCATCAAAACGACAAAACCGGTGTTAAATAGCCGATAAACACCTCTCCGGCCGATGCTATTTCGATTCTAACACGATAAAATAAGGAAATTTTATTTTTCAAGCGGAAATAACTTCTGGTGCCGATTTCGTATAAAGCTGTTCGATTTTCGCACCCTACTGTTGCAAAGATATAGAAATTATCATACAAAAGAAATAATAAGAAAAAAAACGTTATTTTATCAAGTTTTCAACAATAAAAACTTACGTCGTATTGTATTTACATCAGTGCCCCATTTATCATTCTTGTATTATGAAATAACGTCAGCTTTAATCAATGATGTTATATTTTCGATCCTTGAAGATCGTTCAGCACGACATTATTGTTTTGCTTGTGGTATTTTTTGTTTCAACTTTTCGGCATTTTCTATTTGGGTGGTTCCAATATTCCTACTTGAATAATGTTGAATCACCCTTAGGATATGTTGCCTGCTTTTTAAATTTGTCTTTTGACGTCTTATCTGTGATATGCAGGCTTCATAACCTCAGATCCCCTTTCAAAATTCCATTTTATTTAGTTCCGCCCATTGTTTTCTCGTTTCGGGCACATGCATTCTTTTATTTGGGGACCATACTTCGCTTTTAATGGAATGGCACTACTGTGTCAAATTGAAGGTTCCATGTTAACCGCCGTATGAACACATCTGCGGATGTTTCTAAATTCAAAATGTCACCATTTCCGTGTTCAAATAATGATTTCTGATTAACCGGTGCTAAGGGGCCTGTACGGTTACTAGCACTTCCATTACCGTCCATATACATGCTCAATCAAACCGAGCCTGCAACATTTTCAATTTTGCCGTGTTGGGCTTTCTTTAGGGATTCTGTATTTTATCTATTTTATGATCACATCCGTGTTATTTTTGCCGTGTGGCGGCTGTAAAAAGTCTCCCCGTACATTTAATCAATGATGTTATATTTTCGATCCTTGAAGATCGTTCAGCACGACATTATTGTTTTGCTTGTGGTATTTTTTGTTTCAACTTTTCGGCATTTTCTATTTGGGTGGTTCCAATATTCCTACTTGAATAATGTTGAATCACCCTTAGGATATGTTGCCTGCTTTTTAAATTTGTCTTTTGACGTCTTATCTGTGATATGCAGGCTTCATAACCTCAGATCCCCTTTCAAAATTCCATTTTATTTAGTTCCGCCCATTGTTTTCTCGTTTAGGGCACACGCATTCTTTTACTTGGGGACCATACGCCGCTTTTCATGGAATGACACTACTGTGTCACATTGAAGGTTCCATGTTAACCGCCGTATGAACGCCATCTGCGGATGTTTCTAAATTCAAAGTTCACCATTTTAGTGTTTAAATGTTGAATTCTGCTTAAGCCGGTGCTAGGGGGCGTGGACGGTAACTTGCAACTTCCATTACCGTCCATGAACAGGCTCAATCAAACCGAGCCTGCAACATTTTCAATTTTGCCGTGTTGGGCTTTCTTTAGGGATTCTGTATTTTATCTATTTTATGATCACATCCGTGTTATTTGTGCCGCGTGTGGCGGCTGTAAAAAGTCTCCCCGTACATTTAATCAATGATGTTATATTTTCGATCCTTGAAGATCGTTCAGCACGACATTATTGTTTTGCTTGTGGTATTTTTTGTTTCAACTTTTCGGCATTTTCTATTGGGTGGTTCCAATATTCCTACTTGAATAATGTTGAATCACCCTTAGGATATGTTGCCTGCTTTTTAAATTTGTCTTTTGACGTCTTATCTGTGATATGCAGGCTTCATAACCTCAGATCCCCTTTCAAAATTCCATTTTATTTAGTTCCGCCCATTGTTTTCTCGTTTAGGGCACACGCATTCTTTTACTTGGGGACCATACGCCGCTTTTCATGGAATGACACTACTGTGTCACATTGAAGGTTCCATGTTAACCGCCGTATGAACGCATCTGCGGATGTTTCTAAATTCAAAGTTCACCATTTTAGTGTTTAAATGTTGAATTCTGCTTAAGCCGGTGCTAGGGGGCGTGGACGGTAACTTGCAACTTCCATTACCGTCCATGAACAGGCTCAATCAAACCGAGCCTGCAACATTTTCAATTTTGCCGTGTTGGGCTTTCTTTAGGGATTCTGTATTTTATCTATTTTATGATCACATCCGTGTTATTTTTGCCGTGTGGCGGCTGTAAAAAGTCTCCCCGTACATTTAATCAATGATGTTATATTTTCGATCCTTGAAGATCGTTCAGCACGACATTATTGTTTTGCTTGTGGTATTTTTTGTTTCAACTTTTCGGCATTTTCTATTTGGGTGGTTCCAATATTCCTACTTGAATAATGTTGAATCACCCTTAGGATATGTTGCCTGCTTTTTAAATTTGTCTTTTGACGTCTTATCTGTGATATGCAGGCTTCATAACCTCAGATCCCCTTTCAAAATTCCATTTTATTTAGTTCCGCCCATTGTTTTCTCGTTTAGGGCACACGCATTCTTTTACTTGGGGACCATACGCCGCTTTTCATGGAATGACACTACTGTGTCACATTGAAGGTTCCATGTTAACCGCCGTATGAACGCATCTGCGGATGTTTCTAAATTCAAAGTTCACCATTTTAGTGTTTAAATGTTGAATTCTGCTTAAGCCGGTGCTAGGGGGCGTGGACGGTAACTTGCAACTTCCATTACCGTCCATGAACAGGCTCAATCAAACCGAGCCTGCAACATTTTCAATTTTGCCGTGTTGGGCTTTCTTTAGGGATTCTGTATTTTATCTATTTTGTTTATATATGAATGAGTTGTTTACTAAGGATGACGTCATTACGCTGCTTACGGATTGGCGCCGTTTTGTCAAAATAGTTATTAACTGATATGGATCTAATATGTGGCGTTAGTGTATGTGAGATATTAGTAAGGTATTGTATGAAAAGAAAACATTATACGAACTGAACATATAAATAAAAATGTTTTTTATTGTTGCTTTAAAATGCTTTGTAAACTATACAATCGAGGATGAAAATAAAACAGCGCATATACAAGTAGTCCCTAACCGGTGTTTATTGGCAATTTAACACCAGTTTTTTTTCCTTCTTTGTCTATAGTGACAAAATTACGAGAGTGTTAGAATGTTTTTTTTTAATTATTTCTAAATGAATATTGTATGAATGGTCTTTCTTATTTAAAATGAGTGGTTGTCAAATCAATCAAATTATGTTTGTTGTCGGACCAAATCTTTATTGACTTAATGGAATAGTTGTTGTTGATTGGCGATATTGTGTGTTTTTATGTATTTTTCACAATTAAAATGATGTCCTTTGTTACTTATTACAATGTTATATTTCCATATTTAACCATCTTTAAACAGAGATTATCGCTTTATTTATTTTTAAGGAAAAACAAACATATAAAAATATACATTGTATTTGTAATGCATCACTACGGATGATCACTTGACAATTTTTTTTCAACAAATGGCTGAAGTTAAAGGTAACGTCAGTGTCATGTAAACATATCATTATATTATAAATGGAGTAAGGTTTGTTCGAAACATGAAACAACGTTTAAAATATCGTACATACCTAACACAAAAAAACAAAATCATAAAAATGTCTAAAACATTTGATCGCACTGTCTCTTCGAGTTATCAATCAATTTCCCGATTCTGGCATGACTGCTTGACCTGTGATAACAAAAATCGAAACCAATAGAGTCTTTATTAAACCATCTACATGTAAATTCGGCATTGTTGTATGTTATACGAACAAAATTGCATAAAAATTGCGCACGCCTGTATAAACTAATGGGAAGGAAACATGAAGATATGTATTAACGCTATCAGAACACCTCGGCTATTTTTATGATAACCTCAGACTTCATACGGATTGAAAGTAGTTTTACCACATGGCTTTAAATTTAAACAAAACAGAGGATGTAATCTTTGATAATGTATAACGAATGTACATACATGTAGTTGACATCCAAAGGAAAATAAAGTCAATTTCGGTAAAATTAGGATTGAAACTATGTATGCCAATCATAAACAATTAGAAAATGCAAAATGATGTAATATTGTAACAAATCCGAATTAATGTCAACTAGTAGTCATTTTGTACTTCCGGTTTGTTCAACCTTAATAATAAGTTGATAGATAATGTACAGTTCATATTTATATCTAGAAATTCATAAGAATAGCTGTAATGCATCTTGTTTCGTGCATTAACATCTGCAGAACCCCTCGGACTTAATTAAAGGCCTCGCCCTTTGAACTCGAGATGTGCTTCTGCATTAATAATGCACGGGAAAAAAGACGCACATCGCTCTATTTACATAAATGATGAGTCCATCGTAAACAAATATAAAACACTTAGGAAATTAAGAAAGAGAAAATTTCATATAAATTCAGTCTTACAATACAAGAAAACAAGTTCGAATTCATTTCAAATACCTGAAGATGTAGATGTCAGACCAAGTTTTGTTGTCTGTTTATATTTTGATGAAGAACCATTATTAGCATTATGTTTATCGTCTTGTTGTTCTTGTTGGTTTCTGTACAGTTCTGATTGGTAGACATTAAATAGAGTTTGCTATATAATTATGCCACATAAAGCAGTTACTGTATTTTATGATTAAATAAAATTGATAAAACGCATCTTTTCTTTTGTATTTCCCATAAATATTTATATAAAACTTTAAAAAGTATATAACTATCTATTGAACAAAATTAATCAATCTGCAGCATTTCAAGAATAAAATTTAAAGGTATGTTAATATTAGCACAAATGAAATTGATCATTTACACTTGTAATCAGGAAAAATTTAATTTGGTTTGCTCTAATATTACCATCAGCCGATAAGCGATCAAGCATTTCTTTCCTTTTCTTCAGCGACATTGATTTGTACCCGCTTTCACAGTCTTTCTCTTTGTCGTCTGCTTGTAGAATTTCTTCCATCAAAAACAAATTGATATGTTAATAGAAATGCATTTAACGAGTTGTATTATTGTACAAATAATTCATTTTGTTGATTATAGACAGTTGTAAAAGAAAGTGTGTTTAGTGATATTTATCTATGGTTTTCATTTAATACAATGGGAAGCAAAGGTCACTTGTTCCGTTGAAATATACTTACTTACTTGAAATCATTGTTAAATAATTTATTTAAATTTGTAGATTTATATCAAAAAGAGGATCAAAGGGAGACACAGGCAAAATTTTCATTTTTAAGTTTTAAATTTGTCATTAATTATTCTGTAAATGTCCTAAAAATGAATACACTAAGCAGCAACAGGAACAAAACTTTTCTCCTAATAAAGAATAAAATCGTGGTTTCCTAACTTGACCCACGTGAGTCAGGTTAGAGCTTTAAGAATTGACAATAGTTGTCACAGTGAACTCTTGAAGCCTTAAATAACATGCCAAATGAATGATTTACGTTTGTTTCATTCATACGATATCCAAAATATCTGTTATTGTAACTTCCAGGATTTGTTTAAGTCACGCGACTAGTTTTAAAACTTCTCGTTGATTCTGTCTGTGTCTAAATTTCGTTCAACATATATAGATATATTTACACTTCAAACCCAATCTATAAAGAATTTATACAGAAATTAAGGCTGGCACTTTTACAAATGTCATTTAAGCATGATTTGAGTACATAAGATAATAGTATTATTCTAATATTTTTGTCAGTAATTTTCCTGAGTATCCCTTTAAGAGAAGTAATGGACGAAACCTTTCACCGATGTTTGGGCTGTCTTAAGGACACATTCTTGCATGCCTCCAACGTTTTCACCGTCAAAGGTTATTCGAAAATCACCCGAAAGGTTGGAGCAGTCTGCAATATTTGAAAATATTAATTGTTAACGAAAGTCATGTTTAATCTAACACGACTCGTGATTTTTTACACAAAAGGGATAAAATAAATTGTGTTAAACTGCCAATAAATACTTGCTGCTTATGGACTACATGTTCGCCTGTTCTTTTTATCTGATAAGATGAATAAACAATGGCAACACTAATGAAGCAAAATGATTGATATTAAGTTCCCACTGTGTTTTCTTTTCATATGCTAAATGCTAAAATAACATTTCTCATACACTGAAGCCAAAGGTTCCGAATTTTACATTTACCCGCATTAGTTAATATAAATAACGATAGACAGAAATAATTAGTAAGCACCATTCAGTAATGAATGCTTTATAGACCTTTGGTTTTCATAATTGGAGAATTTGCCTGAAACTGAATGCCATTGCTCATGCATCATTGGATTGATAAAGTCCCTACAGAATCATTGACCTTGTGGTTAATAATTTAACATGTCTGTCTCTTAACCCACAGTTCATGAGTTTGGGTCCTACTTGATCCACAACCATTTTTCCTCATATCAGACTTGTGAGTGGATAAAAAATAGCTTCAAGCTTTCTTCACACATATGCTAAACTAGATTAATATGTATCAACAAAGCATGTGGTTCAAACTAACTACATGTATTCCTGAACGTGTATTCAATAAAAGTGTCACATGTATGTCCCAATCTTTAAAGATCCTGTAACACAATTTTTTCATGGTTTTATTTCTAAAATATGATGCTCAAATTAAGATTTGTCAATATTGTAAGTTCCAACATTATTTATAAAGATATTACCGAATTTAATTCCCCGGGAGATGCTTTGGTAGTTTAGCGCGGAGGAAGGTAGTCTAGTACTGGTGTAACTCTCCAGGAACGATGGTTAGGAAACTACCCGCCTATATGACTGAAATACTGTTGGAAAAAGGCGTAAAATGAAACAAACAAACAAACAAACAAAAACTGAATTTAACATTTCATGTCAATAAAGGGAGGTAGTCTATCTAAGAAGTCTAATTTTCCGATAAGAAATGAATGCATATAATTTATTAAATAAATATAATTTAAGTACACATTTTACATATTCTTCGATGAGTGAAAATTGTTTTATTTGCATATTTATATATATATAATTTTTGCAAGTGTGGTCGAGTGGTTAAGGTCGCTGACTTGAGATCACAGGTCCCTCACCGCTGTAGGTTCGATCATCACTCGGGTCGAAATCTTACATAAGAGGAAGCCATCCAGCTGGTTTACGGAAGGTCGGTGGTTCTACCCAGGTGCCCGCTCGTACCTGAAATAATGCCGGGAGGGGCACCTGGGACCTCCACCAATAAAAGCTGCGTAAAAACTCGGCGGGACACTCTAGGATGGCCCGACTTGAGTGTACGGTCGCCCATATGGGCTTTCCGGCGGCAACCTTAAATAAACGCATTAATATATATATAAGTAAAATCTCTAAATTGCCGTATATAAGCAAAAACGCTAATTTAAATTTTCGGCCTTGCGGCCTTCTTCAGCAGCATTTATTTCACATACAAATATATCAAACAAAACAATGGAAGTGACATAACGTCAATGAACGACGCCCGCCGTGGCGTTGGTTTCCGTCTGCCGCGTTATTCTTTTGTATTAACTCTATACGGTCTATAGGTTCTTAATTTATTTTTCCACAAATTTTCTATTGTTTTTCTGTATTGTTCATTCCCGTATAGCTTTTCCAGCCCCATTATTGAAAAACCATTTACTGTGTGGTCGTTCGTATAAAAATGCGCCGCTAACGGATCGTTGTATTTGGTTCGTATTCTGGATAAATTAAGAAGGTGTCTTTGGTACAACGCATCATCTGTTTCTCCAACATAAATATAACGTTCGCAACGCTTACAATAAACTGCATACACAACATTCGTAGATTTGCACGTGATCTAATTTCGAACCTTATACGAGGCCCCGTTCACACCAATGAATGTGTCTGCTTCAATAACGTACAGACAAATCGCACACTTTTTGGATCTGCAAGGAGCACAGGAATTCGGCTGTTGAAAAAATAGTTTATTGTGTTTCTTATGAACGAGAATGTCTTGTAGGTTATTATCTCTTCTAAATGCTGCAATTGGTGGATTCGGGAATATATCCTTCATTCCATCTGAGGTGTGTAATTCAGGTAGGTGATTTTGTACTATTTGTCCTACATTCGGGAGCGCTTTGGAAAATGTCAGTACCAAGGGGATTCTTTCAGTGTATTCTTTATCTTCATTATAATGTAATAGGTCACTTCTTTTTTTACTATCTACTTTATTTAATTCTGTTTCAATATGTCGATCTTCATAGCCTCGTTTCTGTAACTGAGTTTTAATATTTTCTCTATGTTGTTTGTAAGTCGATTCATTAGTACATATTCGCTTAGCACGGATGGCAAGTCCATATGGTATTGATTTTTTTGTCGATTCCGGATGAGAAGAATTTTTATGCAAGTACAGGTGTTTATCTGTGGGTTAAGTGTATAGGTCTGTTATTGCCATTCTGAATCTTCGTCATTAGGTCGAGAAACTCAAGTTTTTCAGTAGAATATCTTAATTCTAATTCTATTCTTGGATGAAGGTTATTCCCAAGCTCATGGAATGCTTTTAACGACTCGATACCGTGAGTCCAAAGGCCCCAAACGTCATCAACATACCGGAAATACTCTAGCGGAAGTTTATCTGTTATCGTCATCAGCTGTGATTCCCATGATCCAAGATATGTAAATGCGTAATTCATCCCTAATCGTGAGCCAATCGCTGTTCCTTCTGTCTGCGTCGATTTTCTTCCATCAAATGAAAAAGTGTTATTTTCAAGGACAGTGCCCATCATACTAAGAACATCTTCTGTGGGTATGTTAGGGTTGGCACGTTGATTTAATGCACGTGCAACCGCATCTCGTGCCTCTGCCCGTGGGACACTTGGGTACAGGGCTTTCACGTCTAAACAGAAAAGAATTGTTCCTGCCGGAAGTGGTTGTTTAATATTCTCTAATTTTCTTAAGAAATCAGTGGTGTCTTTAATATATGAAGGCAGTGATGTCACATAGGCGCGTAGCTCCATTTCTATTATTTCTGCCATTTTCTTCGTAGGATGATTTCTCCCATTTACTATTGTTCTCAATGGCACCCCTTTTTTATGCAGTTTCGGATTACCTTGCAGTTTACCCGATGTACCACCAGACGACATCAAATATCCTTTTAAATGAAATTGATCCTTTCTTGCACATATCATCTGCCATCTTTTTCACTTTGTTTTCAATAGTTTTCGTTCTATCACTTCCTTCATATATTAAAAACACCACTGATTTCTTAAGAAAATATATATACAGAGTAACAATATCAATCACAAAACATACAGGATCTTTAAGAGTTAAAATATGTCCGGCCTAATCAACTTTGTATTGGTGGCAAGATCATGTTGGGCTAGGAAAGGGGAACCAGTTCTTAGCAAAGTCAACTGCACGAAATTAAAATATGATTTATGTAGCAACGAAAGAACTGAAATAACAAAATAATCTCATATAATAATCAATAAATAGGATACTTAAGTCAAAACATTTTTTCTCATATAATTATATCTTTTGTGACAGTAATATGAAGAATAAAACAGCCACCATAAATGAAATATGCAGCGGAAATTAAATCTGTATTAAAAAAAAAACATATCGGTCTTGTTTTTATCTTGTTAGTATCGAAATGATATCGGTCTGATTGTACTGCTTTATGGTCAATACTTACGATTCAAAACCAACCAAAGTTAAATAAATCGATAAAAAATGATTGAATGGTTTTCTTTTAAAGATCCTGTATGTTTTGTAATTGAGGTTGTATGCTTTGTGTGTGTTTGCGTTTGTTTACCCTTGCCAACGGAAAAAGTCCATATGGGCGAGCATATAATTCATTTATTACTTAAAAATAGGGGATCTGTTGTTTGTTTACTTTATGTTATATCGGTACATGTGTTATGTGCATACCATATCCCCAAAGAGGTTGTATACCACACTTGCGTGAAATTATATATGTATATAATTATGCTAATACAACAATTTTTAAACATCGAATAATATGTAAAATATGTACTGCAAATATTTGTACATATTAAAAGTAATCATTAAATTATATGCATTCATTTCTTATTGGAAAATTAGACTAAGAATTGATAGATAACACATTTCTAACTACCTCCCTTTAATTACATGAAATATTAAATTCGGTCATATCTAAATAAATTATGCTTTTTAAGGAACTTAAATTATTGATAAATCTTAATTTGAGCATCATATCTTTATATAAAACCATAAAAAATGTGATAAAGGATCTTCAATGTTTTCGAATAAAGCGTCATCGGTTGTCAAACTGTTCCGGCTGTGATTGAGGCATGAACGGATGGTTATATCAAAATGTATATCTTACTTTATTCGGTATCATACAAAGTAAATAACTCCATAATTTCCTAAACTTATCAAAGAACTTACTATCATCGTTTAAATCATCTGAATCACTGTATACGCCTTGATCTTCTGATAAGTCATCATCAGCTAGAAATTATTCAAAAAAATGTTTTTATAGTTAGCATACCTTAGGCCAATCTTATCTCAAATATTCCGTAAAACCCATCTTGATATAACAATAAAAGAAATATTTATCAAAATACATATTTAGAATTAAAATTATTTTCGTGTTGAATCTTACTTTCATTATATGAATACCTGTTCCTGATACAATAGTCGAGTGTAAGCTTGGTTGAAATGTAGCCAGCAAGTTCAAAAACGTGTTGACTTTTGTGTCACTTTGTCTTAAAATTTCATGAAGTATGAACTTTGCTATCCATGTTCTTGGTTTTCCATTTGAAACAAAATGTTGAAACTTCTCGAAGTCTATCAAGTCATTTTGTTTGCAATATCTGGCTATCAATGAAGGGCATAGATTTTCAACAAGTATCGAATAGTTAGAAATCAGCATCTTGCGGGAGTCAGTCTCACTATCTACAATTTATAGTATAATATTAAGGTATAAAATACACATATTGTAATAAAACAAATGTACACTATTTTATCATAAAATATTGACAAAGAAAGTTGAATATAGATAAAATAGTTAAAAGTATTTATTAGTTTGAAATTAATTCCATCTATATATTGGTATAATTAATATTGTAGAGACCATTTGGGACCTGATATTAACTATAAATATTCTTTTCATAGGACAAACCAAAATCTTTATCGCTCTAGATCAAATAATCACCAGGGCAATAGGAACAGTATCTCAAATTGTTCTGGCCGATGTCCACCTTACAGAAAGCAAAGTGACACAGGATGAAAACAAGAGAGAACACAGAACACTACGACAGTCGTTATAACATTCCAAGTTTCGCGAAAAAAGTATAGATACTTTGAATCTCGACATTGTATGCATAGCAGAGACACATTTATTTCGAAATCAATTTATGTCTATTTTGGTAATTCTAGAAACTTGTTACATGTCAAGGCCAGATGTGGGCCTGGGGGAGTTAAAGTTTTAATTAAAAAGCAACTACTTAGAATTTTTAACATTATAATGTTAGAGCAAATACAGAAAATAAGAATCCCTAAAGAAAGTCCAAAACGGCAAAATTGAAAATGTTGCAGGCTCGGTTTGATTGAGTCTGTTCATGGACTACCGCCCGCGCCCCCTACCACCGGCTAAATCAGAATTCAACATTTAAACACGAAAATTGTGAAATTTTGAATTTATAAACATCCGCAGACGTGTTCATACGGCAGTTATCATGATACCTTCAATGCGACACTTTCGTGCCATTCCATGAAAAGCGGCGTATGGTCCCAAAGTAAAAGAAAGCGTGTGCCCTGCACGAAAAATCAATGGGCGAAACAAAATACAGTCTTATTAAGGTATTTTATGGCTATCACTGCAAGATAAAATTTCTGGAGATGTTTTTGCATGTATGTGCAGCGTGCCTACCTCCGCAAGGATCAAGTAGATTTACTTACCAATATGTATGAATTTAAAAATTCAGGTAAATTGATATTTTGTGGGGTTTTTAACAGTCGTATTAGAGACATGACATATTTTATAGAAGGAATTGATGACGTAAATGACACACATGTTGTTGATTTTAACAACAATTTATAATGTGAATATTTCATTAATTTTTGACAGATAGTAATTGCTGTATTTTAAATGGCAGAAACTATACTACAAATGATTGTATGTTTGTCTGAACTCTGTTGTAGACAACATAATTATCATTTATGCACATCTTGATAAGTACCAAGAATTGAATGCTATAAAACCTCCATAATTACTTAGTAGAAATGTATCTGAATTTGATATAGAACTTCCTATTATACCGCATCATTCTATTATTTCATGTCCTTTTAAAATAAAGTCATTTGAATAATAGATATACATGTGGTAGTGATAGTCACACAGACATTGGTAAAACAAATCAAACTTTTCTGATGAATCTGAAGAAACATGATGTTAAAAATATTACCTAAGGTTTTTGTAATGATCTACTAACTCATAGTCCGTTAGAAACTATAGATAGGCTTGATATAGAAAATAGAAATCAAGAAGAAATAGACAATATTAACTCACAATTTTGTAAATTAGTTACAAATGAAATGCAAGAAAAATTGCAAATGTTCTATAATTAAATAAGGAACAAGGAAGGCGCGAAGAAGAGTGCGAAAGCCTTGGTGGATAATAATTTACCGGAGTAATGGAATGACTTGTGTGATGATGAAAAAACTTTGCGCAAATGTAAAGATGGTCATAAAAATAGATGGAAACATGAATTTGTTATTTTGACCGTACAGTTTAGAGTTGTAGAAGGTCTCACGGGTTAAGTATACAAACTGATTTATTATTACTTGCTAAAGATAATTCTCTTGATTTTTGGAAGTTTATTGGTAGAGTTGGAATAACAGATAACAAAATAAGTGATACCGGTATCCCTATGGAAGTTTTTGATAATAATAGTGTACTATCGCAAGAAAAAGATGTCGTATTTGATAAATGAAATGATTATTGTAATTTGTATAATTCAGGTAATGGTATAATGGTTGATAGTGAAAATGTTGATGTTAACTTGTCAATCAAGACTGATATTGATAATAGTATTTTTTATACAAGATTTTACCTAGCAAGAAGTCACATTAGCTGTAATAGACATTAAACGAAACATATATGTTGGTAATGATAAACTGTCTGGTGAAGTATTGAAAAACGAATTTTTAATTTCTTTTTTTGCATAAAGTACTTACCAGCTTTGAAAATATTCTCCCATACATAGTTCTTCCTTTCTTTTAACTCTTCAAGAAACAGTCTAATATTTTCTTCAGACTTTTTCAGAGCGATCTCAAGCATTAATTGTGTACCTTTTGACCGAGACATTGATCTTAGTTCGAGAATAGCTTCCTTTTCATGTTCAGAGAAGATTGTAAGATGCAGCAAACTTTTGGCGTCAATTTCCTCTTTTAAATACTCAAGATTGTCAGCTATACTTCTCCTATAATTTTCGTCTAAAGTCAAAAACAAAAAATCTGTTTTACTTAGGGAAGTAAAAAATTAAATGTGATATTCTGTATGCATCAATATTAGTTGTTACTACAAAAATTGCAAGTTTAATGATTCAGGATTAAGAAGATATTATTCACTGAATATCTCCAACTACATAGTGGGTATAGTAGAACTTATTTCATTAAGTTCAATGTAGATTTGACGAGAATATTTATACTTACTAGATGTAAATGTATTGACGATTTCCTACCTTTTTGATCATTTTCGTTCTTCAATGTTTTATCGAAGTTAACTGCCACTACCTGGACTTTCATATTTTCCACATTTTTATCCAACCCAATTTGCGAAAACACTATGCCTAAAACTCTTGATATGCCAGCCCTTAAACTATCTAAACTATCCCCAAATACTGCAGAAATTGCACCACGATGACAACCTCTAATCTTTAAGATAAGAGATCCTTCTGTTGCTTCGTCCAGTAGGCAAGCCGTCTCGGGAACAAGTATATCGTTAATACATTGCCTTCTGTCGTGTAAATTAAAAGTCTTGATAATTTCTTTATATATCTTCCTCTTTTTCTTTGGATCAAATAGTATTCTGATTTCACTCGAGTCAGCATCTTGACAATGAGAAAAAATAAATACGGCAATTTATCTGCTAAACTTTCCCTGCCAGGTAAATAACTAAACGTGTGTTGTAACGGATAAATACATATACAAATATATTTGATATCGTTGATATATAGTAAAAGTGTCAGTTATAAAGATGATAACTGTTTTAAATGTTGACCTATTTGGAAATAAGCTGTTGTTTTTGTCATGAAAAGAAATAGTATCTTGCAAAGGATAGGATAGCAAATATTTGATCTTTTATGAATGACAAATTGAGCAATAGCCTCAAATATATACCTTCACGTAGTACAGAGTCTTGGGTTTCTGCAAATAAACATATCAAATTAACATTTGTAAGGTTGACAGCTTCACTTGTACTTGGCTGCACTGTAAAGGAAAAAAGACAAAGTACAGAAAGTAAATTAAGCATTTCATTAAATAATCTCTACAAATGTGTCAAAGATGCACGGAAAAAATTGCAAATTGATTTATATTGAGTACAGAAATGATACGTTTGATTGTCATAACGATTGGATATTAGATAAAATCAGTCAGTCATAAGATAGAGTCATTCTTTGCATTAACTTAAATCATTGTTAATGAACATGTTTACCATTTGTTTGGTTCTCTACGTATTCAGAGAGGAGTTTGTACAGATATTTCTGTCCATCATCTTTAAGAGCTTTAAGGAAAATTGCATATCCACGTGGCATGTGCCGAATCGTTGCCAATATTTTCATCAACTTTTTTGCAGTTTGTCCCCTTGTCTTTTTTGAGACCACTTCTTCATACTCATCAAGTGAAAACTGGTTGTATTGAAATAGGTAATTCAGAACTATTTCGGGTTCCAATTCCTTGGTAATTTCCCTTTTATTATTCTTCAGAATATTTAAAACTTTCCACATCTCAGTTGTAGAAGAGTTTTCAGAATCCGAAATTTCTATTACATAAAAAAACACACTCGTTATCAATTATCAAGTAAAAGTAAAATTACGACTTTTATGTTTTAACAACCAAATTCCACAAATGTGTCGAAAGAACTTTAAATTAATAATATATTCTAATTGTTTCAATTAAAAAATGCAGATTTAGTATACAACATTGTCAAATGACAAATGATAATGTACTTAATTAAGTTTTCTTATATTTTACTTAATATTCTTAATAAGATTTTCTTTTTAAAAAAAGTTGCTGTAAGCTAAAACTTTTTATCATGGCCTGTATCAGGAAGTTAACCATTAACTTAACTACCTAATGTATTTTTATCAACTTCCGATTCTAATTCTCTTCTGATATGATCGTTGTCCGTTTTAGTTAGGAAATTAAGAAACCAAGAGAATGCTTCACTTTCCGATTTAAGAAGTATTCGCAGCATACAATCAACCTTTCGCCGTCTAGTTTGTTCAGAGTTGATAAGTTCGACCTGGTCTTCTGTGAAAATACCCTCCTGAATGAAGTAATCAAGAAGACCACATGCTATCTCTAGGTTGTCCTTGAGGTAGCAAAAATGCCGTCTAACTTTCTTTTCATCTTCCATCTTCAGACCACGTTTCTTAGCATATGCTCCTTCGGAAAGTAATACATCCTGCCCACTTACGAAAGATTCTTTGGTCTCATTTGTTTTTGTTTCTTTTATAGGCTTATCTTTCGCAATTATGTTCGGAGATTTGGTTTCGTCTTTATTTGTGTCTGCTGTGTTCGTTATGGCTACATGATAAGGCAAACGGTTAAGCTCTTAAGTTACTAATCAAGCATTAAATGTGAATTAAAAATATGAATTAAGAAATTAAGGTACTTCGACCGTGATCGATGATATGTTTTTATTTAAATTCAATTTAGTTATTTTCTGTCATCTAAGTAAGTGTCTGGTATCTGAAAACTGACATAGGTCAAAGTAAAGTTTAAAATCTGGCGTATGCTATGTTTGTCCGATTTCCCGTAATACACAATATACTTAACATTTCTTAATTCAATTAACTATTTTAATTAATGTGTTTGGAAAATCAAAATATGTACCATGTTATAAATTAGATGGTTGTTATTTCCTTTGAAAAACATAATCGGCTATATAAATAAAACTTTATATATTTTGAACTTACACGAATAGCCACTGCTTGTCCTTTCTGTAAAACAAAAGAAATACTATTTGTCAATAAAAAAATGTATGAACCTATAATAGTATACGTTGTTTATGAAACAATGAGAAAGAAAGAAACTGTTTAATCAATTTATATGAATAAAACGAATGAAATAAATTTATATTTACCCCTCTGTACCAGGATTGGGACATAATTGCCTCTTGGCTGGTCGTTTCTAAACCAAATTAATGAAGTGCCTCTAGATATGGTACATATAGCTTTATAAAGTTCAACACTTTCAAATTATCATTTGGACATTAAAACAGACCAATATTTGAGTAAGAATGTCTTTAAAATATAAAACGTATAATAACATCACTTCTTTACAAATCACAAATCGAGTTATCATTAATATAATTTACATTGATTTCTTTAGCTGTTGCATTTAAGTGTGACAGTGGAAAGAGAATACCGCCCACAGAAGAACTCGCATTTTACTAAATTTAGAGTTGGTGCTTCCAAACGCTAGTCTTCATACACTTTAACCGTGGTTTTTAGAGAAAACAAAGTACCCGTGTAGCGCATTTCAAGCACGCTTAAATCAGTCCATTTAAATGATTTTTGAAAGAAACTTGAAGGTCTTATGTTTGACAAGAATGCATGAATAATGTTAAGTGTTTCAAGACATATAAAAATTCAACATTGCAATTTGTTTCTAATTACTAGCTCTGTAACTCTGTACTTTATTCCCATTTGACTTTTTACAGTGATAAATTTGATTTTTCTACTTATATCCTCGACCATACCTTTTTTAGGACCTGCATGCGTGAAACAATACTTCCATTGATATTACAACGTAATGTAAGGTAGTCTAAGGAAGGAAGTGTAAACGTTACCCCGGGTTCGTCATGGCAGGCCTTTGAGTCATGAACATATTTTATCGATTAAAAAAAAGGTTCTGTGGTGCAGCATTAGGATTGAAGAAGATGAGATTGAAACTATATCTAACATCAACAGTAAGACCATATTACCTGCAGATTAAATTAATCAAGATGATATTGAATTGTTAAAAAGTAATCTTTTGAACCTTTAAAAACACTTATCATTGTTAAATAGACGCAACTCCAAACTAATTCATTTTATGGTTGCAAATATGAAAAAAGATTATCATCAGGGAATTCACGGTCAATTTATGAATACTCTCAAGTCTCTTTATACCGATTTAAAATCATGTGTCAAACTCAATAACAATGTCACTGATTTTTTCTCGTGCAATATCGGCACCCGCCAAGGGGACAAAACAAGTTCGACAATTTTTGATCTCTTTATAGATGAGTTGTCTGTCCTTTACATGAGAATTGTGAGAGTGGTATTTTTATCACAAATGATATACCAGATATTTTTTGTTTGATGTTCGCAGACGATGTAGCAGGGTGTGCCGAAACTGCATTTAAGCTTCAACAGCAAATAAATATTATTGACAATTTTTGTTGTGATACTGGGATGGAAATAAATATGGATAAGACTGAAATTACGGTTTTTCGAAATGGAGGTCCTCTTCGTCGATATGAGCATTGGTCATATCGTGGGACACAAATCAATATTACCTCTCAGTATAAGTACATGGGTATCTTACTTACATCAAGTTTGTCATGGTCATCCGCTCATTCTAAGTTAGTATCTCAGGCGCAAAGAGCTCTCTTTGCCATAAATGATTATCAAAGACCTTTTGGTTATTTTTCTGTTGTTGATTCTTTTAAGATATTTGATTCCATGGTCAAACCGATACTTTGTTATGCATCTCAAATTTGGGGCTATGAATATGTAGATACAATAGAATCTATTCATAATAAATTCTGTAAACGTATATTATATGTACGTAGAACTACTAATACATGTATGGTTCTTGGTGAATGTGGTAAATTGCCTTTATGTACTACATATTATATAAATTGTATTCGATATTGGTGTAATTTGTTAACCATGCCATCACATAGATAACATTATAATAACTTTAAAAGCCTACTTACTGTTGAAAAATATTTAACTATGGATATTCAGTTAAAATATAGAATTGCTATGTCAAAGTTTCGCCTTTCAAATCACAGGCTGAATATTGAATTAGGTAGATATAATAATGTTATAAAAGAAAATCGTATATGTAACTTTTGCCAACAGTTTAATAATGCTAATGTAATTGATTGTGAGTACCATGCCTTTTTTAAATGTGTTAAATATGATACTATTAGACAAATATATTTATTTAGCTGGTATATACATGGAACAGAACTTCAAGATTTCTATGCTCTTTTGTCTTCTCAAAACCCTGACATTGTTAAAAATATATCTATTTACATCTATCAACTTATGAATATAATTAATGATACTTAAGTTTCACAATATACAACTACTTGACATTTTATTATATGTTATACCTTATGATGTATTTTGGGCCGGAGGCCTTTATTTTCAAATAAATGATTTGAGTTGAGTTGAGTTGAGTTGTAACATATTTAGCCGAATTAAACGATTTTACCTTGGCAAATAGTCTTTACGCGTTCTGACGTTCCTGTTGTAATCTTCAGTTCCTCTACAAAGTCGAAAGGAAACTTACATTAATAGGTTTTTATCTTTTTCTTTTCAGTTGAATGAAAAACTGTCATTTTAAAAATTGGAGAAAGAAAAATTAATATACAATAATGTCTTATTATCTAAAATAGAACATATTAGGAAACCAAAGTCTTTATATGATTAAAGAAAGGAATTGAGTCGTCCTTCTCTTTTCAGTTAAGACAAAACATCATCAAACATTAAAGCATTGTGTGTAGCACAATCAGTGAGGTCGCAGCAAGCCAACCGAGCAAATCATGCATCTGTATAAGAAGTTGTTCTCTGGAAGTTTTTATTATTTTAATTATAATAACTTGAATAAACAATATATAAGCGGGACAAGCGTGCATTTTATGTTTTTTGTGTGTGTGTGTGTGTGTCTGTGTGTGTTTTTTTTTGCTGAATTTTTGCTCGACAGTTCAAAGAAACGTCGGGCTATTCTAAACACCAAAGCACCGGCTTTACACCGACTTTAATTTCAGTTTAACGTTAAAGTTATTGTTAAGCATCAAATCTCACCAACCAGTTCAAGATATTTTCTTGTAACTGTCCACGTCTTTGAAGTCATAACAGGTTACTATCAAGGACCATAAATCATATATTGGTTTTGACAAAACCATGACTTTTGTGAATAAAAAAGTCCTAATTTAAGTTTGCACGCAAAACTGATTTTTAAATTACTGAAGATATATCTTTGAAACATAACACATGTCTTTGAGATAAAAACTTTCACATTGATTTTGATCGAAATATGTATGATCCTTTGTGAACTAAGAAAATGTTTGTTTATGTTTTGCGTATAAAAGTATTCGAAAGTGCAGCAAGTGTCCACTCTAATTTCTAAACATGTCTCTTGGATCATAATATAAGTCACTGTCCAAGGTCATTAACTCTGACAAGGATTTAGACTGACTTATGGCGAATCTTCACAATATTTGGTTAAAGTTTTGCGAGCAGCATTTATCTCCGAACCTACTAGGTACTGAAACTTCATACATGACTTCGTGCCCAAGGTAACCAATGCCAATTACTCTGACATGTAATTCAACTAAATTAATGCCCTAAAAATTCTTTGTTTTGCCAGGAACACTTATCTTCAAATATTCTTTAGATATTGACTTAAAAGTTATTGTCTGCGTGACTATAATTTTAGTCACGCTCACCGAGCTGAGGAAGATTTTTTTTTATGTTTATTAATTTATTTTCTTATTTTATTCATTTTTTTATTTGGTGTAATGTACCAATGTCAAAAAATTGTTGGATTGTTTTGAAACAAAAATCATTTTGACCAAAAAAAAATACCTGGAAAAACATGTTGTCTCCTGGAACCGCAGCAAAAGTTACCCATCCTTATTTGCTGTAAAATAAATCAAAAATGTACTATTATTGCTTTTTTCACATGCATTTTACCCCGTTTGAATTGCTTAATTGTTAAAATTACGTTTTGGAAATTCTATGTCAAATATTGTATTGTGGTGTGAGAGCAATTTTTGACTCTTAACCAATGTAAATATCAAGTTAATGTTAGAATTAATGTCAACTGATGATTATAATACAACAATCTTATAGAATTATAATTAAAAAACCTGAATAACCTTGGAATCACCAACATCCAAAGTTTTATTTTTTGTCGTTTTTAAGTTTATTTGTATTAACGGCCTTAGAGATGTTGGATTACAAGTCAAATTGTTGATTGAATAATTGATTGTTTGATATTTATATTGATTAAATAATAGATTGTTTGATTTTGAGTGATTGATTGAATGGTTAACTGACTAACTGACTGACCGATTGGTTGATCGATTGATTGAATTTATTAGAGAACATAGTTTTATAGTGTATAAAATATTGATAGATACATTGAAGTTATTTGATTGTCATTGAAAGATAGTCAGGCTGTGTCAACTGTCAGGCCATAATACCCCACAAACAAAAATTTAGAATATTTCAAATTGTCAAATTTGTATTATAGATGACACAATTTTATTTGTTATAACCGATACAAATTTATCTGCCAAATCGGTACATTTTTCAATGCAACACGCGAAACCTTAACCCCTTTCTCATAATAATATTGCAACATTATTTCTACCGTGTAATAAATAGGATTTTATGTACTGACCTAAATTTAAAAAAAACGTATATCATATGATATAAGTAGAGCTGCATTTACTTTAATTTACTATTATTATCTATCTCAGTGATTTTTGTCATTAAATAAAGCTTTGCTTTTCATTGAAGGCACTGGCGTTATTCCAAAAACATTTTACATTTTGGTGGGTATATAAAATAAACTTAAAATACACAGTTTTGGCAAGTCTTCAAATAATTATAATCAAATCATTTTATAAGTCAGCATGTCAAGTTTCACTTCAAGTAAATTGTCTAATGATATCTTTATACGAATTACTGAGATTTAACTTATTCAATATTTTATTATGAAAACTAAGTTTTAATATGCATGTCGACATGCAAAGTATACTACATTACTAATTGTTTTAATTGTATGCTTTACAAAAATATATAATTATATCGCATTATTATAGGCCACTGTCTTGGAACAATTTACTTCTTACGGACTCAATTTTGATTTATGAATGAAAGTGTTCGACTGGTGTACTATTAGGTTGATAGGTATATGTTTGCATACTACAAATAACCCAAAAAAGAGTTTTATAACGACTGACAATATTACTCAAGAAATTTACTTCGCGTTTAATTCTGATTCAATCATTGGTTATATTGATTAATGAATGTTTAACTGCCTTTTAATACACATACTTTTTGAATATTTTTATCTATTTGCTAAACTTGAAATGATTATAGCAAGTATATAAATAATCATAAAATACATAATTATAGACTGACAAAGGTAGCTTTAAGATGATAATTGCTTGATGAAAATAAGTATTTTCAATTCTACATGTCGAAATCAATTTTTATCACGGTGTATGGGACCGTACACCGGATTTAATCGTGTTCTGAAGAACATTTTGAGTTTGTTGTTCAATTAAATGAGTATATATTTAATTATTTTATTTCAATAAAGTAAAATGAGAGTCAGTTGATTTTCATGTAGGTCAATATTTTCAACAGATTCATGATAAATTTGATGTCAGATTGATGTTTGATTAAATCATACTAATTAACACTAGTAACAGTTGTTTAACATGTCGTCAATGAAATAAAATAAAATACAATGATTCTATATACTAGTAATCTATATGCGGTTGTTTATTTTTCTTCTTTGAAATGGTAATATATGCATCTCTCCTATCACAGTGTTAAGTTAATATATAAAGGTAGTAGTATTATTGATTTATAAATTTACCTTTAGCCCTTTTCCTTTTTAATGAGATCAAAGTCACTTATTAAATAGAATCTAATTAGCTAACACACTTACCTTACAAAATCACATTTCCTTCATCTTCAGGAATTTGGAAATCCAATGTTGCCTAAATTAGAAGTAGTACAATCAATTTTGGAACTGGTCCAGAATATGTGAACGTCTCCTTTTAAAAAAAAGTTTATTGTTGAGAAGTGATAGCTTTTTTTCCATAATTGCCTTTTTCATAGATGTTATCCGATTAGGTTTATCAATGTATGATCTTTAAATTTTATAAATTAACGTCCTTTTAACACTCATTTTGAATGACCTATTTAAAATATTAAACTGGTAGTGATAATCAATTTTAATTACTTCGGCTGAATACTGTAAATAATGAAAAGTAATACAGTTTTAAAAGATACCAGGTCATTTTATCTTTTTGTCATATATAGCATTTGTAAATCATTTTCGTTATTAAACTTTACAGGTCCAGGATTTTTTTTTGATATCGGAAAATTGCAAGGTATAAAATTTGTAAACGTGAACATTCGAAAAGGGACATTTTCTGTAGGAAGTATGTCAATTAATCGGAAATTGTAAGTATTAATACGAATTTTAAGGATAGGACAGACAGTCTGTCATACGGACATTGAAGTTATAATGAATATTTAAAGTTTCTGTAGTAAACGTGGACAAGTCGCATAGGAATTTAAAACAAGAAGTATCTTTAAAAAAAGATACTCGACCGAAGTCAAACTTGTTAACTTGCATAGGATAAGCTACCACTAATCATGCTAACCGCAAACAGAACATTTTATTCCTCCTCAATAGTTTTATTTCAGTCATTTTTACCCGCAATGTTTTCCCCATTAATTTAAACAATATAACTTACATTATTTGATTTAAATCAAAAATGGAATTTGATTTGAATAGGAATTCATAATAAAACATTTAGTAGATAGTGAACACTAATTTCACGGAGAATTTTGCAACTGAAAATTCGTATCAATCGTCTTATGCCCGGTTTATTTTGACTTGTATCTTCTTCCAACACTTCTTGCCGTTGAGCAATCGAACAGTTTGAAAGAACTATGGAAGCTCTTCTAAAGTTTCAACCGAACAGGCTATTAGTGTTAAAATGACCAATGGAAATTTTGCCTATATTCATTTCTTTACTGTTAATTTAAGCGGAAGTCAAGGTGAAATGAGACGCACTTCGGCCGAAAAGAAGAAGACAACTCGGGTCATGCGGGGATGTAAGGAAATAAATGGAAACCTTTTCGCCTTTGTCAACGTCATACAAACGAATGCCGATTCGCATACTTACAAACTTGGTTCTCGTTTGTTTTTTATTTAATGATATCAATGTAGTAACATTGCCTTTCAGGTATCTAGACATATCCTGCTTAAATGTGCAATGACAGGCGTGTTGTGTGGTGTTGACATCTGATGTAATTGTCTATCTAGAATGCTATTATCCAATGACAGCAGAAGCGGAAAGATTAAAGAAAACGCATCACATGCAAATAGATTTATTGAATATAAACATTTTATCGAAATCGGTTAGTATTTGTTGAACTTGAATAAGAAAAAACATAGCGATTGCAAGACCGGACGAACGTTAACAGCATCACAGGGATGGTGCTGTACCCGATTGTTCAACAGTGATATTATAAACCTAACAGCTAAAACAGTATTAACATTCTCTTGCATTCGATTCCACCATTTTAAATGTATTTATGTATTGTCCAGATCAGGAAAAGAGCAGTCTAGATCGAACTTGTTTGGCACGAGGAAAATATAAACAAACACATGTGTTGAATGAAAAAGAGCATTTATTGAAAATACCATAACTTACATTTATTAAAACTATTACATATAAAACATGTTATAAACATTTTCCGATGGTAAAACTGGGAGGTTACAAAACCGCCAAAAGGGAACCGCCGCCCAGAGAGACTAGACTGTAAGAGAGACACTTCGATGCTATAAGATTCTACAAAATTATCAAATTAATGTTGAAATGAGAATATGTACACCAAAATATATGATAATAGTAAATTTGTAAATAACTGCAGCCTTACACTGTCAGTTGTTATAAAATACTGTAATGGCATTCAGTTTTTCTGAGACTAAGACGTGTTATACCCAATGAATTTATTTGATCTGCTGCCTTGTACCGACAGATCATGCAAATGTAGGAATTTCCACATATGTGTATACTAGACAGGCTATGAAATGGTGAAAAGCGAACAAAAGGAATTCCAATACGAATTAATAAGAAGAGCTGAAGGACGGATATATTTAAGGTATGCCGTGGATTTCCATCGGCCAATTTTTTTTGAAGCTGGCATTTGGGACAAATGAGCATGCGTAGTACCTCCAATACGGAAAGAGTGTGCTGTATACAGTTTAGAGTCCATATTGTTATAAAGAACACAAGACCGTATCACTGTACGGAAGAATGTAGTAGTAACCGGTGCACCGTCAATGTGCCGGAATAAGTGACCATTGCCCTAAGAAGATATTCGTAAATACCGTAACATAGCACGTACTGGACATACCCTTTTGTTCCGTTGACGTGCACTGGGAATTACTGATATTTGACCATTTGAGTGTTTGTAGTTCCTAATGGTGATTGATATATTGGAAATCTTTCCATGGTTACTTTGGAAAGTTATATCTTCCCGTTGTAGTACATTTTGGAAACCTGTCACTGAATGGGCTAGTTCCCCCACCCGAAAGAGTCAAAAAAGCTGATAAAAAACATTGCTATCATTAGAATATGCGTGAAACTGTCAGAAACCGTAGAAACAAGTGGTGTGACAATTTTTTGTACAGCATCGACAGTGAATGGTTGATTTTTATCTGAATGTTTTGTACGTCTGATACTGTATATCAGCTTCTTGATAACAAAGCTTTCAGATGGCGAAACCATATCATGTAAATTGTGTATATAGCTTATAGTTTAAGTGTACGAGATGTTTGTTGAAGCTTTTAGATTACGGTTCACACAAACCACTATAAATTGTGCAAGTTTTTCTGTAGAAACTGGTAAAAGGGGATATTAGGATAGTATGTATCATAGAAATTCCTTAAATGTCTCAAAGCGTTTTTGCACACACATTTAGTGGATGGCGCTAAAGATGAATCTAGTAGACGCCATACTGCCTTGTTTAACGGAGCATGACAAGGTCTTGAGGAATTAATGTAGAAGTTTTGTCCATGTGTGGTGCCAGAGCTTGGAATTTCTTAATCTGTAAACGAGAAAGGAGGTCGGGTAACAGATTTTATCTTCCAGGAATATGTTCCCCCCGCAAGAGTTTATTAAACTTCATACAAGCTAAAACCAGACGTAAAACCAGACGTCGTACAAGGGACATAACCACCGGTACTTTGCAGATTTGTTTATTAATGATGTGAACTACAGCATTATTGTCAGTATGAAGAACAATGCATAATTTTTCATATTACAACCCCAGATTGCCAATGCTAAAACAATTGGGAGGAGCTCTTTGAATGTGATATCATAAGTTGACCAAATCTTAGACCATGTTCCGTAAAACCAATGTGATTGCACCATAGCCTAGCGAACCTGAGGCATCAGTGTGTATATGTAACGTACCTGAGGTAACCCAACGTTTGTCCAAAATGTTAAAATGTTTAACAAATAATAATCTTTGAGACTTTCACTATTCAACGTGATCCTATGGTGGGATTTTGAAACCTTTTAGAAAAGATCAATGAGGCGGCGTAACAATGCACGAACAGGTGTAACAACTTGGCAGCAGAAATTTAACAGCCCTAAGAGTGATTGTAACTCTTTTAAGGTAACTTTGCGGCGTTTTTCCACTGCTGAAAGTTAAAGGTAACTTTGCGGCGTTTTGCCACTGCTGAAAGTTGTTCTTGCACAAGGGGCAGGACGTGAAGTGGTTGCGCACTTGGTTCAAGCGAGCGAATTGGTTGCAAACTTGACAAAATGGCGAACACGGCTTGATGAACGGGTATAATTCCTTAATATTGCTAATAATTTAAAAAAATGATTAGTTATTCCTCGCTAAAAATATGCATGCCACATTATTAACACAAAAGTTTGCAACCAAAAATGCTTGAAGTATAAGTCTGCAACCAAAATGTGCTTGAACAAGATATTTTTGTGTATTGAACGTTATCTTCGGACTTGCGAACTAAACCATTTGTACAGCATTGACAGAAACATATTTTGTTATTGTTAAATGCAGTTCAAAACTTACAAATTCGAATAAATAAGGAGAAAAACCGACCAGAACAGTCTTATGTCAAATTTCAAAATATCTACATGATCAGTTTATATCTTCAATAACTTCGTCAAAACAGAATCTGGGATGCTGAAACCTTTAACCGAGTGTGGCATATATATTACATTATGGAATAGACATACTTATGAACTTCAAAATATCAAAGAAACCCACTCGTCTGGCAATAATTCGTTCACCCGTTTCGAAAAATCACGCCGTGTTCGCCATTTTGTCAAGTTTGCAACCAATTCGTTCGCTTGAACCAAGTGTGCAACCACTTCACGTCCTGCCTGCCCCTTGTTGCAATTTAGTCAACTTGTCTTGAGGTAATCGAGCTTGCAATAAATTGGAATCTAGTTCCAGGTCCATAAATGAGATAACAGTTCTAGCATTTTCAGTTTTTTCCTTTTTATTTGGAACATCTACATCAGAGCACAGACGGAGAAACTTATTTAAATCATTTTGACAGACTGGTCATCTAGAATGCGAATCATGTAATGAATTTGTAACACTTTTTTAGAAATATTTTGCAAACTTGAGCTAAAACGTTCAAAGATGGCACAGGACGAAGATGCCCCCCATAGGTAGACAAGTATCATAATAAAAATGCCCTAAAACTTTAAACCTAATAAATGATGGTTATCTGGATGAATGGGAATCAAGCGAAAAGCTGAATCAATATCGGTTTTGCTAAACAAGGTCCTTGTACCTAATTCCAACAATAATTGAACTGCGTAATCGAATGTACAATAGTTGACAAAAGAAAAATTAGAATCAATGAAGTCATTGACTGAATTTCCATGAGGATAACTGAGGTGGTGAATTAATCTAAATTGGCCTGGCAATTTTTTCGGAACCAGGCCAATAGGACTTAAATGTAGATCTGGGAAAGGTGGACCTACAAAAGGACCTTTTACTCTGCCTGACTCTAATTCCTTTGTCAGTTTTTGAAACATTATATCTGGAGAATCGTCACACGACTTTAAGTTGGATGACATTTAAAACCTAACTTAAAACCACTGGAGAAACCTTGAAATAAATATTGAGCTAGAGGGTTACCATGAAGAAGTGGGAAAAGAACTGAAAATTTTATGGGAGTAACTGGAATAACTACCGGACCATTATTTGGTCGGTCTTGAGGTTGTGAAGGATTGGGAGAGTGCTTTATAGGCTATTTCCTTGTTGGGGAACTTGCATTGATAGGCTGGATGGGAACCTTTGCAGAATCCACATATGTGTAGATGGGAGCAGGAGGTGTTATGGCACTGACTTCGTTTATTGTAATTCCAACATATTTTTTTCCAGGAACCTTCTTGGCCTGCTGTAGTTGTTACTACGTGTTGCATGTTGTTGGGCTTGAAAGGACTGGGGTTGTGGTATAGAAGTACTAGCCATTAACCAGAATTCCGTATGACTACGGTCCCAGGGAAGAGCAATCAACACCCACAACATTCTAAATTGTGTGTCGTAGTATAAAAATGCAAAACCTGGACGTCGCCGAGCTAAGTCTCTGACGATCTCCATATATTTCAGCAATTGCTGTGCTTCTAGTGGATACCTTTGCAAGTATACGCCATAAACCGTATAAATGCTGTTCAGTGTTGTCCATACTTCTATGTTTTGTATTCCTTTTGATATGATGTAGGGTTAATTGTAAAATTGGAGCGATTATCTACATGTAATGTGTTGGTTGAGGGTTTAGAGAGGAAGGTAATAGGTCTGCCATATCGACATACTTGTTTCTCAAAATAGCTTTACTTGTAGCCCTCTTAATTTGATTTAGGATAGGGGCGCTTATCGGTTCCGAAAACTGATGCCATTACCTGATATGACTGTATTTGAATGTTGTGCGATGGCATCTTGAAATGACGGAGCAAACGGGACGTCTTCTTCATCCGAATCTGAATCACTGGATTGTATGTCTGACATTGATGACGCCAAATGCGGAATTGTATTGCTGGAAGAAAATTTGGCGCATCAGACGTGGACGGAAGATTTTGAAAGTCATGTTGACAAGCACTAGCCATTGCTTGAATATTCGGAGCATGAAGTGTATGCCACTCGTCTTGATGCCTCTCAATACCAGCATTTGTGATGTTATTTCCCATCTGTTGTGTTACTTGAGCTGGTGAAGGAGATGGTATCCCCAAAGAGCTCTATTGGACGGTAGTTGCGGAAACACCAGCTTTCTGGCGTTTCTTGTTTTCTTCCGAGAAGAATCATTGGTTTCGTTTGATGCTGTGCCACAAGTACATGGAGCATTTTACTCCTTTTCTCCTATTAGGGGGTTTCATCTGAAAAGAAATCAAACAAAACCCCATTTATATATGTGTGCACTGTAAACTGCATCCCAACAACAGCCATTGTAAAATAAGACACATAATTGGTTGTGTGTGGTAAACTGTAAACGTAAGTTGACGGATATATGGCTACAAAATTAAGCCCAGAAATATGACTAAACCAGTAGCTAAACCATGTTCGTATAATATGTGTGAACTGTAAACTAAAGCACACAAACATGGACTGTAAACTTAACCATTTATATATTATGTGTGAACTGTAAACTTAATCACACAGACATGGACTATAGACTGACCATGTAAATATTATGTATGTGAACTATAAACTAATTCACACAGACATGAACTTTAAATTTTACTATATGTATTTATAGTACATTTGTTATTGTATATTTGTATTTATAGTACATTTGTTATTGTATGTTATCATTGGAATCAGTTTGAAAGCATATAAAATAAAAAAATAACAATTTGCCACACCATGGCAACAGTATTAATGTGTTTGAAGGAAACACCAGTTTTCCCCATACTGTATTACAGTACGACATATACAGATATGTACTATCTAAATAATTCAAACAGAATCAAAGTGTTTGTATAGTAAAAGCCATCCCTTAACAAAACAAAACTAGATACTAAATGTTGGCAAACATGTTTCCTGAAAAAGAATTACTCATGGAAATATTAACAATAGAGATTTAGATGTGTATGCTTGAATCAAGTATATCCAGAGTTAATAGAAAATTGTCTACCCTTTTCGGGTTGATTTGAAAAACAGTGATAAGTATTAAATATAATGAACTAATGGACTGCCACGAATTTGGTGACTGTTACAATATTAGCTTTAACTATGGCATGATAAAAGACATGAATTACATTACATATCTTAAGCATTGCAGATGGAATGTTTCAGGGCGGCGACCACAGCTGCTCTAATATTATTTATGAGGCGGAGCTGACCAGCATTCGACAAGTGACATCCATCTGATGAGAAATTCTGATGTTTACAGGCTGATGACCAAAATCCTTTCATACACCATAAATATGATCTATTGTGTTCCTGTTTGTTCAGTTTTTCCATCAATAATGAATTGAGTTCATTCACACGAGCATTAAACCAGTCAACATCTACTGGATATCTAGTATTTATTGATGGAGAAAGTCTTGCAGGACTTGTAACACTATAACTTTCTGAACTTGTGCTACAAACAAAAGGGTGTACAACAGGTCCGTAATGCTATTTGCATTAGGTTCAAATCATATCGCTGCGTACAATCTCCTCGAGTAACAAATGAGTGTCAAAATATTTGTATTTTTGGCGCAGTGATATCAGCCATGATGGTTGCTGTATAGTGATGGAAAATTCCTTTGTTTACGGCTCGCGCAAAAAACTGCCGCTTTACAATGGAATTGGAGACAAGAATGGGGTCGCCGCCCCAACAATTAACGCCCAACAACTTCTTATAACAATAAACTAATATATTGCGATAATGTTTCACCTTGAAATAAAGATACTACTATAAAATCTTGAGAATTTCGTTGGAAAAATTGGCGAGAACTTCTCCTTTGCCAAAAAATTTTCGCTATGAAAGCTTACCAGCCCTGATTGGTTCGAAAGCATCACATGACCTTAAGTCATGACCTCATTGGCTAAGAAATTAATTCATGTAGAAAGCTAAAAACAGATGTTGACCGTAACAATTCTGTAATTGGAAAATTTGTAATCGAAAGAAAAAAGGGTCCAACGACATAAATCGTTTTATGTGTTCTTAAAATCTTATAAATCATCTTATATCTTTTGACTTTATATCATGGCAATTAGAAATTTAGGACTGCTGGTCATTTATGAAATTCTTAAATTTGCAGCATTAAGTAGGGACATGCTTACTAACCCCTTAAGCAAATAAAAGTATATGTGACAAAACCATACTGATCAGCTTTTCGTGCTATGTTGCAATATTTGCACCGTAATCAAACAGTGAAACAAGTTCAATTAAGTCTGAAGGTAATCATTCTCTTTGTAACCTTTCTTAAAGTGACATGTAAAGCCCCTAACCCTTTATTGCACTTTTCTTTCCTCAAGTTCCTCAGCATTATCATAGCCACATGCAATTGTTGGTCCAAAATCACTTTTAAAGGCAAACATTATTTCCCTCTCGCTTTTTGTTTGCATCTTTACATCTTGTTTTAAGAATCCTAACTGACAAAATTTTTTGAATAATGAGTTTAGTTCCATACCAATACGTTGTGTTTTTTATTTATACATGCATCCTTCTAGTTCTAAGAAAGTAAGTTCAAATGCTTCATTTTCCTGTCCAATTGCCTTTATTCGTCTGTACACGTTTGGCTGTTTCTGGGTTGACTGTTTCTGATTGTAGATGGAAACTTAACATTATGTGATATATGACACACAATTGCTGTTGTAAATACTACAATTTACGGAGATTGCAGGAATACACATAAATATCAGATAACATAATAAGTATATTTACATATTGCGAAAGTGTGTCTATAAGCTTATAGTTTTCTACAACATCGGACTCAAATAAATTCTGTATATACCAAGACTATTGCCATGTTGTAATTATCCTTTACATTATGGAAACTAGTATTAAACTGCTTCTTTGTCTTTAGATATTAAGTGATCAAAGCCAAAAATGCACGCGTATTTTTTTGTTAAAGTTTTGGACTAAAATTATGCAACAGATTTAAGACTTAAAACTGTACACAAGAGATTCAAGACTTGATATTGTACACAAGATTCAAGACTTGATATTGTACACATAAATCAAGACTTGATATTGTACACGAGATTCAAGACTTGATATTGTACACACGATTCAGGACTTGATATTGTACACAAAAATCAAGACTTGATATTGTACACGAGATTCAAGACTTGATATTGTACACACGATTCAGGACTTGATATTGTACAAAAAAATCAAGACTTGATATTGTACACAAGATTCAGGACTTGATATTGTACTCGAGATTCAGGATGTATGTCTGTTTTTCATGTTTTAAAAGGACTTATTTATGGTCTATCTAATACAATAAAAATGTTATTGATAATGATTAAAATACAGTGATGATAGCCGAAAATTAATCATAAATAACTACTTATACATTTAAGATAAAGATATATTGGTAAAGACCCAACCTAGGTATTAAAAGGAGTAATGGGTGGTGTTTTCCCTTGAACTTTTAAACTGTATCAGCTCTGGTAGAGATTATTTTTTAAATGTTTGATTTAAAATGAGCTTTTTATCAATGAAAAAATCCTAAATGAAGCCAAAAGATTAGAAAAGAAATTTCAAAATATATAAAAAAGGTTCTTATTTGAAAACAATTAATAACAGAAATTCAAATTTGAAATAAGTGGAGGAGTTTATTATCATGTAAATAACCATGTGACTACATTGTTTGTAAATATATCAATGTGATCACATGTGAACACATGCATATGCAATAAGTACATCAATGTATTACTTACTTGATATAATACTTTGTCTAAGTTTTGTCATAATAATCCAATTTGCATGTAATAAATTGTAGTATGTATTAATAAAAAGTGCATAAATCCTGTACATTTTACGATGAAAATGAATAGAAATTACTAAACTCTTAATTGATTTGTATTTCTCACTATTATAAGTTTGTTAATTTTTCGATTGAATTGTCTTAGGTCAGTAACAGTGTCAAGTGTAGGGATGCACTTCTAGTGGATAAGGATACCGTTTCCTTACTAATTTAAAACACAACCTTGCATTACGTGATTGTCTCGTTGAACAAGAGCATTGCTCTTATTATGTTTTCAATGAAGATATACCTTGTTTCTTAGTTACTTTCTTTCACACCAAACATTTCATTTTTCAAGAATTGACCAAAACATTTTGTATCAATTATGATCTTTATTGAAATCTTATACGTTGTGTTAAGCCTTGACCTCTTTCCCATTCAGGACTATACATTCATAGTTACACATAAGGAACAAAAAACATTATTCACATGAATCTGTATCAGTAAAATCAGAATCAAAAACATTAGTTTCATTTGTTCTTTGTCTTGTATTAGCACTATATTTAGCTGTCTCTTTGATGGCGCCATCTTTATTTTCAGTTTTCTTTGACATGTTGTGAGCATTGTCCATGACATCATTTCTTCTTTTATACTGATGAAACACTTTTCCAAAATTCGAATTCAATAACATACTCTTACCTGTTTTAATCATTAAATTATGATTTAATCATTTAATTATGATGTCAAGCCGGTTGGTTACTGAAAGGCTTAACTCAAACATACTTCCTAACTGTGCTAATAATAAGGCCGGTTATTTTTGCAACATCTGAGAAAGCATTTTCTAAAATTGTTTAATATTTTTATTATCTGCCGTGTTACAGATATTGATGCCCCTTGTGACTGATGGGTGCCTTTAGGGGTTGAGACATCAGAATTGCAGCCATCGTTTATACCTGCGTGATCGGAAGAGGCAAATAGCTGGAATCTATTCATTTCTTAGCTCCAGCAGGTGGTGTGGTTTTGACTCTTCCCTTGATGTTTTACCACTCTAGGTTAACCAAACTCACCTTGCTTTTTTCGGCGCCATATAACCTAAATTGTGTTGGTGCACCGTAAAACCACACCAGAACTAACAAAAACAGATATTGATACTTTCTCGGAGTGTTTCGTCGCATTACAATTATCTAAAAAAAAATTAAAAACAGATCACATTACAAGAGAATTGCATATACACAATCATATCTATCTAAATTTAAGGTATGATGTGGAAGGTGAAATCTAAAATAACTGGTAATATTTTTGCTTGTTTACTTATTTGCCTGCGCATTCAACCTTTGAAATGCTTTTTCACGTTGTCTTTTCGTATTTTGCATTGAAATCCCCACTAAAGAAATTCATGAAATTGACTGTTGATCTGATTTTTATGTTTTGTTTTATAAAAAAATGTCGGGGCACATGCAGAGATATGTAACAGACTGAGAAGCTAAGTAATTATTTATGGTCAGTCTAGGCTGCCTTGGTCTGATATTTCTTATTAGTCGTGGTATCACAATGTTCTCTGTACGTTAAACAGCAACACCAGATTCACTGAATTATAACACAGGTGGCCTATTAATCTGTTACTTTTCTGTTCAATTGATATCAATTTTTGTCAAGCGAGCGAAGTAGGGGCTAAGAACAACAAATCATTTGTAAATGACAAAAGGAAGCAACATCAGTAATTTCCCCTTGCCCTTACTCGAACAAGAAAATATAAAATATTGATTGACAGTATTTTTGTGTCTATATGAAAAATGTACCACAGTGGTTGCATATTACACGACAGCCCACTTAACTAAAATTTGATATAAATAGAATATAAGTAAACACATTAAGATAATTTTGATATTCTTAAACTGATTAAAGAAAATGAAATATTAGTTTAAAGTAGACATTATCGCATTCCCTCATAGATAAAACGAGATAACGAGGAGGCATTTTGCTGTATATTATTTTAGTACATGTACAGAATGCAAGAAATACATCAGACTTTAAATGCTGCATACATTTGTTTCGTATCGTAACTCAGGAAAGCTATTATACTTATCATAGTGATAGAGACAAGTATCAATTATCAGTTATTACATTTTCTTGCCCTACGAAATAATTTATGCAAAGTACTTTAAGAACTGTTACAACCAGTAGTTAAAGGCATGAAAGATCATGCTTTTTCCATCTTCTTTCAAGAACTGGCTCAATTAGACTGAGTTAAAGTGTTTCAACTACATTGTATTGTTTTAAGTTTTAGTGCGCTCGGCGAATTTCCTCTGCTCTTCATAACCTACCTACCTACCTACCCACCCACCCACCCACCTACCTACCTACTACCTACCTACCTACCTACCTACCTTATAATTGACATAATACCAGCATGATTGTTTAATCATTACGTTGAATAAAAATTTTCCTATAAAGAAGACAATGTTCACCTTTGAGGAAGATTATTCTTATTAAACTAGTTGTTCGTGTATGGCAATTTACTTTCATGCATCCATTGCTTATTCATACATCTGAACTCTGAATTTTAATTCATTTCCGACTCTAGTTCTGCATGTTTTAAATGATCAGCAAATTAACTCAATCCTATTTTACTTTAGGTGTCGTCTGACTTGGGATATTCAGATTATATAGAGGATATTTGTTTGTTTGTGTGTAAGATGAAATTTTATTTCATCGAGTGGGTTTTAAAAACAGTATTCTCACGAGTGGCGTAGCCACGAGTGAGAATACTGTTTTTAAAGTTCACGAGATGAAATAAAATTACATCTTACACAACAAACAGACAAATTTTCTTTTTATTTTATGCTTTAAAACAAGTTAAAACGAAATTTCCATAATTTTAACGTGAATATTAAAATCTGTTTCCCCCCATTGAGAGCACCATTTAGAGGGAATTTCTCATTAAAAACAAGAAGTCTTGAGCTGAAAAATAAGTCCGCCAATGAAGGTTAAATGAATGTGATATTTATTCATTTTAGTAAAAAAAATATGAATGATCGCTTTTTTTAATAAATAAAACAAACAATTCTTGTAGGAGAAAAAGTCCAACCATCCATCCATATTTCTGTTACTTACTGCGAATTTATATTAGACCTGGCTTTGTAAAATGTAAACGGCAGCCATTTTTAAAGTCGTGTATTTCATGGAGGAAAATAATTGTGTAAGATACAGAAGGATATAATTTGGATTTGTTAGTCATACACCTTTTTAAAAGAAAGAAAACTTATTGAGGATTGTAACAGACAAAAAAGAAGTGTTGACAGAAGTGAAAACATTCAGAAAAGGAGCTAGGAAAATGGAAAAACTTGGAAGCTTGCTAAGCCTAAGGCATAATTTGTAAGGAACGCTGGGTTAATTTACTTATTTACGAGTGATAGCTGTCAATGCTTTTCAATTTTTCAATAAAGCATACGGCAGTTATTGCTCGTAGGATACTTTAATATGCCCCAAATGTCATCAGAGCAGTTTTGCATGGGGAAGGAATGTATTTTTCAGACTGTAAAAAAAAAAGAAACAAAAAAATTTAGAGACGAAATTTTGTGATTGGAATTTGAAGGAATAGAAGTAAGTTTTCTCTCTTTATTACTTTTGACATTTAAGTTATTTATCTAATCCAGCTTTGCTATTTTTTTAACAGCCTGATATTGTCAGAATTGTCAGTAAAAATAAAATTGAGGTACCACATGGGGAAAATCTTAAAAAAGTAGTTTCGTCATTGAAAAAAATGAAATTATATTTTGATAATTTTCACTGTGAAATTATCAAATATAATTTTCACGGATAAATCAGTAATCCACTGAAAAGCATAAAATAAAAATTTATCTACCATTTTATAAAAGAAATGGCTTGTAAGACTTCTGCGGACTAACTACAATAAATTTTTGAACTTTAAGTATTGATTTTATTTATGAATATTTAATATTCAAACAACCGCCATAAAAAATAACTCATCATTATTATAAATAACAAAAAAATGTTTTATAATATAACATGCAACATCACATAATTGAAAGAAAATTATCATATTAAAGTTTTGTTAATACATAAACATTTTAACCAGAGACAATTAAAATATAATAACCTCACGGACGTTTGGAAGTTTCTTATGAAAATATTTATTTTACATCAAACAAATACACTTTCACAATATTATATACAAACATAAAACGGAAAAAATGATGTTCCTGAAATAATGATTAATGTGTTTAAAAATTATTTACACGACCATATAAAAAGTAAAATTATACCAAAGATGTTTCACACAAAGAATCATACTTGAATTAAAAACATTTTGCGTTTATTTTAGTGTATCATATTAATGGAGTAGAGTAATTATTACAAACGCTATATAACATATCACATACGACTAGAGTATAGCAAATAATTATTTAGATTATTACTATTATCTTTCCCCCATGTCTTTTTTCTTGAACTCAAACTGGTGAATCTAGTCAAACATCCTCGAGTCCGTCTTTTCTAATTAGCGGGCCTTCTGTCATCATTATAGCAAATTTTCCAGTTAATTTGGACCTTTTTCCCCCTTTTTATATTTTCTTGCTTTTCCATCTGTACTGAATTTTTTCTTTTTCTAAAACTCCCAAAAAAAAAAAAAAAGGTTGTGTAAAATTAAAAAAGGTTTTCTTTTATATTTCACAATGAGTAAAAATAATAATCAGGGCCGTTTAAAAAATATGCCGAAACTAGAAGGCGTAAAAATTTCTGCCGGCCATAAAAGTTTCAAATAATTTTTTTTTAGGTTTAAATTTTTGAATTTTCGGGAGGAAATTGGGAACAATTTTTGTTTCCCTCTGTTTCTGTTTTCTTTTTTAAAAATCAAAATTTTAAATTTTGCCCTCTAATGCCGAAGAAATTGGGAAATTTTAAAAATCCCACGGGTTTTTTTTTTATTTTTTAAACGGGTTTGATTGTAAATTTTCCTTTTCCTTTTGGTATCGATAAAATTTTTTGGTTGTTGCCAAAATTTTGAAACGACAAGAATTTGTTAACGAGTAAAGGGAAAGAATGACTCACAAATTTTAAAAATAACCCAACTTTCAGCCAACTGTGCTAAGTTCTAATTTGATTTACTTTTTTTAAATTTTACTTTCAAGGTTTTGGATATTCTTTTATGGAACTTTTTTCCCACTGTAGGTTTAAATTAAATATTAACCCATATAAAAAAAAAATTTGAAAATTCACAGTTGTTGAAAATTTACAAATTAAAAGATTTTTCCCTTTTCATTTATTAATTAACAGAAAACTCCCTTCCCAAAAATATGAGCTTAAAAAATTTCAAAGTTTTTAAATTTTTTTCTAACTTTTAAAAAACATTTTTTAGTAAATTTTTTAATATGCTAGCACGTAAACGTTTGTAAAATGTAGACTAAATTATTATTCTATAACTTATATTCTCATCAAATTGCAATTTAACAACAAGTATATTATTCGATTGCTAAACAAATTTCCCTGACTGAGATAAATTATTTTATTTGTATTTTACAATTTAAAACTATTTAAATGCGGTTGCATATTAAATGGAAATATACAATTTGAAACTGAATGACCATTATTGATAGAACGTCTTCAGATACAATCGAAAGTAAAAGGAAACAGGATACCTCCTTGTTTTATTTGCTAATGCTTCCACCCAAAAAAGTTAATCCAGTCCAAAAAGTTTACTTAAAAACCAAATTTTAAAAAACGGAATTAAAAATGTAAACAACTGTGAAATAAGCCAGTCGAAATATTCAAGCATGTTAAAAGGACTGGAATGGTTTAGATTGATTGTATACATACATGAATACATTATCAATACATAACAAATTAAATCATACGAATAGGAATGCAGCGAAAGATATCATTCTAGTGACATGAATGTGAAATAAAAGATGACTAAAATAAATAATATACAATTATCTCAGTCAAGTCAGATAAATTCAAGGCAGATTATTAGTTCGACGCATAAACCACTTGGCAACGACGCAACTTTTGTTGTATTTTACGCTTCATTCCCGCAAAATTAGCTTGACAACATGTCAAATTAGGAAGATATTACGAAACAAAGTTTTGCTAAAAACTTATCATGACTCTACTATGACTTGATATAAGTGATCTGCATTGAATTAAACAAAATATGATGATTTTATAATCTATTGTAACATGTTTTCATTCTCATTTATTATCATCTTGCCTTCTAACAACATATAATAAAGATTTAAATGTTCTCACCAAATAATAACAATTAAAAGTTTCCGGAAATAAATACTACTAACAGAAAGCGCCATGTTTACTTTCCTTTTTAATTATGCCAACTGATCAAATTAAACGAAACGACTAGTTGAACGAAAAGTTAAACAATTGCGACAAGTGATACACATGACAAACCTAACGTTATTATCTCAGAACGTAATATATTAAATCACTTCTAGTTTAAACAATTATATATGCATTAAAGTCAGAACAAAAGTTGCAACTCCAAAAATACCAAAAACAATCAACATTCTCTTAACATTAACTTGAAATATTTGACTGTCAGAGCTAAAATACAAAAAGATGTCTTTTTCCTCAATTTATTATGTAACTATATTCTATTTTGTAACTATTTCAAACCAGAGTCATACAATCTACATACATCAACTGACCCTTAATTCCCTTACTTTCTTTCTGCATTCCATCTGTATCTGAATGTTTTCAGTATCTGAACTGCCACAAACGTGTGAAATATATAAGAATGATTCACTTTTATCTTTCAAAATGAGTGAATTAATAATCAACAGCGATAAAAATATGACCGCAACAATAGAGGCACGTATATATATGAATGCGACTTCATACATGAATTAATACATAATAAATTAAATCATACGGATAGGAATACAGTGAAATATATCATTGTGATAACACATATTAGTATAAATGTAAAATAAAGTTTCCTTTTAAAAGGAAAGGCTTGCTCAGTTGTGCCATCATCCCAACCCTTTAAAAAAAATTTTTGTTTCAATTTATTATCACATTTTTTTTTGAATTAAGGTATTTGTATATCATAAAGGGTTTATTTAGTTTTTTTGTAAAAACGAATATTTTTTGTCAAAAACGATTTGAAATCTATTCTCTATTGTATAAAACTAATAAAGAAAATAATCAATCGTAAAAATACCAACATTGGCTCTCTATCTATCATACTGAAGGGAAGCAAGTGTGCACATTTCATTTCCACTTTTTTCGCAGAGAGAGTCATTCGTTTTGGCAGTTGCTAATTTCATTTATATAGCAGCTTTATAGACAAGTAAATGCACTAAAAGACTTCGTTACGTGGTGCCAATTAATAAGCATGTATCAACTATGTTACACCTAAAATATCTATGATCACAGATATACCGACAACACAGGATGTGCTATCTGTAGATCTGCACGTGGTAAGGTTAATGATATACATGGGCTATTTTTAGATTACCTCACCAAGACGTTGAATAGCGTCAGTAGATCTAAATACAAGAAGCGCCGCAATGCGACGAAACCCAGGTTTTCAACGACCAAGTTTTGATGTGACAGCAATCAAAATAGGTCAAAGTGCACTGAAGTTATTGAGTAGAAGCTTAAAATTCTATTGTAAGCAGATGACCTTGACCTTGCTCCCAGATATCTAAGTGGCAATCCAAAGCTGCCACTCAGCAAGTTTGGTTTCAAAAGGCCAAAGCAAACTCAAGTTATTGAGCAGAAACTGAATTTCTATTTTTAGTAACAGTGACATTGACCTTGATCACAGACACCTGGGTAGCGATCTCAAGCTGCCTCTTAATATGAGCTATCCATACACCAAGTTTGGTGTCAATAGGCCAAAGCAAACTCAAGTTATTGAGCAGAAACTGAATTTCTATTTTTAGTTACAGTGACCTTGACCTTGATCACAGACACCTGGGTAGCGATCCCAAGCTGCCTCTTGATATAAGCTATCCATACACCAAGTTTGGTGTCAATAGGCCAAAGCAAACTGGAAATTGAATTTCTATTTTTAGTAACAGTGACCTTGACCTTGATCACAAGACACCTGGGTAGCAATCCCAAGCTGCCTCTTGATATAAGCTACCTACACACCAAGTTTGGTGTCAATAGGCCAAAGCAAACTCAAGTTATTGAGCGGAAATTACAATGACCCGGTTTTCGTTGAAAACCTGGTTAATAACTCGATCATGCACTAATATTCTTTGTGATTCGGTCACGATCTTTTGGTAAGCAGGACCGCCCTTTGGAGACGGAATACTACTACAGTAACCATTCTCTATTGTATATAACTAATAAAGACAAAAACCAATTATAAAAGAAACTAACTTGCGTCTTGAAAAAATTGAAACCGGGGAAAAATTTCTTTTTTTAAAATTTTTTTCTTCCTTTTTACTTTCCTTTAAAACGATAAATTTAATAAAAAAAAGAAATCCTATTTTCACAAAAGGGGTTACCGGGAAATAAAAAAAATTTGCAGGGTTTTTCCCTAAATTACTTTGGGCTGATTTCCGGGAAATATGCCCGGGAAACGCCCCCCCCAAATTTTCAGGGTTTCAATCGGAACTTGGTTACTATCATTAATCCCAAGAGTAAAGGGGAAAAGGGCCCAAAAATTACGATTGACACATTGCAGCGGAAACATTTGATTGGTTTTCCCCTTCCCTTTATTTCACTAACAAAAGTAAAAGGAAAACCCCCTAACCGGAAAACCTTTTCCAAAACAAAAGGCTTTTTCAGCCGTTGGGAAACCCAAAAAAATACAAAAATAAAAAAAAATAATTTATTTTTTTTTGAGGGGGTATATTTCGAATTAAATTTTAAATCGAATGTGCTGGAAGCTATAAGTCAAGTCAAGTCAAATTCTAGTCAGATTACTAGTCCGACGCGTGAACCACTTTGCCATGCCATCACTTTTGTTGTTTTATACACTTTATTCCCGCAAACTTAGCTGTTTATCATGAAGATATTACGACATTGAGTTTTGCTAAAATTTATAATGGAAAGTATGACTTGAAACAAGAAAAGCGATTTCCATATTTGTCTAAAACATCTAGCTTTCATAAAAAAGCCTTAATTTTGTAATTTAGTAGTAGTAGGTAGTAGTAGGTAGTAGGTAGTAGTAGTAGTAGTAGTAGTAGTAGTAGTAGTAGTAGTAGTAGTAGTAGTAGTAGTAGTAGTAGTAGTAGTAGTAGGTAGTAGTAGTAGTAGTAGGTAGTAGTAGTAGGTAGTAGTAGTAGTAGTAGGTAGTAGTAGTAGGTAGTAGTAGTAGTAGTAGTAGTAGGTAGTAGTAGTAGTAGTAGGTAGTAGTAGTAGGTAGTAGTAGTAGTAGTAGGTAGTAGTAGTAGGTAGTAGTAGTAGTAGTAGGTAGTAGTAGTAGGTAGTAGTAGTAGTAGTAGGTAGTAGTAGTAGGTAGTAGTAGTAGGTAGTAGTAGTAGTAGTAGTAGTAGTAGTAGTAGTAGTAGTTAGTAGTAGTAGTAGTAGTAGTAGTAGTAGTAGTAGTAGTAAAAAAGCCTTAATTTTGTAATTTAGTAGTAGTAGGTAGTAGTAGGTAGTAGGTAGTAGTAGTAGTAGTAGTAGTAGTAGTAGTAGTAGTAGTAGGTAGTAGTAGTAGGTAGTAGTAGTAGTAGTAGGTAGTAGTAGTAGGTAGTAGTAGTAGGTAGTAGTAGTAGTAGTAGTAGTAGTAGTAGTAGTAGTAGTAGTAGTAGTAGTAGTAGTAGTAGTAGTAGTAGTAGTAGTAGTAAAAAAGCCTTAATTTTGTAATTTAGTAGTAGTAGGTAGTAGTAGGTAGTAGGTAGTAGTAGTAGTAGTAGTAGTAGTAGTAGTAGTAGTAGTAGTAGTAGTAGTAGTAGTAGTAGTAGTAGTAGTAGTAGTAGTAGTAGTAGTAGTAGTAGTAGTAGTAGTAGTAGTAGTAGTAGTAGTAGTAGTAGTAGTAGTAGTAGTAGTAGTAGTAGTAGTAGTAGTTAGTAGTAGTAGTTAGTAGTAGTAGTAGTAGTAGTAGTAGTAACCACATTTCTATAGCACTCTTTTCATAAATAATAAATGTTCAAGAGTGCTTTACATAAATCCGATAAAACATAATCATATATATATATAAGACATAATGTACAACATTAATTAGTAAACAACAATTATGATAATCTAAAACCAATAAAGGATGGTAAGAAATACAGACACATTTAGTTTAAAATCAAGGCTCAATTAAAATTAACACTGATAATATAGCAAAAGTAGTACATGTATGATGATTTATGAACTAACGTCCATAGAACTTTATGAAATAATGTGTTTTGAGAGCTCTCTTAAAACATGGCAAGGTATTACAGTCTCTAATGTCAGGTGGTAACGCGTTCCATAATTTCGCTGCGGCTGTCTGGAAGCACCTGTCACCATATCGTACTGTCCGAGATTTAGGCACAACTAATGTCATTGAGTTATTCTGGGACCTCAGATTTCTGACTGGGATGTACACGTCTATCATGTCTTTTATATAGGCTGGTGATTGATCGATGAGGGATTTATATATATAAGTCAAAATTTTATATTCGACCCGATACTCTACCGGAAGCCAGTGAAGTTCACGTAAGATAGGTGTTATGCGGTCATATTTGAGTGTTTTGGTCACAATTCTAGCTGCTGTATTTTGAACATGTTGTAACTTGGTCATTGACTGCTTAGAGACTCCATATAACAGTGCATTACAGTAGTCTAACCTAGCAGTAACAAGTGAATTTACTAGAGATTTGGTTGCTTTAACAGTAAGATAGGGTCTGATGTGACCGATTTGTCTTAATTGTGCATAACAGTTCCTACAGACATTATTTACATGTTGTTCCATCCTCATGTTCGAGTCAAGAAATGCACCAAGATTGCGCACACTAGATGATTGGCTAATTTTCGAACCGTCGACTGTTACTGTAACATCTGAAACAGGTTGTGCGTTATGTTCAGATGAGTAGATGATCAACTCTGTTTTGTCGCCGTTTAGCTTCAGTAGTAGTAGTAGTAGTAGTAGTAGTAGTTGTAGTAGCACTACAATATTCTTCTTGATCATCTTCAAATAAACGTCAGTCTATTCTTCTACTTTTCTGTCTCATTACCATATTAATAATATTGATAGTATACACGAAATATTGAGATCTGATCCAATAGGAAAACCTTTTAAACATACTTTTTTGAAAATTAAACGTTTGAAATTTTTACTCAAAACGAAAAAGAAATACCCAATATACTGTTAAAAATTCAATCGCCTATTCTTTCTTTTTTTGTGTTGTTGTCAGATTACATTATTTACTAAAAGTAAGCGATATATGTTTTGTTTGTAAAGGTAAAAAAAGATATTTACATAATAAGGATCTATTGGATCAAGCGTGCGCCTATTACGTAGTTGGATCGAGTCCCGGTAACTGTAATTAAAACGTCAAAGGTGAAGCGGCAAGTTATAGTAAAACTTTTCAAACCGACTGAACAGGTTATGTATGCCGAGCTCAAATTTCTAAATCAAAACAAATGTTTCCCCCTTTTTTGTCTCTTGATTTATAAGTATTCCAATATGATTTTCTGCTAGTCAACAATTATTGAAACATTTTGGAATGTTTGACATGAGCTGTTATGTGTATATTTAGAAACTGGAATATATTAAGATTGTTTTTATGAAACTTTTATAATAAACAAAAGTATCGTTTTACAATTTATGACAGTTGGTTATGATATATATTTAGTTGACAGTGTTAATATTTTACATTGGCTTCAACCAACACATATTTTTTTCAAAAACACTTGGTATAATTTGGCTGCTTGAGACTTGTAAATCAAAAGAGTGTACGATTTATGTTAAAAATATTTGGTACGTATGACTTCATTTACTGCTATTTCAGTCTCTTCAGTGTCCGCATCATAGTACATGTATAAAAGTTTTATACTGGATAATATAACGTTTATACATCAATCTTAAATTCTCAAGTCAGCGGATCATAATCATGTACATGTCAAATTATATCAACATAATAACATGTAAAACATATTATAAGTTTGAATCATTCTATGTTAAATCGAATTTACAGATATATAAAACATGCAATTTCTATTGTACATTTTTATTTCGGTCATTATTTATGGACTGAAATATGAATTGTATTTATTTCCTTAACATATAATGTGAATTGTTTTTGTTCGGAAGTATTAATTTGACCAAATCTTATTTAAATTATCCAAAGCATTCCTGTTGATTTTAAAATAATTATACATATATGAATGTAAATTTTCTATCATCAGACAATGGTGTGGGGAGGAACCTGGGGTAATGGTGGATTTGGTAACACGGGTGGAAGGTAAGTTGTTTTCTTATGCTCTGACGCGTGTTCTTTCGTTTACAATATTATGTTGTTTAGCTTCCTTTACAACAATTTAGTCTGCCATGTCAATCAACATCTAAAACATATAGCAAATAGTACTAAAAAACTTCTAGTTTAACGCTTTCAAGGGTGGCTTTTTCTATGGTGCATGGTTTTTCTTGTTTTCTGTTTGTAAGTGAAAAGAAGAGAACAAGTCTATTTGGTTTGTGGTGAAATACCACTAGTCTATTTGGCAATTTGCGAAACGGAGAGAAACTAATTTGACTCATAGCGAATAAATTAAGTTAAAATAAAGTTTTTTATGAATTGTTAATATGTTATAGCCGCCGATCGGCATGTATATGTTTATGCAAATATAATATTTGACTTGTTGTTTTACAGCCATAACAGTCACAGCCATAGGCACCCAAATGGTCAACACGTACATCATTGTAGCGCCCATCACGTGGTTTTCGGGGGACATGGAGTGTTCGGGACTCATTATGAAGAACATTGCCCTGGATGTCGTAGAGATAGATCGCTTCATTCATGGAACAGTAGCCATAAAGGAAGTGCAGCTCTTGGTCTCTTGTCGCTGTTTTACGGTGGAAAATTAGCCAGGAAAAGCTTGTGGGACTGAAAACGTGAATAAGGTCATTTAGAGAAGAGTTTTATTAAGCTTTATACAAAACTTGAGAACGAACCTTATTCATTCACGTACTGTTCATAACATTTGACAGATTTACTTCTATCATTGATTTGTCGTTGCCGTAACAACTCCGTACTTCGGAATTCTACAATCTTATAATCTTGTCTGTATGTGTAAATGAAACGATTTGATATTGCAAAATATAATATACATGTATGACATGTATAATGAAAATATGTCTCACCTAGACATTATTTATAAATGAAGAACTAAACTAGTATTCATTCATATTTTACAGAACAAATTCTTTTATTCACTGTATGTATGCCCCGTTTGTAGAACGTAAGAAACTATTATAAAATGTGTCGTGTCTTCTTTTTTGTAGTTTGGAACGTTTTCAGCAATACCATTTAATAACCTTTACATTTCAAACGGAACTAAAAAGATACGAATGAGATACAAATTTATTATATCAAAAATCGATTCTGATTTTCATGCTGATACAAAACTCACCTTTTTATTTCATGCTATACATGTGACTGATTTGTTTATTGTATGATTACAAACTTCTTTGTAAACATATCATGTTATTAAATGTTTGATTCAAGTGTTGTTGGGCTTTTGTTGCCGTTATTGTTTTGATTTTACAAAAAAATAAACCCTCAAACTATAAAAAGTTACTTTTTATATTTGTAATGTTTTTTTATCAAAATGAAACAGTGTTGTATCCGTTGTTTCCAGCCCTTACAAAAATAAAAAAAATGAAGTGTTTTTTTCTTCCATTGGTATATTCATTGTCTTTGTTTTGTTTTAATTTCCCATGTTGCAAATCTTTTTATCAATTTAAGTCGAACTCGCTTATTTGTTATTGCCTAACATTATTATTTGAAGTTCTAAAATTGTTTCCTAGTAATTAAAATATTGAATTGAGGAAAGCGTTGTTGCATCCCGTAATAGAACTTTTGAAACTTCCAGTCCATGTAGCGGAAAGAAACAGGAAGGAATGCTTTTCAATATTTTTGTCATATTGAAACAGCGTTGTATCCGGATCCCTTGTTGATGATAATGATTGTACTTATGGTAATGCTTATGGTGTTGATATGATCATTACATTAATAATGATGTTCTGATGATGATAATGAGGACAATGATGATTACGATGTTGCTAATGATGTAGTGCTAATCACAATGTCCTGATGATGATGATGATGAAGATATTGACGAATAAAGCCCCACACTGTATCCGTTGACAGCAGTATGCAGAGTAACAAAGCCTTCTTGTGTCTGAATAAATAAAGATTCAATTTATCGTTTTCACTTTACAGAGCTACAGTATTTGACTATATCATACGCTTTTATTGCCTTCTAAAAGAGATGACACGACGTAATTCTACCTATTTACAAATTATATATTCGTCATGGTGTTACTTATACCGTCATTATTATTTGTACATCTCGTTATATAGGTATATCATTACGTAATATAGATATATCATGTTCGAATTATGATAAGGACACCAGTAATTAGTATTGCAACTTTAAGAATTTACAAAAAAGAAACCCAGAGAACCTTGAATACATTCAAACACGGGACCACGGTACAGACATTTCGACTTTTCAGTTCGATTTTGCGCAGGTGAATAAGAAATGTGAAATTATTAACATAAAACAAACCTCCTTTGTGTTACTTTTGACCAATTCTTCACGGGTTTTGAATGCTTTTGAAACATATTTTATCTAACTTCTTTGTAATAGTATCCATTGAAAATAGAAAAGAAAGTAGTTTTCCATTATACTAAAGAAAAGTTTTTGTTGTTCGATATTGAATTACTGATATATCGTCATACTCTGAAAGTTAAAACAATGACTGTAATAGTATTATTGGGCCTTTAGTTACATTTATTTTCATTGTATTACATACTTGCTATTTTAGGTATTAGATCATTTAATTGAAGAAATAAAAGGAATGTGCATTTGGCTAATATATTAAATGAGTGAAATTAACTGGCATGTAAAGAGGTAAATAAGTTGCATTAAAGTTCTGTTAAAGATATATTTTATCAAAGGAAATGCATGTCTGATATTTTGCAATTCATAAAAATAATTGTGTCCAATATTCATAATAAAAAAAAAACAATGTGATATTAAAGTGATAGTTAATCTGTTATATTAATTGACATCATATATTTCAACTGGTAAGGTACTTTTATGGTCTATCTTACACGATAAAACGATAATGATAATGATTGAAATACAATAGCCGAAAATTAGAAGTAAATAACTACTAATAAAATAAAGAGAAAAAATATATTCTTATGACAATACTCTGTAAAAGTTATTATTTTAATAAGCTAAAAAAGAAATAAAATGGTTGAAAATGTGTTATTGAATCATCTGAAATATTAATTATTACAGCAAACATTATCAGAAACATGGGCTGGGGTGATGACAGCTTCCGAGGAGGACGATTTGGGAACGGAGGGTGGAAGAGAAGGTATTTACAGATTATTTAATGACATAACATTATTTTGTTTTTATCTCCTATTCCTTGTATAGCTAACATATTAATTTAGTGATTCTATCTGCAAACAATATCTTTAACACTTACAAGTAAAATATTGAATATCTCAATGGCAGCACCGACCTAGTCGTTCAGGTGACTGCCTTTCGTCCTAAAAATCATGGGTTACAACCAGTCTGGGGTGGTCACGCACATGTTTCAATCATTTGGCAGCAGAACAGTCATGTCTGTTCCAGGAATCGGATTCGAAATTGTTTAAATAAGCTTCAATCTTTAATCGCTATCAACAAATATGCTTTAAAATTAAATGTTTGAAATAAATTTGTTAAAAATGAATAATTTATTTTTTACTAATATTTATTCTTTGTTTACTGGAGTCTTTTGTGGTTCTTTGTCAATTATAACAAAACAGATCTAAATATTTTGATTTATTAAAATGCATTAATTAAAATAGCATTTTAAATGAAATATGGTAAAACAGAATTATATGCAACGATTCAAAATAAATACTTTTCTTGGTTTAAAGTAAAGTAGAGTTGTTAATGTGTTAATTGCATATCATTTTAAATTAGAAAATGTTTTTTCACTTATAGAATACACTACAAAAATTCAGGACTAACGTTTATGTACAAACTGTTAAAATAGAATGATTCATTGCAGTCACAGTAACGAAGATCCTCAAGGACAACATCTAAACACATGTGTCGCCTGCAATACTGGTTTTGGTCACACCGGCGTGTTTGAGAAAAACTATGACGACAACTGTCCAGGGTGCAGATACGACAGGTCAATGAGACGACAAGACAGTACAAGTTCGAACACATCCGAGGTTGTCACCATTGGATCTCTATTTGTTAAACCTGAAAAATCACCATCCGGGAAGCCCGCACAATCTTTCTTCTCATCGACAAGGCCGACCAAGTTAGCCAGCAAAAGTCTTTGGGATTAGATTGAATTACTCGTTGATTCGCATGACCGTTGACTTTAATTAAAAAAAATATCCAACTTTATTGCTTGTTTTGTACTGTATGAAAACTTTTAATTGTATCAACTGTGTCTGACAATCTTATACACATAAATGTTCTCGGATATTGTTTGTATCGTTTTATTATTGATTAGTTAAAGCGTGTTTTCTTTTTTCTATTGTATTGTTACATAATTAATAAAATTAGATACAAATTCTTTAACAAAGTATTTACTATGAATGCCATTTTCATTCGTTCTATTAATCAAATTTACGCTTTAATGGAATACGACTTGAACGTAAATAAAAAGCAAAGAAAAATAATGGACGGCAAATTAAAACAATTATAAATAATAAGGCAATAGATGATTCTCTCATTTCCTTTTAAAAGTTGTATGCGATGTTTCTTTTTTTTAGCACTTTGATTTATTTTTGACAATTCAACTTTGATTATCTATATAAATAAAATTGAAGCATCTGAAGATTTTCTTTTGATATATCTTACATTTTAGCATAACTTAATACCAAAAAATTCATGGAATATTAAATATAATTAACTTTGAGAGCAATGGAAAACAAAAGAGAAGTCGGACATGTAGAATACAAATTGATCAAATGACTACTGCGTTCGGCGGAAATATCGAATCTGATTTTTATTTTGATCATATACATTCAGACTATGGGATTAAAGATCAATTTAAAGCTAATGGCACGGATAATGTTCTTTTAATTATTTAAAGTGACATTATGTCCATCCAATTGTACAAAGTGAGTGAACGGGCGAAGATCAAAATAAGTTTTCGTTTTGACATTATACCTTTAAATTTAATAATTAAGTTCGCATAAACAATCAATAAGGCACAGATCCAATCAAAATTTCTGTAAATATCCATTAGAATTTACATATAACGCTTAGATTATAAAAAAGAGTGGGGCAGTCTTTTTAAATTTTAGGCAGATTTATGATTTTATTCTAAAGATTTTACAATATCAACTGTTGGTCAAACACCATTCTGACAGTCAATCTTTTGAAATATTAAGTCAATTCAGCTCAACTTGACTATGAAAATATGATCATAATGTCACTTTAAGATACTCTTATTTGCTGCTTAGTTATGAAATAAGACGTAAATTGCTTTGTGTTTAAAGAACCAGTTAAAATGTTCCCATGTCCAAACAGTTCAATAATTACAAGAACACGAACTATTATCAGGTTAGTATTCAAATGTAACAGGTCTAATGATTACTAACAGCCACGCTTACATTTTCAAGTTTAATGGTATAAATGTTTAAAGTTGGTCTAATGCCAATTCTTTTACAGATAAAAATAGACCTCATATCATGAATTTCTACGAAAACGAAATTCTATCTTTATATACTGGTGCAAAATGAGCTGTTACCTTTGAAAATAGATTGTAGCATAATAATAATGAACTTTATTACGAAGGTATGTTACTTTTCCAGACCAAAGAATGACTCTTTCAGAGATAAAAATAGAACTCATATCATGATTTTTCCACGAAAACAAAATTCTATCTTTGTATATTGGTACAAAATGAGCTGGTTTCTTTATATAGAAATTAAGGTCAGCCATTCAGACTAAAAAACGACTATTTAGACAATGTGTGTGACGTTTCGCTGTAATGCTTGGTTTGCTCATTGATTTATTTTATAGTAGAATGTATCTCATATGGCGGACCATATAGCACTTGCAGAACATAACATATTGGATTTTGCACTGTTAAAATCTGAGCTTATAACACGAATTTTTCGAATTTATTTTGTCTACAAATACATGCAAATACGCCATAAAGTTCAAGTTCAGACAGTTCCTATCGCATGTTCACCATGCACTGATAAAAGGACAAATGCCATTCAGGTGTAACAATATTTCCCATCATAATCAATGCCGCAATGGAATATGATCGTAGATAACGATTAATTATAATCAAGTTATAATCATAAAGCAGGTGTCGTTTTCAAATATGTCGAAAACTGATACAAGTTAATTGTTTAATGTTAAGTATATTTTTAAATTACTAAAAGTTACTGCCTGAATAGTTTATGTTTATGATGAAATAAATACGTTTTGACAATATCACGTTAATTCAAGTTGTTTATGTTTAAGTAGTCCGTTCAATAATCTGTTAAAGTTTTCTTCCATAATCACAATTTGTTTTGGAATGCTCAGACAAAATTAAGGAACTTAAAAATCGTGAGTTTAATATTTTATGCATTACTAAATAAAATATATTGACACGTGAATTGCTATATATATTTTTGTTTTACGAATATGTAGTTCACGTCCATTTATAAAATGCATGCGCGGTTTGTAAAACCAGTCAAACAAATATCCGTCAAATTAAATAGAATAAAAAATCTCGTACATATTTAGTTATAAAGTGTTATTAAGTGTTGAAGTGCATCAAATAATAAATGCAGCTTACATGGGAGTAGAGGAAAATTTCAACACGAATTTGTTTGATATCAGACTATACTTGCTTAAACTTTGTCAATATGATTATATTTAGAATTTAGTAATCTTCTTATATAATAAGCAGAAAAAAAGAACAGTCAACACTTGTTTTTAAATCAATATTAAAAACTTGCGATGAACGCAAACTTTATAATGTTCTAAATAAATATATATTGACTCAAAAATTGAACAATTTCGTATGTTTTTCCATTTCTAATTAGAAAATATTCAACTTTATAATAGGTTTATATTATTTTATAGTTTAAAACAAAAACAGCTGACACATACTTATCACCATGCCCTGGGGAAGTGGAGGTCTCAACTCAAATCGTTCTAAAGGCACGCATTCGTCATCATGTTTCGTAGGAAAATCTGGATTTGGAAGCTCAGTAAGGTTCAGTAAGAACTGTCCAGGATGTGAAAGACAGAGGTCCATGATGCGACCAGGAAGAGAAAATAAACAATTTACTGTTCTCAACATCGTTAAAATATTCAAATAAAATTCATTATTGCAAACTCAGTAAGAACTAAGTGTTAGAGTTAACCAACAGAAAAAATTAAAATATGGATTTTAAGAATTCAATAAATGTTGTGATATTTTAGAATTTTAATAAAAATCAAGTTTGAAAACAATCTTTTCTTTATTTTCTACTGTTCATATGCTATCACATGTTAAGGCCTTAGTGCATTAGATTACTGTGCAGGGTGAGAATCCTCAAATATGTTATGGTATGTGCTATGAAAAATATAGATAATAGTTTCTTTGGTTTGGTAATGGATAAACAGGAGATTTTCTTATGAATAAAATATGCGGGAAGTAGAACAGAAAAATGACATCAATTTCTTTCGCTCAGTTTTAATGAATAGTAAAGTGTACACCAAAGATATCCCTCAAACAAATTTGACATTTATGTGCAAATTCGTATTCACCAAATATTCAAATGCCCCCGTTGAGCCGGTGAGCTATGGAAGTACCGTATGAAAATTATGTGATACAAATATATCCTTTTAGTAATCTGATCTCAAGTTAATAAAAAAAGGATAAATATCTCGTAAATAATACTTATCTTATTCATCTGGAATAAATTATTTTTGAATTTTCTATTCAAATTACAAATATAAAAGTATCAAAATAAAAGTCTATCTCAACTTGACAAAACAAATACATGTATAAAAATATTTTACATATTTGCTCTTCAACAATTTGGAATATGTTTTTGTTTAATTATTTTATAAGATATTAAAAGAAATATATAAATTGTGTTAGTGAAAGATCGAACTACATTAATTCTGGATGTACACCAACCACAAGTGTAACTTTTATATTTTACATTCAAGGATAAATTATAATTATATATATATATAATAACAAATATACATGACATGGTTTTCGTGGTCTGACTATTTTAACTGAGACTTTCTTCTTTGTGGCGTAACAATGTTCAGACTGACATATAATTATTTGTGTTACTGTTTTTACCCCTTAACACGAAGTTCACAAATATTAATGTGCTTATAATAATTCTGTACTTTTTTTAACAGTGGGTGTATTTGCGATGCTCTTACCATATCTTTTTATGCTATTCTTGGGTTCGGCTACAGTGAAATTGTATTTTGATACATTGTAATTTGACTTATATTACCATAAATATGAATTTAAAAAAATTGTACAATTTCAGTAATCTTCTAAAAAGCACGATCCATTTGTATCAATAACTTTAGTATTTATATGCAAAATGCATGTAAATAACATTGTCATTGAAAAAGTTTCAAAATTGCTAAACATTCTGTAATAGAATAAAATAAATAAAACAAATATAAGCAAACGTACGATTTACCACTTTTGTTTTATCCTCTTTCCGTTACATGTTCATTGACCTATTCATTTGATATAAAATAAGAAACGATCTTGCAGTGCCTTGGACACCAGACGAAAGAGAAATGGTTTCAACAAAATAACTATAATTTATAATGACCATCAATTTTTTTATCAATCAAAAGTGAAGTTCAAAGCCAATATGTATACTTATATCTGTTCATGGTTAAAAATCAAATTGCTGTAAGCAAACCTTATAAAATCACATATCTATAAATCTTAAAAGGCAAAACATGTTTCATTTCATGTTTACATAAGTAGAAGGTTAAGCACAGATAACATTCTCAGATGATTACAGAGTTTAGCTCCTCGAAACATTGGTTGAAATAGAGCTTATAATAGATAGAACTGTAGCATTATGTATTCAATAGTATTTATTATGTATTAGCATTTAGTATCAGAAGTACTTTATTGTGATAAATTACCAAGGATGCTTGATATTTACCAGTTTAGTAAAAACGTTTTATAAGAGATTCGAACAAATTAAAACGCATTCAAATTAGTTTTTATTCGATTGTGGTGCTTATAGAAACATCTCATATCTATACCTTGAACTAAACAATTGGTGCAAAGTTACTTGTTCAATCTTCCCATCACCAGCAGATGTTTGAAAATATAATGCAACGTGTAAGACAAGTTCGCATGTTTTCCACAGCTTGGGATTACGTTTAAGGCGGAATGTTTTAGTCTGCATGAAGTAAGCTGCCGGTGTCCTGACTAAACCCGAAGGGAATGACTCTAAAAAGTACAATGTAGGCAGGGACGACGAGAAAAGTGTGCTAGAGTGCTCAAGTATCTAGCACATACAGTGAAGGCTTCATAAGCAGGTCCTTGGCTTGGCATCAACAACTCTTTCCAGGGCTCCCTCCTTTTCATATTGTCTCAGGTACATACTGCACACTTAGGTTCTCATTGGCCGCCGTATAGTGATCTACTTTGGCTCAAAATTGATATCTTTGGCTAATACTCCATGAAAATTGCATGGGGGTGAATTATCACATTTTTGTGCTTCATAGGTAACCTTTAAAGGGCATAACTAGTGTAGCTGCCCATGAACGATGTAGTTTTTTTAAGTCGTTTCGGCCTAGAAATATGTTGTCACTTGATGCAGATTCGAGCCTTTTACTTAACGTTATTGGGATAATCGAAAACACTTACCTGTCAATTCCCTCCTTCAGTGGTTCTCATGTTTATTTTACTGTATGTAGACAATAGAGCGCTAGCTATAAACAACTAGTGCAACTGTTATCAGAAACAATGATATCCCACTCATAATAACAACACATGAATATAATTAATTACAAATAAGCAAAAAGATAAGAATCATTACAAACTAAAGTCAATAGTCCCTTAAAATAAATATATTGAAGAAATAAAATATATCTGTCCCTTGACAAAATATTCAAATATTCTAAAGATGGCAAAATTGTAAATAATTTATATATTTCATTAACATTGACATTATTTAGAAAAAAGGATAAAATATAAACTTACTGATAAATGCTTTTATATTCAAAACACTTAAAAATAGAATAATAATATATCAACTTCATCAATTAAAGTTTTATGTGCTTTTCTTACTAAGTTGCCCTCTCGAATTCTGGGGAACGTGTCTGATGAGCATTGTTCATAAAAATATACATGTATCAAATAACCAATCAGTTCAAGATACTTCTACGGATACGGTTTCACTGAAGCTATGTACAAGTTGTTCTGGCCTTGTCTATGTCCGAGGTCCGTACTCGACGGCGAAAGCTGCTTTTTGTGCCTTAACGGACGTCTGGACCCTCGTTAAACATAGAAAAAACACACACTCTTTCACAATGTAATTGGCGGGGTCTAAATATTTAAAAAATCTAGTTTTTAGCTTTTGTTTATTCAAAATAAAAGCAGTCATCTATATTTGGATTACTTATCCTATGTAATTTACCATCTTATTCAAATTAACTCTCGGTAATTATAACTGTTGTATTGTTAATTAAAGTAAACCGGTCCGTAATGGAAGGTTTGTACTTACATAAATTATCATGTTGATAGTAATTTAGTATGATAAGTGACAACACAAATGAATTATATATGTGTGTTGAAAATATTGTAGTTTGTGGTATGAGATACATTATCTGATTGTTCATATCTATATATAGATAGATAATTAATTATTCTTGAACAATATATATTTATCTTACTATCAATAATATAAATGCACTTAATCGCTTAGAACTCTTCTAATATCTTTTTTCCAGTAAATATTTCAGGATATCCAAATTATACTCTTCTTTCTTTATAAATATTTGAAAAAAACAACAACAACAACAATTGTTTGTCAATTGTAGACCAATCTTCTTTCAAAAATCAATTATATAGACACTTAAGCATAAAAAAGTCAAATTATCTTATATAAGTGTCAGTTAATAAAAAGAGATAATTGTTTTCAGTGTCATCAACAAAAAAAACCATAGAAACAAGTTCAATCATAGACTAAATAACACCATTACATGTAGATACTGTAATAAGTTGACAAACTTTGTAAAGATTGGTACACAATTTCACTGTTTCATGTATTAATTTAAGTACGTTTTCTATGTTTGATAGACTTTTTCTACAAAACACAAGGCTTGTGTGTTCTTTTTCCCATTCGTTGTATGACTTATTTCGTTCAGAAGTTCACATAATCGGACTTTGAACTATAAATTATTCCGCCGCAAATTATAACACAAGCTAAAGTAGACAGCCGTTTCGTACCTTTAGACTTCGCGTATAACGTTTCTTTTCCCAGATAGAAAACCGTCCTCTCTAACATGATATATGAACAAACGTTGCTGACCTGTCCCATCTGGAAGTGGATGTAAATACATTTTATTTGAAATTTCACCAATGAAATTATCAAAACACCCTTTGTGTTTATTAACATAGGTTGACAACATGAACAAGAAAAGCATTGATACAAAGCATCAAAGGGCGACGCCAAAAGAATTTGATCCAGGTGTGCACCTAAATACTTATTATAACACAAAAGATGTGTACTTTATAGCAGTACCATTACATGACCTGGAGACTATGCCCAGTTTAGATTGAAACTTAAACCAAAAAGAATAGACTCTGTCTTGCCAAGATTCAAAGACAATTTATAGTCAATTAACCAATCTTATAAGACTCATAATAAGAAAGAATTTCATCAGATTTATTTTAAAAGACACAAGGATTCGTGAGTCATTAGCATATAATCACAGGCACCAGTATCGGACCTGGAAAGAAAAAAATATGAATAGATTGATAAAAAAAAATGGGTTCATAAAAACAAAAACAAAAATGTAAATAATGACCCCCTTTAAAAATATACTTAGAATTATTAACTTAAAGTATATTTTTAGTGGTGGTTATTATTTACATTTTATTTTTGTTTTTGACACTTTTGAGATGAACACAGTTTTTTTTATCAATCTGGTCATATTTTTTTCTTCCCAGGTCTGATACTCGTGTCTGTGCATATGATAAAAGCTTATTGCTTAGGGTTGCAGACATGTCATTGACATATATTAGACATAAAAGAGGACCTAAAATGAACATCAGGGGAACACCATAGGTACTCAGAGCAGTAGTAGAATGGGTACCAGCTACATCCACCAGCTGCTGTCTATCAGAGATAAGACTTAAACCATGTAAGAAAATGAAGAAGAACAAAAAGAGCTTCTTCATGTGCAGTATTATGTGATCAACTGTATCAAATGCCCTTTGTAGATCTAAAAGTATCATGCAATACTTCCTTTGTCCATTTCAAATTTAATGCAATCTGTTAAATTAATCAAACATGAATTGTGTCAGTTGAAAAACCACTTCTAAACCCTGACTGAAACTGCCTGACCATGACTCGAACCCATGACTTTCAGAAGACCAACTGAGCCATCCGGCCGGCTACACCTTTTCTTTTTAATAATGAACAGTTCTAAACCACAACATATTTCCCCACTAGATTGATATGTGACCTTGAATTTCTTATGTTTACAGAGCATAGTGAATTGAACTTATGCTTATATGCAGTCGCAGGATGAGAAAAACTTTCAGCTTGACCAGAACTCGAACCTGTGACCCATAGAATAATGTACCACAGCTGTAGCGATTAAGCTATCTGGTCACTTACACATTTTCTCCCCTAAATAGTGAACAGTTCTAAACCGTGACAGATACTTTTAGATTTTTAAATAAACAGATAATTAGTTATTAATTGATAAATTAGAAGAAAAAAACCTTACATACTCATTGTCTTTATTAAAATAACAATTTATATATTATTGTATACAAGAATTATTTTTACTAAAAAGGTCTTAGGCAGTTATTGGTTGTGCCATTATTTATAACAGGTCAATTTTAAAGTGAACATAACTGTGCTAATACATGTACAATATCTATTTTTGTACAGATAAAAAACTAACCTTTTTTCTATGATTAGAAATGATTATGAAGCCTGATTTGTATTTTGCATCCAGGGCAAAAACATGAAAATGCAACAAACGAACCACTTTGTGGTAGATTTTATTTTCATGTTTTCATCTGGCGCCCTGTTACTTTTTGTACTATGTTGGTTTTGATGTGGCACAAATCACCCACTATAATTTAGTACACAAATTTATTCAAGGGCAAGTAACAATCTACTCTAAGTAAAGTCTGTTGTCGGGTTGACTCAGGAGACCTGGAGGTTGAGACCGGTGTCCCTCCATTACAAATAGATAAGACAGAAGCTGTCCTTTTCAAGCTATGCACATGTTATTATGTTAAAATTAGAATAAGTTCTATTCAGAATACGATTTGTTGAGACTTTATTAATTATATTGCTTGATCCAAGTATAAGGACATTTTCAGTCAATACATGTATTATCATTTACAACTTTAAATGAAAGTCTCATCCCTTTAATCATAATGACATAACCGTAACTCTTTAAATATTATAAGTTTCATCATATCAATACACTAAGATATGTATATGTATGCACATAACATTAATAATTCCCAGTTTCTATTAAATAAATATGAAATCCTAACATTAATATTAACATGCTTTTGATGACCTTACAACTGGTAAATTTTATAAAACAAAAATAGTTTGATAGGTTATACCTAAGATAGGCAGAAAAGAACAAATAATTTAGTAAACATGAGTTACTTCCCCTTAAAATAGAGAACACCTGAAACCCAAAAGAACACCCTAAACAGCAACATTATGAAATGTTGCAGGCTCAGTTATATTAAGCCATGCAAATTATTGGTGAAGTATTCATAAAAGAATAGATGGCCATGTGACAGCAGTAATGGCAGAAAATCGGATAGCTTTCAACATCCGGATACTGGTACACTTTGTAAAAACAACCATTCTGCGCAACAGATAAACGTAATAAGGATGAAATCAATAGGATAATCGTTTACAACAGTTCCATTACCTATCCTTAAACTCATTTGCAAGTGAACCTTCTTCTTGCAGGAAAATTTTTAAAATATATAAATGAATGAATGAATGGATACGGCATCAATCTAGACTACAACGATATTCGAAATCCGGGATTTAGTATTGTCAATAAAACTAAGGGACTAACTGTTAAACTTAACCTGCAATTTCGTGGAAATTATATCACAATGCACATGCGTTTTACATAAAGTCATTAAATACAGATATAACAACATATTTGTTTACTTGATTTTTACGAATCAAAATAAAACTGATTAACACAACATGACATTAACTGCTAATAATAACAACTACTTCCATAGGCCAAAATAAAAAGCATTCCATAAGAGACGACGCCAATAATTATCAATTATGACTGTTACGAAAGACTGGTAGGGCTTTTTCAACTTCATGAATTCACGATTTCATCTTCATGAATTAATAATTTAAACTTCGTGAATTCACGTTTTTCAACATACGGAATTCACGAATTCACGATTTCAGCTTCATGAATTCACGACTCCAACTTCACGAATTTACGATTTCAACTTCATGAATTTATGATTTCAGCTTCGTGAATTCACGATTTCAACTTCACAACTTCACGATTTCAACTTAATGAATTCGAGATTTTAACTTCACAAATTCAACTTTGTGAATTCATGATTTTTTACTTCACAAATTCACGATTTCAACTTCACGAAATCACAATTTCAACTTCATAAATTAAGTTGAAATTGAGAAGCTGAAAACGTGAAATGTCCCCACTGGTCTTTCGTAGTTTGACACAAACACTGTACTACACTGTTATATGTGTACAGGTAAAACCTACCTTAACAACATAAACAGAGTTATCATCTTGATGTTCACCTGAGTTATCATTTTCAACACCTAGATAACAAGTTAATGATGATCATTTTATATTTTCATATAATCTTTGCATGCGAATATTGAAATAGTGTAGTAATTATTATAATTGGTGTGATTTTTGATTAATTAAGAAACATATCATATGATTACATGATACATGTTAGACATACATCATCAGCAGAATGATGATTTATTTTTCGCGGCACATTTGTAAAAAGAAATTATATCGCTGATAGATGTAGAATGATAATAAGGAAAGTATGATATACATTTCATAAGTACAATTTTTCTAAATGTCTAAGTAAAATAATAATAATAATAATAATTTGTTGTTATTCAAACATGATTCGGAGAACTTTGAAATAAAATTATATAAACAATTTCTATTAACAAAATTTAAAATTTGATTATTACTCTCTGCATTATTCTGTATTAAGATTCATTTATTGCGTTTTCAATACGAGGTAGTTTAATTAGATCTATATCACTTTCTTTTAATATATATTATGTTTTGGTTTTCCTGTCCGGGATTTTATAAAACTTTCCCACATTTTAGCGTGCATGTTACAATGACAAATCTCTACCTTATTTTCATAAGTTTATGATTTTCAGTCTTTCACAACATTCACCTATCAAAATATCTATTATCACAGATGCTATGGGGGATATTTACTTAATTGTTAAATTATATCTATAGAAGAGGACAAATCATTTTAGAATATTTGTGCTTCTCCTTTTAATTAAGTAAAACATATTTCTTTAAATAGTAGTGATTTCTGTTATATCAAAGTGTTGAACACAAAAATCATAAGTCCAGCACTTATTTTGTTATTAATTTAGGTATTTTCTATAAATGTCTTTACATTCATTCATTCGTTCGTTCGTTCGTTCGTTCGTTCGTTCGTTCGTTCGTTCGTTCGTTCGTTCATTCATTCATTCATTCATTCATTCATTCATTCATTCATTCAATACAATGATCGATTAATTTCAATATAAGTTTCAATATAAGGACAATTATAGCGATAAAGGAACTAAACACAGTAAAAACATAAAAATATAGCGAACTTAATCATACTGCGCATTAATTAAGCAAAAAGTAATCTAGATATACATGTAACCGTCTATTACATTAATATCAATATTAACCCATGTTAATCAATAATCTCGGAATTAACGAACGTAAAATGTGATTGAAAATTGAGTAATTTTCCATGACATTGCACCGAAACTAATGGGGGACTTTTTATGACTTGTTTTAATATAACTTAACCACATGAATGTAGATATTGAGGTCGAGGAGTGTTAAATGATACGAAAGACTAACGTTGTAAAATAGAAGTTTTGAAGTGTAAACTATCTAAATATTATCATTTCATTTACTGCATGCACGTTAATTCAACGTTGTTTTCATTCCTATTGCGATTATTTTGCCAATTACATGTTCAAAAACGTTCGATGTCCACTTCTGTAGCATTTGGTGGCACAAAGGTGACATGTGTTTGATTTTACTTATCTCGTGCGCACGAGATACTATGTCGTGGTCACGAGTTACTAAGTCGTGGCCACGAGATAATTAAGTCGTGGCCACGAGATACTATGCCGTGGCCACGAGTTACTTAGTTGTGGCCACGAGATAGTTAAGTCGTGGGAAGGAGATACTATGTCGTGGCCACGAGTTATTAAGTCATTGGCACGAGATAGTTAAGTCGTGGGAACGAGATATTATATTGTGACCACTAGATACTATTTAGTGGCCACGAGTTACTAAGTCGTGGCCACGAGATAGATAAGTCGTGGGAACGAGATACTATGTCGTGGCCACGAGATAGTTAAGTCATGCGCACGAGATAAATAACCAATCAGATTACACTGTTTATAAGAATTTTCCTAATTAACTAGACATGTGCCATAGTACAAGGATGCCCCTACTTCACCTGCCGGTCAAAGTGTCATTTATACAAGATAATGGTCAATGATTTTACATTTAACGTCTTTTTGACCCTGATTTTTGATCCAATGACCTCAAAATTATTAGGTGTCATCTACTGATCATGTGCAATGATCTTTCTAGGTTATATAAACCATGGCTTATTCCTTTTAATCATTCATCAGTTAAGGATTTTACATGAATTGTCATGTTTACCTTGACCCTTGACCTCAAACATACTTATAAGTTATCTACTATCCATGGGCAATAAAATAAACTAGGACTAATTCCTTCTCAAGTTATCTTATAGACAAGGTTCACGGGTTGTTTGACGTACAAACTGACCAATTCTATAATAGAATTGTCCCCACAAAGGGCTATAACTTAGTCAAAGTTAATGTCTGATTTATGGGCCTTAGAAGGTGTCTTCAAATATGATCCTAAAGACATGTATCAAAAGTGAACACTACAGTATTTTCAAAAATTAATGTCAAACATTAAACAGCAAATTGTCTAAGTTAAAAGAAATCATAGTGTAATCTGATTGGTTAGTTAACTCGTGCGCACGACTTAGTTGTAATCTGATTGGTTAGTCGTGGCCATCTCGTGGCCACGACATAGTATCTCGTGGCCAAGACATAGTTTCTCGTGGCCACGACTTAATTATCTCGTGGTCACGACTTAGTAACTCGTGGCCACAACATAGTATCTCGTTCCACTCGTGGCCACGACTTAGTAACACGTGGCCACGACATAGTATCTCGTTCCACTCGTGGCCATGACTTAATAACTCGTGGCCCAACATAGTATCTCGTGCGTGCGCATGAGATAAATAAAAACACACACATGTCACATTTGTGCCACCGTATAGACAAAGGGCTGGTCACTTTTCCTACGAAACGTCAAGAAAGTAAATATACGTCGATCGCGTAACTTAAACAACCCTTTATTATTTCAGTTAAAGAACTTTCCTTCTAATCTTATCATGATTGATCTGCGATTTGTGAATTACGACCATCTCAGTATAGCCTCATAAACTTTTGCTCCATTTAAGGCAAAATAATTTGCATTTTAATAAATTAGTGAAAGCCAAAACACTGAACATTATGGAATAGCCGGTGTTGATACAACTTTATTACCGACATTAAAATGGAAACCTCTATACCGTTGTGTGCAATTAAGGTCGCGTTATTTCATTTTAACATTAATTTTCTTTCAATTAAAAACAAATTCAGCTTAAAACTTCGTCAACTTCACAATTTATGTTTTATGAGATATAAACCGAATGCTGTGTTTATAGCCTCGGCAACAGCATATTTCAGTTTGCATCTCGTATATAAACAAAGTTTTAACTTACTATCATTATTCAAGCTGAGTGAACGTGTCTCGGTATTCAAGTTGGATTTCACATTTCAACTCGACTTGCATTATAGACCATGCTATCTAAACTGTGTTTTGGTATATGCATAAATATTATAAAGAAACTATAGTTATTGTTGTGTAATAAAAAGTGGACGGCTATTGTCTTTAAATGTATCGATCAGATCCGTTTTATATTATAAAATGTATTTTTTGTTTACTCAAGGACTCTCGTTTCGCAAAAATGATATAAAAAAAAACATTTTAGTTTGATATCACATGTAAATAATTAGTGATGTACAGTAGAGGAGCTCATCTGTTTAACTTGGTACGTAAGGTTAATAAGTACACGACTCATGGATCACTTACATTAACGCATCTTTATATGAAACAGTTCTGTATTTAACAGTTACATTGTAACAACCTGACGGTATGTTGCTGAAATATTCTCCTGTTTCCTATTTAGATAAACAGTTGATAAAAGTAACACAAATAGCAAAGGTACTGGCAACACAACTTTGGTTCCTCAGTGAACAAAATGAAATGGTCTAAGATTTATTTTGATTCGTGAACACAGTTGATATAAACTTAGCTGAGAATAAAACAACTTTATTTGAAATGTTTGTAACGTTCATCAGCACCAAGGATACTAAGAACGTTCATAAAGTCGAACTCTTTTTATTTGTTTATAGTTGAGTTGGAAAGAACAACAGAAACTTACTTATTACAAGACTCATTTATACAGTATTGACAAATTGTTGGTCTTCATGTTTTTTCGAAAAGATTAATGACATATAATTTAAATGTAATATATGTTTTACTCCTTTAAATCATACTATCTAAAAGATTGAAAACCGACAAAAAAAATAAACACGAAAGCAAACCTAATATGCTTACACATTCTGATAATATTTTCACAAGAAGATAAATGTGTGATTTATAAGAAATAAACAGAAACTCCTTGATAAAGAGGTGTTTAACGAAACGTTTGAGGTTGAAAACTTTGTGTTGTAGATAATTATAAATTTATTTATTCCAGACTGATTTTAAAATCTTTTGCCATTTTTTTAATCAAGACATAAAAAGATGTTGAAAATTATAGATTAATTGAAAGTATAGGTTATCGTTCTTATATATAGAGTTTGGAAAACGGTTAATCTATAGTAAAAGGACGGAGACTATAATCAAATAGTGTCGTTTGCCTAATTATACTAAAACGTTGGCATTAAGTACATGTCAGTAAGTAAGTAATTAAAAACTGCAAAGAAAATCATGAAATAGACTTTATTAAATGCAACAACATATTTTGTTGAATGGTATATAACTCTATATTTATTTATAAAAATCATTATATGAAACCAATTTAATGCAGTAACTCGGCCATATAAAATTAACCAAGCTACAAAAGCATTCGCATACGTGAAAACGTTAATGTTATTATGCAGTGAAATGTAAATAATATCTCGTCGATTTAAGAAATTGTATATATTGTACAAGTCACACATTGATACACACTCGTTTGAATATAAAATAAGACGCTTTCTTCTATCTTTTTAAAAATATTTTTATATAATCTAAATTTCATAAATATGTACAAAAGTAAATCATTTCTTACAAATATGTTTTGTAACCGATAATTTATTAAATATGTCAGAAAAATGCATGTAATTCAAAAATATGAAAGTTTTATTTTATTTTGTAAATGTCGCTTGTCATAATAATCTTGACCTGTATATTATTAGTTATAAAGATTGTTGACAGGTTATATGGCCCTATATAAACGGCTATTTGTAAATATTACTCGAGCCGCTAGGCGAGGGTTATATTGCAAACAGCCGTTTATATACGGCCATATAACCTTTCAGCAATCTTTATAACGAATTTACAATACAGCAAGAATCATTTTTTAGAGAAAAAAGTAAGATTTCTTTATGAATCGACAGCAGCCGTATATATAAAACTATATAACCGTCACGATTATCCAATGAAAAATGACGTTACAAACGTGCAGTATTATAAAAATATAAATATAGGGGGTTAAGGAAGTTGACTTCAAACCACTTGCCCCTCACCGCTGTGGGTTCGAATCCCGACATGGACTTTTGATTCTTTCATGTGTGGAAGCTATTCAGCTAGCTTACTGAACAGTGGTTCTACACAGGTACCCGTTCGTGCCTGAAATAAATCAAGGAAGGGCATCTGAGGTCATCCCCCACTAGTAAAGCCGGAACGTCATCATATGACCTATCCTATGCCGGTGTGATGTAAAACCCAATCAAACAAACAAATATAGGAATTGAATTAAGTTTCGCTAAAAACTAAAACAGTATTGATTCGGACGCATTAAAATGTTGTCGATTTTTCAAACTTTCTGTTTGTCAATTAAAAAAAAATGAAGGTCATGTATTCATTTGTTATGATCTCAGCTTCTTGCGTTTTGTATATTTCTATATATACAGTTTACAGTTTATTTTTTATATATAATAGTTTATATAAAATACCTTATTTAATTTCATCTCTCATATTATTGTGAATAAACAATCATCAGTTTTTATCATTAACGCAAATAATGATTAAATTAGACAATACAAGAGACATATTATCGCTGATTTACGTATAAGAGCAAACAAAAACTTTGTCCATTTCTAGTACATGTTCACGCAAACTTCGTATTTTTGTTATAGTCATAAACAGTAAGGAGCTGTTAAAGTTTTTGTATATTTATGATTGTAATGTGACAACAGTTGTTAGTTTAAAAGCTTTCATAGTCTTACACTTCATCTCTTTATGTATTTGAAGAAGAAAAAAAAACAAGAAAGAAACGTAAAACAATTTTTAACTTTGAAAGTCATGAAGGCAGAAGAGTACATGATTGTACATTAAGGTACAGCGTTTATCGCTTTATCATAGTGAGACAAAAATGAAGCTACATGTTCTAATGTACAGTAACTATTCTAATGTACAGTAACTATATCAAATTTATCACTTTATTCATCTGAGAGATTGCATCTATAGCATATCAATTTCAGTTTAATCGTTACAAGTAGTTTTAGTTATCTGGCCAAATAACCCTTTGTAATACTAAAGAAACTGGTGAACAAGTTTAAGCGATTTAAACACATGTTATAATGTTAGTTGAACATGTCTATAAAAACCTTGTTTTGATGATTAATTAACCATTGAGACATGTTTCTAATTTCTAATTTTGAAATTATTTACAATGTTACTTGTTTAATCTAGTTAAAGCGAGTTAATTTACATATTTTAGCATGTTTTTTTTTGTTTAACGACCCAACAAAATAATGTACTTACCTACTTGTAAGTAACCACACAAATTGGGAGTAGCAAAAACAACGACTAGGTTTTTAAAGAACATTACTGATGTTTGCATTCATTTTAGTAGTTAGAAAAATATATCGCACGTTAAGTGCATTCCTTTAAATATTATTTTTCCTTGAAAAATTCTTTCTCGAAGATGTCTGAGATTTATACAAATATGTTCTTATAAGACATTTCAGTAACATATCTACAGTTAGAATTACTGTCATGAAAATGAAAACTGAACTTCATTTCTTTTCAAAAATTTGTATCAATGTATATTTGGGCATTTTTGGTTTGTCCAAAGGTCAAATTGTGCTTTCAAAAGTTTTATAATCAAGTTATTTCATGTAGCAATTTCATGTCCAAGATTTTTTTTAATTTACCTTTTTTTTAATTGATTCTGAATGTGTTTATATTGAGACCTTACGTCATATTTGTCAATAGTTTTTGTCGTCAATGCTTTCACTAGATTTGGGGTTTTGTTTTTCTAAGATGAATTGTTCGCAATAAAGTTATATATTAAGAGTAAAAGACGATGCTAATGTTTTAGTCTGACTCGAGAGTTATATGATATTGGCCCCAAAACGTGAGAATCGTCTCTAAGACGCTTAGAAGCTCAGTTTTAGTTTTTCGTTATAGAAGATGTGTTATTAAAGTGACTATAAATGACAACTGTATGTAGCTATTATTTCATCAAAGATCTCTTTTGAAATAAAACCTTCTAATTTGTTGTGACTAAATTGTTCTTTAATTTAATATATGAGCCGCGTCAAAACAAAACCAACGTAATGCGTTTGCGACCAGCATGGATCCAGACCAGCCTGCGCATCCGCGCAGTCCGATCAGGATCCATACTGTCCGCTATCAGTTTCTCTACTTGTAAAAGGGTTTGTAAGCGAACAGCATGGATCCTGATCAGACTGCGCGGATGCGCAGGCTGGTCTGGATCCATGCTGGTCGCAAACGTATGACGTTGGTTTTGTCGTGACGCGGCTCATATATGTATATGTTCCTATAGTTCCTATATAAATACATACGAGTATACAATATATATTAAAGACATTCTTACATTTTTTTCTGCAATCTTAATGGTGAAAATTTTTATGAGAGCTTCAAACATCCCTATATCCACACTGTGCAAAAAATAAATGTAGTATTCAATTAGTCAATTTTGTTTATCATGAATAATTACGCGACAGAATGCACATGTTCACAAGCATTACACTACATCATAATGAGTAATATGTGATTCCTATTTAACATTGTTGTTTGTAAACAATTTTTTTATGAAAATGATGTTGTTTTAAATGACGCGTCATTGGTTGTCCTATTTAGTATAAAAGCGCATTATTCCCATTTATATTGCATCAAAAGAGCGTTCGTTCAAACAAGTATATCTTTTTGTTGAAGAAAAGGTTGAATCAAGGTCTTAATTACTATTAAGAAAGGAACATCGATATTAGGTACGGAAAATCTTTGATTTTTTTCTGCTATTTTTTATTTTTTGTATTAATTTTTTTCTATTCATTGTTTATTGAAATGCATGTTTTTTTCGTTGTTTGTAATTTTCGGAAGGAAGACTTTCGAAAAATTTAATTAAATTAAAAATGATGATAGGTCACTTTTGAAACATTCGTGTTCTAGTTAACAGGAAAGCATGTTAAAATGTTAGATTTTGATGTTTTATCGGAGATTCGATTTTATTTTCATCAGCTCGGAATTGGTCTTTTTAAAATGTGAAAAATATTTTATTTTGAAAACTGACGTAAAGGTCTAATAAGGTGCAAGCATTTTCATTTAAAATTGTATTATATTTTAATATATTCAAACCTTGATTAGTATTATATTTCTGTTTTAGACACAAAATATGAGTTGGGGTAATTCTTGGAGCAGCGGCTCTGCCGGTAGTGGATGGGGAAATTCTGGGAAGGACTCGGATAACAATAAAGAACCTGAAGGTCAGCACATATCTTCATGTATAGCTGGCGCAGGACCCTGGGGACATAATGGCCTTATGAGTGGATGTTACGACGAACATTGCTCTGGTTGCCGTCATGATAGAGCTGGGTCAACATGGAGTGGCTCTAAATCTGGAATTAATATGGCTGTTAAATTAGCAGCATTCCTCGGAATGGGAGTTGCTACTAAAAAAGGAATTTGGGACTGAGGCGAATATATTGGTTTGGAAACATATGCCAAATACTGGTATTGAAATGTTTAAGTGGTTGATAAAAATAATCAGCTAAATTAAATGAGAAACATATATTTTGTGTCTTTAATTAACTGATGTTTTATGGAATTTGTCATAAGGCAATCAAATTGAGTGGGAATCATCTATATTATTTTATGCAACATGTATAATGAATAGCTTGCACAAATGTTTATTTATTTGTATAACTATGGGATGATGGAAGTTTACTAGACTTTCCGAATGTGATAAACTCCTACTTGTACCATATCATTTTAGATATCTCAAGCGCTGTGTTCAAACGAGCTTATGGTCGCAACTATTACTTTTGTTTTGATGAAAATTAAGATGTTATTTTTGTTTATTGAGTTTTGAAAAGGACGAAATATAAGATGGAGGAAAGAAGAAAGTATTTTACCATATATTAATAGCATTTACATTCCTTCTATTCGCGTATTGATACAAAGTAGTTTCAAGTTGCTATAAAACTATTCAACTAATTGTTGATCGACAATCATAAAAGTAAAATGTAAATATTGTAATTATTTGTTACATCTATCTTTTGTTGTTGTTGTCACATTTACACGATAAGAATTAAACACACACTTCAAAAGAATCTTATTTACTTTCCCGTACATTAATATTCTATGTTCAAATAAGTTTATAATATTCTTTGATAGTTTTTCTTTTGATAACGGAGCGATTGTTTATATTGGTATATGGGCCATTTGGGGAATAGGTTTTGCAAAGTGAATTTTCTTTATTTGAATCACCATCTAAAACAAACTACATCTAAAATAAACTAGTATATTGATACGTCTAAAAGCAGGCGGTGTCCATCTTATGTCAAAATAAAAAACACATTTTGATAACAACACAATATATATGAAAAGACTTTAAACAAGTCGACAAGTAGTGCTTAGCATGTTTATAATTTTGCATATGATCAATATAATAATTATAATATATATTATATCTCCATGTACAATATTTTCTTACAGATAAAGCAATATCTATATATTGAACCGGTTGTGACATTATCTTATCAGTTTTCTCTTTTTAATTGATACATACGAGTTTAGTTTGACACTTTATCCGAAGGTTATCAAAATGTGTCTGTCATTTATTCTAAAACCATACAAAGTTTAACTTAATTACTTCTTTTAATATATCTATATGAAACTTTAGCATAAGCCTTTGACCATGTTTTACTATACAACGTCTTTCACGACGAAGTACAGAAATAGCCTCGTAAACGTTATATGGTGAGGAAGGCAATAACATTTGTTATTTTCGTCAAGCAATTAATGTTCATTAACCGTAAATCACCTATAAGTATTTAAAGGGACCACTAGCGAAAGATAGAACAACATCATTTGACCAAAAAGTTTGATTTAGAATACATCTACATGTATTTAAACGAAAGATACTTTAAAATGCAAAATAGATTTTATCAAATATTGTATTGTTGTTGTTGTTAAACTGTCATACTGAATTACCATGCAGATATAACTTAGTTTCATAAATGTACATGCAATATATAAATGCAATATATATCCAAGCAGAACGTCTTTCCATAACTGTAATATTGTTTATTTATAAACGTCGATTTTTGTCAGAAGAAGACAATATGTCGAAAGCATAAAAAGCGTTTGTTTTTATTGAACTGATTATGTACATTATTTATTTAAATCATATTCTGTTTCATATTTTTTCACTGCATACTTTTTGTACATGCACAATGTAAACTCAGATTGTTTAACAAATATAAAGTTTTTCATACGATTGGTGAATAAGATTCTGTTGTGTTATGTTATAATACGTTATTAAATATCAAATAGTGAGAGATTTACTCTTTACGTGAAAATATAGGATAATCTTCAATTCATTGTCCTTGAACCGAGTACAAATTCTATCTGGGTCATAAATACTAAAGTTGCGAAATTTCGAACAAAAAGATATTATGACAAATTTGCCTTCATCATTCAAAATGTATGAAACTTCTTCAAATTTACATCGTGTTTAAACCTACAACTAAACAATAACAAAGAAAGTAAATGGAAAAAGTAAGATAAAGGCAAATAAAAGGAAAACAAAGAAAAAAAACAAGAGAGGCGATATATCGTACACCTATTATGATGACAAAAAATATTTATTGTAGAATCGTTTTTTTTTTTTGGTTGCTTGTTTTTTGCAGTTGTCTTTTTATTGTAATTTTGTTATTTGTATTTTCGTCGTCATATAGTGACTTTATTTTATTTTAAATTAGATAATACAAGGCGGAATGGCAATCTTTCCTCTTTAAATTTGCAGTGTAAGTATCAGCTGACCTGTATTTGAAATGTTATTCAAGAAAAAATATCTTTAAAACAAATTGACATTCATTCATAAAAATGTATATGACACACGATTTACAATTATTACATGTACACGTGTTAAAATATTTTGATTATCTTCAATTGTTTTTGCATATATTGTCGATTTTCCACAATTGTACATGAATGCAGAATGTACCGCAAAAATCATTACTGGTTTCCCTGACAGGGATTTCATGTAATTTTCTTACAAGTTTCAGATTCGTGTTTCATATATTATTTTCCATTTAATCATCTAGGCAAAATGGAAACTATTTATATTTTACAAACTTTATCTTGAAGCATGCAAAAGTAAAACGACACCATGTATAAATAACAAGGTCACTGGACTGGAAAATTACAAAATGCAACTTAGATATTGTTTGGCAATGTTGACTCGATACTCATTAATTTTCGGAAGCTTTTTCGTTAGTTTCCGTAATTTATTGCGATTTACTGATAGGAATAATGTCGATACTTAATCTTTTACTTATGTCCCGAGCTTTTTTTCAGATTTCTTTGTTAAAAATTGTTGTTTTTAAATTATATGCAGCATTTATGGATGAATCATTTCTCTAACTTCATATTTATGTCTTTAAAAAAGCATAAATTTCATGTATATATGTTTATCTGTAAAGTTTCAAAGATTCAATTTGTACAGCCCTACAATGGGTGATTGGCATGCACAAAAACTAAGAAGTAGCCAAGATTCACTAAAATATAATAATAATAATAGTACATGTCATAATAATAATAATAATAATTAAAAGAAAAACACAAACAAAGCAAAAAAACAACAACAATGTTTCATTAACCTATTACCACATATATACGCCGTTCTACCCCTCCCCCGCTCTTTGTTGTCTCAAATGGTGAAAAAATGCCTTATTTAGGCCCCCAACACTTGTTTTTGTTTGAGAAATGTTGTTTAAAAAAGTGACCACTTTTTCAGCGCCGCCCCTATTCAAAAGATACAAGAAGAGGGGTGTGCCCCTTCTGTTTTGGAGGTTTTAACGGGGCGGCAGTCCCCCTCATCGCCAAGAAAACTTTAGACTTGTGAGATGCTAAGAATGACCCAAGGTCGATCATAAGGTATCATGTAACCAACGCTGAAAAGCCTTTGACTCAATCCATTGAGAAGTTGCAGCACTTTGAAATCAATTTTGATGGAAAAAATCAACGCAAAATATGTCCCCTCGTTGCCATGGTAACATGAAATTTAATACTGAGCATGCTGTAACAAAGGCAATGGTCCAGTCAACATTTGTGCCAAGTTTGATTAGTATTGAAGCAGTTTTTATAGTTTTAAAGCATCTTGAACTTGTAACGGGAGACTTATCCATGAAACATCCATTTTTCACATAATGCTCATGCGGTAATGAGTTAAGATTCCATTCTACAACCTTCATTTTGAATCTAAGAGTGTTAGCTCTTATCACCGAGGTAAGTTAGGCAAGTGTTGTGTCGTTAACTTTAAGTTAACTATGTATACCGCTATGCCATACTTTAAAATTCCGTATGATATACTTCGGAATCCGACAATTTCCGACGAAATGTCATTGAATATTCAAATGTACCAAACAATAAAATACCATTCTCTTTAAGATAGGACAGTCTGTAACTGGTAGTCTGTATCTTAACCAAAACAACTTCATTTAAAGTATTATTTTTGCAAAGTTTGATAAAGCGAATGCTGAATTCCCCAAATCATCTTTTAACCTTCTGAAATATTTCAATTTGTATATTAAACCTTTCACCATAAGCAAACAGTGCAGACCAAATCAGAAAAAAATAATCTGGAAACAAAGTGATCCCTCGGAAGCATTAATCACAACAGAATTACATAAGAATTGCAGACTCGGTTTGATTGAGTCTGTACATGAGGGATACTGAACATGTGCAACATCCCTCACGCCCCCCAGCACCGGCCCGAGCGTTACTCAATTCTCAACACTTAATTGTGCTGGCATCAATGATTGAATCTGTTGCTCCTAGTAGACTCATGGTTAATGTAACAATATTCTATATATTTATAATACTTTTACACTGTCAATATACAATATCATGTAGTAATTAATTGGAGAATTATGCACCGGTTTAAAAATGCAAATAAATTTCTCGTACTGTGATTTGCTGACATACTATTTATCCTGTATTATACAGTCAAGGAGATATACTTATAGCTAAGGAAGTTATCCCCATAAGCGTCCGATTGACAAGTAGTTCATTTTGCAAAAAAAAAAAAAGTTGACACTTGTCGAGTCGGGTTTTATTTTTAACAAGCATTTTCCTTTTCGAGTCTTTCCTTAGCTTTGTTATCTTTAAATTTAAATGAAAAAGATATTTACAAATATTTTTTTTGTCAATTTCCTGGATAAAAAGTTTAAACGAGTTACTAAAATCATCTATCCTTGACTTTCTGAAACAAAAAAAAAATCCGTTTCAGCAACGATGTGCACTGATCACGTAATTAGACACACAAAGGAAACGAATTTCCGTGTTCCTTGATAAGAGACTGGAGACGTTTGGCATATGGTATTAATACTAGGATTCCCTCCTCACCGAAAATATGTCTCTATATGACTTGGAATAGTTTCTTTTATATTTTTGGAAATTAAGTTAACATACGAATACTACAGACTTAATGAAACATCATTTAGGAGCTCTAAAAAGATTAATGACATTTATACATCTTTATTTTTTACTCTCTTTTAGTGTGTGGTAATAACATCTAAATAGACTAATTTACAATCTCAATATTTCGCTTTATAGGTTATTACATACGGGGATGGGGAGAAAATGATCTACCTTAAGTCATATAAATCTCATTTAGGCTTTATTCGTCGTATATTATGTCAGCAACTTCTATAACTTATAGTATACAACTATATATTGGATATGATTAAAAGAAATATTTGTATAGTCGATTGAATTGATGAGATTTATAAAGATGTAATTATTTTATTATATAGTTAATTTTCCTTGATGGATACAACACGAAATGTATAGTTTTGAAAGAGCATCCAGCATTTATAGCATGTTTCATCGTATTGATTTAAAGAAAATAGTCATATCAATGCAAAGAATAAATAACTAAAAGCAAGCTTCAATACATAAGGAATATGATTATATATTTTATATAATTATAGTTTACTGACCTTACAAACTACTAGTCTATCTCTTCTTATTCAATAATTCGTTTCTATGTTATAATATCGGGGAAAGAAATCAGTTTCTTGAATTCTAAAACAACACATTGTGACTGTTTCTGCTAATGACATTAAATAATTTCAGGAAAGAAACCTTTAACTAGACACATAAATAGCCTATTTGAAAAAAAAATCATCTTAAATGATAGAACTGTTTCAAAAATGAGACGCGTCATGACAAAACCAACGTAATGCGTTTTCGCCCTGCATGGATCCAGACCAGCCTGTGCATCCGCTTGCTTTTGATGCCCGACATAAGACCAACAAGAAATAAGAGGCCACTTTGCTAATTCACCATGAGGCTGCCCATATCATAATCATATTTTGTTATATTATCTATTTGACTAGGATATTAAGAGCACTAATAATAATCCACTGTTTTGCCGTTATTATCTGGTTGAATAATTTAATCATGGCACTTGACTTGTAAAATGAGATCTTATAGTTTTTTTTAACTGATTTGCTGTACTTAGTATACATTCATACTTAGTGAAACATATTTTTCTTAAAGGTTAAGCATTGCTGTTTGTGCAAGGACAAGATACTTATCTAAAAGGTGAATTTCATAAAATAAGCGAACAAAAAGTATTGAGAATATAATCATTACAAATAATGTTTCTACAGAAACATGTTCTGCTCTCGTCAGATCTAATACCATGACTTAGTGTTTAATCGCCTTTTCCAGTTTTTTTAGATAATTATAGCACATGTAAAAAATGCAATATTGTCATAAATATCTATAAGCCAATCTATTGTATAACAATATTCACTAATAAGACTGCATTGCTTAAAAATAACAGACCGATTTTACATTTTATTTATCCATATTATGTTATTTGACAGTTACAGCTTTGCATGAAGGACGTTAAAATTGAAGTGTTTCGCTTACATAAACAGTACAGTTAACATTTTTGAATGGGTTTTTAATCGAATCAGATAAACTAACATTCTTGTCGAGTATAAAAACAAGTTCAAAACTAGGTCTTTGTGTTATCATCTTCTGTATGGTGATAATCATAAATTTGATTAAAAGGCAATTCTTTAAAACATTTTTATGAAGTCATGCAGTCACCTTAACTAAGTAGAGTAGTTTAAGAACATTGATACCATGGCAATGTAAATAAACAGTGAAAAAAAACATGATGTACTTATACTAATATAATATTTTTCCTATTTCATATATACAAACAGTATAAAACACTTAATAAGACTTGATAATTTTGTTATGTAACTGAATGTTGATGTATGACTAAAATATCGCTAATAACTCGAACTGACTAATTCACAAAATAAAATGAAGCTTTTTTCTGACCTCCGATTGATGAAAGGTATACCTAACAAATATTTACAAATATTTGCAAGCTGTGTAAAATTGTAGAGAAAAAATATATAATATCACTTGAATTAAATCAATCATCTTCTAATGGTGAAAAACTGATTTCTAAATTTCATATGTTATTTTATTTTGATACTGATAATGACAAATTATTTCAAGTTTTTTTTGGGTAATTTTAGTAATATTATAAATCAAAATATCTTAATTTTCTGTTATAAAAAGGAGAAAATAAAACTGATGATTATTGTTCTATCACTTATGTTATGCTGATGAGCTAAATATGCAAATTTAAAAGAAATAAAAATTAAAGAAATGAAATTATTCAACTACTTTAATTTTTCGAAAGTTTGTTAGTAGTCCAAAATGATCTCTTAAGAATAATGCAAAGTAAATCATTTCCATAACTTGGAAGAATATGATTTTTTATTATTATTAACCTTATTTTAAAGTTATAAATCTCAAACGTACAAACGGCAATACAGTTTATAAGGAGCACATTTCAGTTTTAAAGTCGTTATTACAAATCTCAAATATTCGTTACATAATTACTTTTTATCATTAAAATTACAGTTTATCTTTAAGGTTATTGTGTGTTTTAGTACATCTAATTAGTAATAATTTTATTGACAATTTATATTGTTGTAGTTTATGGAAATTCCTCTGTCTATTAGCAAATTCTCTAAATGGACTCCTTATGAAGACAACACGTTCTGCTCTTGACGCTAAGATCTATATAAATAACATATACACTTTGACATTTTTTTAATTTTAATACTTTAATTGTGATGTTACACAACAGTCATAAAACAAAGCAACATTTGATTAGATATTGAACACCAACATCTATACCAATACTTTATATGTATATGTACTGAAGAAAAAAACAACACTTTCATACGTATAATGAAGTATTGGATTACACATATGATACTAATCTTTATTCAAAATTGCATTTAATTTAGTAATTTCAGAAAAAGTTAGTCTTATATTGCACATTGTCCGATTTTATTATTCTTCATTTTATTGCACGTTTGTATCATACACATTTACCCTCTCATTAGTTAATTTGAAATAAGAATTACCTACGTTACGGCTTTCCTGAAAACCGTTATTTATTCATTAGCTGTGATACAAATACAAGTCTGAAAGAGGGTTTTGTTGTTGAACCGTTTCTTGAAAAGAAAATGTTTGTCTTACTCTGCTCTTGGCTTCTGTAGGTTTCAAATCAGTCCTACATGTATAATACATGCATGTTCAAATCTATAAAACACCTTTTGCCTATTTGCATAGACTAAATCTGACGTATTTGCTTACCAATTAGGTAGGTAGGAATAACGATTTATTACAAGCTCACATAATAGGTATTGGGCATTTTCATCAGTTCAAAACTTGTTTCACACTTTCATACTGTTTTTTTTAATCCCAAAGACTTTTCTTTGCAATAACTCCAATTCCGAATAAAGCTGCCATTTTCAGTGCAGGATTACCACCTGAGGGTGGAGAACCCAACGGAGATTTTGCCCTATCATGTCGACAACCTGAACAACGTTCATCATAATAACTCTTCATAAGTCCGCTGTTACCCCAACTGCCCGATCCGGCAATACATGAAGCATTATGAGTACCCTCCGGATCTTTATTTCCGGAGCTGTTTCCCCATGAACTGTTTCCCCAACTTCGTCCACTTCCACTGCTGAAACTGTTTCCTGACCAAGAATTTCCCCAACTCATTTTTCCGTTCTTGGAAAGGATATTTGTAGCACCGAAGATGAGTAATTTAATTAGGGATCTGTGAAACAAAAACAATACTTTAGAGTTATTTAAATTTGTAAAATGGAATCAGAAAGTGTAAAGAAGTATTAATCTACAATATTCAGCACTTAATAAAAATAAATAAATGTGGCATTTGAGAATTTGGAATTTTGTTACAAGGAGGCTGAAACTTTATACTAACATAATCACTTAATTTAAAGCTCTGAAAAAATTTACATTCAAAAATTTTCTTTTCGTAAACTTTTTGAAAAATAAGCAATAATAGTTTTAATTTTATAAACTAAATTTTGCACACAGAGTTGTTCATAAATAGATTTACTTTTAATTTATTAAATTATAAAAAATACAACTTTACCTTATGAAAGCATTTATCTGTTATTAAACGTTCTTCATAATGTTAATGCGGTTATGATAATCCCCGGTATTTCAAGAGCTTTTATATACAAAACACTTAGTTCATCTGGCTAAAAATAAACCAGTTATTGCGTTTGAGTTTACATTTGTCATCCATTGACCTATTATTAGAAAAAATAAAATTTCCCGAGTCAAACCGTTTAAACATGTAACTTTAGTTACAAGAAATAAACGTACCGTTAAACAGTTTAGTGGTAAAGTACCCACTGCACTATTTTATATGCTTAGTTACACTAGTTACAGCCTTTTAACATATCAATCTTAAACTTCTTTTACAATGGCATTGTTTATCGTTTCATATAATTATAATAAAATTATTTCAACAACGGGTTTAAAGATATTTGAAAAATTAAAAACAAAATAGTTTATTAAAAAAATAATGATTATGTACGGAAACGTATAGCGACCACCTCTATATGTTAGTTAAAACAGAATGTTTGACAATTTATTTAATACATATTATATACCTAACCAATTTTTACAAACTTACTTGATCTGAAATATTTATCTAGTAATATCTACAGCCCCTGCATGTTGGTAAAAACAGAATTTAAGACAATTTATTTTACAAACGATATATATTTGACAATATTTACATTGATATTTGATCTTGAATATATATCATTTACTAAATCTGCTGTTTATATTGCTGGATTCAAATTTATGTGACATTTTTCTGTTCATTTATATGTATCATTTTATATATTGAGGTTTTTTATTCGCATACCTCTATCATTATAAAATATAATATAACATATTTTACAATTTATATTTGATAATATGTTAATAAGCATAAAATAAGCTACTGAAGTAGTACCTGATGTAAATTAGTTATCATAGAAACCATTATATTTTTGTAAGATATATGATATATAGCTTAAAACGAAAACTTCTGACAAATTTACCATTTTAAATGTATGTACAGAGGATGATACCTGAAAAATATTATATAAAAAGGAATTTTCGACCAGTTGATGTTATTATAGGAACATAGATTCCAAAGCGCAAGCGATATTTCTTCTTATATTATGTTTGACACGAGAAAAGTCCAGACATTTGTAATTGATAAAGGCAACAATTAAATCAAGTAATATTGTTAATCATATATATACGTATTTTTTGTAATCTTTCGTACGTTTTGATCTTATAATGCAAGATAAACTACTTTTAACTTTTTGACAAAATGAAAAAATAAAACACTTACATCTTTTTAGATATGTAATTCTTTCCTCAAATTATATTTGCATATAACAAACATACTATAAAACTGTAAAAAAAGTCATTTGATATATATCATATAGGGATGGTCGCTATACGTTTCCGTAATTATGACAATCTATTACATGTTATATAATAATGTATATAGGGTTATAGCAATTATATCATACTTTTTTGTAGATTTTACAAGAAAAAATACGTGTGGTTTAAATTTCACGATACTCAAAAATACATTGAGCGTTCTTTGCATAGGGCTTTCATAGCAAAGAAAGTCAATGTATACATGATATAGAAAAAATCGGTAATGTTAAATGATTTGGAAGTCTTTATTGTAGTTTGATCATATGATCATAAATCAAAATAGAAAATAAATTAACCTATGAAAAAAAGAACATCATTTTAGGTGAGTCAAATATTAAAATTAAACATGGTATCCCAGATTACATAATGGGAACTTTCCAAACTTAAAGTATGTATAATATTTCAACAAAATACTGTGCCGCTTTTTACTGATGCATATCGAGTAAATTTCGTTTACTTAGTAAGGGTTCATGTTATTATTGGTTTTTATACCGATTTCAGTAACTTCCTCTAAAAACCTTAATGTAAATCTTTTCAAATAATTAATTACTTTCTGTTTTCTCTTTTTTATATTATTGAAATTATCTGTTATCCCTTGAAATATTTCTTGCTTTGCACACTAAATATCATTGAACTAAAAACGTTCAAAAATTGCTGTTTTTTTACATAAACAATTAAGTGTTTCTCTATTAAAGCAGCTGTCCGATTTACCGTAAGACATATACGAGCGGTACTCAATGTTCAACACTGGAAAGTGTTGGAATCAATTATCTGATTTCTAAAGACCAGAAAAAATTTAACAACACTGAAGTGAAACACGGGGCAACTTTTACAGCTTGACACCTGTTTTTGTGAAGTATGAAAATATGGACAAAATGTGATCCCTCGGAAGCATTAATCTAGATTAACTAAAATATAAGTGTTCCAATCGAAAATGTAAAGCAAAAAGACGGAGAAGATTTTATATGTAATATTGTTTGACATTAAGGGTCCTTTTTTTGCAATTCCCGGTTCCTAAATGCAAAAAGGGTCACATTTAAGTACTATAAATCTTTTATAAACCCTTGCTATGATGAAGAATTGTCTTGACTATGCGTAATCTGAATATAGGAATGAAGGAACGCTTCGCTCCAAAGAAATGTAGTTAACAAGGCCCCGTTTATTGACGGTACAAGGTATTAAAACATACAAAATAGTTTAGGCCAAGTGTGCCTTATAAAATAATATGAAAGATGAGGGTTATTATCTTTTAGAATTCCCTTTGCGACAGAATCAGACTTGAAAATCTTTGAGAAAAATCGTCGTAAAAATACCGAAATTCATTTCATAGCAAGACAAGAGGGTTCATGTATACTAAATTCTTTATTAAAATAAAGATAAATAAATTCTAAATTAAAATATTTCATATAAAAATAAAAGAGATTTACATATATAGTATTGTATGTTATCTAGCTCCGTCATCTAGTATACAAATTATAAAAAATATGAAGAGGATAACGAGGTTAATAATCATTCTGAAAAGGTCAAAACATGATATAATGCTTGTAAATGAACTTTCTTTTAGTTTCCAATACTATATTGATTGTGATTCCTAGCATTACTTAATTTCAATACCAAATATTTTGCAGTTCATGAACATTTAATGGCATTGTCTGTGTCTTACGACGCATTACTCACCCCAAATGAGGGTAAAAATGACTCCGACAGAAAGAAGTCCGCGTAGGGATGACAATCTTATTTCACAAACCACAATATATCTTTTCAAGTGATTAAAATCGTTTATTGCTTTCAAGGGATCACTGTTTCCCAGAGTTTAATATTGCAAGTGCAATATTGATAGTTCCAATTCAAATATTCAAAACTACTTTCACTTTCGGTTTTAATTTAAACTTGCAATCGACGAAATACTATCACGGGTGTTAAACGAAACTGGGTTAATAAAACCAATAAAGGATTGTCAGAAGAGTGTTTGGTGCGTGTTGAGTAAAAATGATGTAATGGCTATTATGCCAATAGAGTATGGAAAAAGTTTAATTTTTCAACTAGCCCCATTTTCGATTTGTTCTATCACTTCGGTGTTCAAGCCGCCATGTAAAAAGTAGTGCGTTCCCATCATGCTTAGCGTGGATTCACACAGGTCAGTAATACCGGTGTACACAATGCATTTAATGGTAGTCAAATACAATTTAACACTTTTTAGCTCACCTGAGCATGCTCAGGATGAGCTTTTAGGATCGATGATTGTCCGTCGTCCGTCCGTCCGTCGTCCGTCGTCCGTTCACATTTAGTTGTTAACACTCTAGCGGTCGCATTTTTGCCTCAATCATCATCAAACTTGGTCAGGATGCTTATCTAGTTGATAGCTCGGATGAGTTCGAACATGGGTCATCTCGGATGAGAAACTAGGTCCAAAGAGCTAAAAATAGAAAAACCTTGTTAACACTCTAGAGGTCACATTTTTTCCTCAATCATCATCAAACTTGGTCAGGATGTTTGTCTAGGTGATAGCTCGGATGAGTTAGAACATATGACATCTCGGATGAAAAAGTAGGTCACCGGAGCTAAAAATAGAAAAACCTTGTTAACACTCTAGCGGTCACATTTTTGCATCAGTCATCATCAAACTTGGTCAGGATGCTTATCTAGTTGATAGCTCGGATGAGTTCGAACATGGATCATCTCGGATGAAAAACTAGGTCACCGGAGCTAAAAATAGAAAAACCTTGTTAACACTCTAGCGGTCACATTTTTGCATCAATCATCTTCAAACTTGGTCAAGATGCTTGTCTAGGTGATTGCTCGGATGGGTTCGAACATGGGTCATCTTGGATGAAAAAGAAGGTCACCGGAGCTAAAAATAGAAAAACCTTGTTAACACTCTAGCGGTCACATTTTTGCATCAATCATCATCAAACTTGGTCAGGATGCTTGTCTAGGTGAAAGCTCGGATGAGTTCGAACATGTGTCATCTCGGATGAAAAAGTAGGTCACCGGAGCTAAAAATTGAAAAACCTTGTTAACACTCTAGTGGTCACAATTTTGACTCAATTGTCATCAAACTTGGTCAGAAATTTTGTCTAGGTCATTGCTGGGAATAAATCGAACATGGGACATCTCAGATGAAAAACTAGGTCACAGGAGCTATAAATAGAAAAATCTTGTTAACACTCTAGGGGCTACTGTTGTGATCCAAATATTCTGTTAATTGGTCTGAAAGTTTGTTTTGATGATTTCAAAGTCAAGATCGAACATCGGTCATCTTGGATGAAAAACTAGGTCACACCGCCCAAATATGGAAAAACCTTGTTAACATTCTAGTGGTCACATTTTCGACTCAATTATCATCAAACTTGGCCAGAATGCTTGTCTAGGTAATTGCTTTAATGAGTTCGAAATCGCATGTGAAACTAGGTCACCGGAGCTAAAAATAGAAAAACACTCTAGTTGCTACTGTTTTGATCCAGGTATCCTGGAAATTGGTCTGAAAGTTTGTTTTGATGATTTCTACGTCAAGTTTGAATATGTGTCACCTGGGTAAAAAAACTGCTCAAATATGGATAATCCTTGTTAACACTGTAGTGGTCACCTTTTTGACTCACCTGTCATGAGACTTGGTCAGATTGCTTGTCTAGGTAATTGTTTGGATGAGTTTGATAAGTCAGATGAGCGATCTAGGGCCATCATGGCCCTCTTGTTTTATCTAGTTTCTGATATCTAAACACATATTAAATTGTTGGTAAATTGCACGTTACTTTTGTCACTTTATAGGGTATTTGATTCCAAACACAAATAGAAAAAAAGACATTTAATTCAATGTTTGTATACTGCGATTCATATTTCAGAATCGAATGCATCCGGGTCCTTCAAATGTTGAAACACTGCAGAAATGTTAAAATTAATAAGTTATATTCATTCTTGATCGGTTAATTATCAAAATTCTAGCTTCTTTACTGTTGTTCAGATTAAAATATTTAGAAAATTGTTAAATACTAATAAAAAACCCAAATTTTTCGGTATCACATATTCTGCCGCGTGAAATGCTACATCCGTTTCGAAGGAAATATCGTAAATATATTGTTAAAAGGTCTCTTAGAAAATTAAAGAACTGCTTTAAATTCGTCCTCGAAAAACAATACTAAAAATGCACTCGTTGATAAGACATACATAGTGATCTAGTGACTGAGAGTGTAATAAAGTATGAAATGTGTTTTCATTTACGTCTATCAACAACACAAAGCTAAGTTTATTTGAACCTGAACATCAGAAAAGAAGAAAACTATACAATGTATATGGATATACATAAAGCTTTATCAAATCATCATGTTTGGGTTTCTATTTCATTCATGATGTTGATTTAATGTTTATAATTATAATCATTTTTGAGGTGTTTCTAATGCATAGCCCCAACAGCTTTCTAGTTTTTAGTTTTCTCTATTTCCGTTTTGAAAAAAAAAACGTAATGCAATCAAATAAGATACAAATGTATATAAATGTAGACGTTTTAATGGAAAATTTTGCAATTTGTAATTTAAACATGTTATCATTAGAAAAGATATCTTTTAACGTTAAAAGTCTAAACCCTGAGGCCAAAAAAGCCGTTAAAAGGTAAATTTTGAAAAATTACAATGTTTAATTTTTAAATCAAAATTGTCTATAAAATCCCCGTGATAATGAATGATTTTGAATGGAGACATAAAACTTACTATTGTAAAAAGGATTTAAAACTCGTTCAAACAAGTTTTAATATCAATAAAATACATGTTATCATGTAAGATCTTGTTTACGGTTAATAAGACTCATCGTGTGGTTGGTTATTCACTTTATTTGACATGTCGCATACAACAGATAATTACAAATATCCAAAATATTGCAGGCAAGAAAATTCATGTTAATCACTCAGAGAAGTGATACGGTGAATGAATTTATATCTGACATAGATGTGAGACAGTGTGTCTCTAATTTTCGCGTTTTATATATCAATATACATTTTATATAAACACACACAAACACATCAATCAGACTAGTGTAAACGTACTCATTTTAAACACATTAATCAGTTTTAGAAAAATTCGCAAATAACTGTATAACTTTTGAAAAAAAAATACTAATTTGAATTTTACTTTGTACCGAAATACTTCCGTGAAAATTTGAAAATGCAACATTATTTTTTTTCGGTTCTTTTTCTTAAAATAAGGATATTTCTTTGTAATTGCTTGAATAAGCTAGCTACCTACTTTTCTTGCTCAACAGTCCTACAGAATTGCTACCTACTTTTCTTGCTCAACAGATCTACAGAATTTAACTTAACCATTGTACAAGAAATTTATAGTGAATGTTACAAGATTTTGAGTTATGTAAAGTACTGTTTTTATTTACACACAATAGAATAAATAGCACATCATAACCAACCACTATGATTTAATAAAGAATATATGGCTGAAGTCGGAATGGAGAAGATATATCCGGTGAGCGAGAAAGTGTATCTTGACAATCTAACTGGTATGAAATTATTTGATATCAAACATGAATCTTCATGGCCGATATGTAATTTTCATTTGTGATAAGACTGTAATGCCTAATACTTGATTTTAACATAATAACACAAAATCTTAATAATTATATATGTAAATAAGCTAACTATTTATATATCCTCCATTACAGTTTTACATTTATCGGAAAATGCGAATTTGACCAATGTAAAAAAGAGCTTCAAATCCGCGATTTACGTATAGGATATCGGCCTCGTGTTTCATGAAATTCGTGACCAGGTCTTTCCTAAACAGAAAGATCGATGTACGAGGCCGATATCCAACTTACACACCGTAAAACTATATATTGTCTTGAGTAATAGCTGATCCGAAGCATTTGATGTAATGTACAAATATTATTATTAACACAGCGCATATATAGGTAAGCTTTTATCAACGTTCTGCTTAAATACAATATATATTTTGCATTTAACTTTGCTTTTCCCTTTAAAATAATAATTAAAAAAGCCAAATGTGCAATATGCATATAAAAAGTAAATACATGTAGTTCTGTAATGTAAGGTATGTTAAAGAATGAATAATTATGTTGATATTATTTCGTATCAGTCATCGCGAAATCTAGGACATTTGCCCCCAGACAGTTGCCCCCTCGGACGTTTGCCTGCTTTATTTTGCTGTTGCGACTTGTCACTTGTCAGAGGTCATCTCGTGTATAGATTTTTTTGTATGTTAATGGAAACATTATAGTTCATTTATTTATGGATGCTATTTTGATTTTCACAAATTTGCGCGAGAGTTTTTGTGTATTTAAAACAGCACGTCTCAAGATTCATGTTAATTTTCATGAAAATTTTGGAAATGTATTTAAAGGTAAAATATTGTAAGGTGAATAAATAAAGCAATTTACATATTGCAATCGGCACTTACAATCAAAGAAAATAACCAAAAAGTCGTCAACATATGCAAAAGTAGCCCTTACTGCGTTAGTAACACAGAAGAAATATGGTAATAAAATACTGCAAAATCATTCTTAAACCGCACATAACATGAAAAATATAACTTGGACCTTGAATGTTTTTACCTTTCTTAATTATTTTTTTTTCTCAATATTGATTTTCTTGAAATATTTTGGCTCATCTAGAGGCGTGCGGCTTTAAGGTGGTGAATTTTGGTAGCAAACAATTCAACAATTAAATAACATAACATTTTTAAACAGGGAGGGTTGGGCAAATGTCCGACCCTTCCAAAGATATGAGGGGGCAAATGACAGCCACTGCAAAGAGGTGGGTACTTCCGAGGTGATTACTGCTATAGTTTCATATGAATGAACTTGAAGCGTCCATTTTTGTTATATTGTGAACTTAATGACAGAAAAGCCAGTTAGATACGCGATTAAATAAATGTTAAATGTGTCCTAACTTTGATATGATATTCATTATTTTTATTCAAAGATTTAATATAGGGATGCTGGAATAATTCAATAAACATTATCTTGTTTAAGAAATGTATCCCGAATTAGTAAGACAGGCACATTATGACAATCATTTACATTTTATTTCATTTTTTAAATTTTTGATTGCGTTTCATGTTTTCTTTGTCTGCGCATATGCAGGTCTATTTTTTCACGTGTTTTTCATGACCGGGTCTGTCTAACTAGAACAGACCTTTGCACGTGCAAAAGATATACCTCATAACGGACTTTCCTTTGTTTATACAGGTCTATCCGAGAAATATAGACCTGTCACAAACAATATAGAGAAGGTGTGTAAGTCTAAATATTTGGACTAACTTGCACGATAAAAAAGTTACGAAATTGACTTTCATTTATTGTAGTATATAGCTCTACTGTACAGTATTTGTTTTCATTAACGTTCAAGATGTTAGTGTTCTTATGAAGCCAATCTAGATAAATATTCATATTATATAAATATGTACTATCCCTTAAACATTTCCAAAAATATTCCGTTACGTTTTTGAAAGCCTTGGAAGTATGTATATTCATCAAATCTATAAACTTGAATATAGGCCTTGTAAAATGTTTTAATATGATCAAAACCTAAAATTGGAAATAATACTCTGCTTCCTGATTTACCTTTGTTGAACGAAAGACAAAACCAACATTTTGCATATAATCTGTGATCCATTGTGGATGTACATAATTTCTAATTCAGCATTAATAGGCATGCATTTCTTTCATATTCATGTGCTTACATCACTTATAAAACAGAGCAAATTGGCTTAATTAGAAACGAAATAATTCATTTTCATGCAGGTAAATACCATAGAATTTGTTTTCTTTTTTAACAGAAAAATTCATAATACCATAATTGCAACAATTAACAAGATCACCGCAAAGACGGTAAATAAAGAAATAGTTTACTCATGACACGCATGATTGAATGAATTTAAAGTATAAAGCTCCTCAAGGAATGATTTAAATAATTAATTCCCGCTTAAATGTAGCTATTATAGGTTGAAATTAAAATGACTTTTTGTTTAACCTTTACAATGGAGAAAATAAGAATCCCTAAAGAAAGCCCAACACGGCATAATTGAAAATGTTGCAGGCTCGGTTTGATAGAGCCTGTTCATGGACGGTACTGTTAAGTGCAAACAAACTACCGTCCATGCCCCCTAGCACCGGCTTAAGCAGAATTCAACATTTACTATGAACTGGTACAATTTTAAAACACATGTACAGAAATATGGAAATTTTATCCCAAATGTACCGTTTTATCAAGTTTAGCCCATTAAATTGATATATTTTTTTACACTTAAGATAACATTGCATAGTCCTTTACACAATGGCAGCGGTCGAATATGAAAGATATAATGTTATTCAAACATGCTGGTAAAACTAAATACTATTCATATTTTCTATTACATGTGATGTCTCGTGTACCAGACTCTATGTATGACACATGCTGCTCTTATATTTATACAAAATACTATATCAACAATCATAGAAGAATGACACACTGATTTCTGGAATGAAAACAATACCAATATAAAATGGTCGTATCTAAGTCTCCTATCATTATTTAATATAAGCGTGAGCAGTTTAGTACTGGATAGTTAAAAATGTTTGACAAATTATGTAAACTCAAAGTGAAAATCTATAATAATTATTATCTTAACAGTTAAGCGATAATGCGTATTAGTAATAAACTACCCTAGGCATAGCTTTCTTATGGAGCGAATGTATGTTTTTGTAGGGTTCCTGACAAATCACATACATTCAAAGGTGCAAACGACAATGATAATAGCTATTTTGAAACCTCACAAGTCTGCGTCAAATAATCTTATGGAACAAACAATTTTAACTTTTTGGCCCTTTCCGTCAATCTTCGAATAATTAATCATTGCCGGCTAAATACGCGCACGCATGCGCAGACAATAAGTAATTTACATCGGAATGCCTATCAAGAAATAAGCCGCAGTATAATAAAGAATGTTTAAACATAAAAAATCTTTAAATCCGAACAGGGACACTAAATGAATAACCTTACACCTAAAGTATTATAATATTTATCTGAGATGAGACATAAAGAATTACGTTAGATAAATAGCTAGATAATTACAACAGACTATATCATGTACAGATATTATTTCAATTCGCTGCAGTAACTTAAGTCAACGTTACTAGTGCGTAATATAGAAAATAATACATAAATAACAGTACAACTATGCGTCAATGTTTATATGAACATGGTGATTCATTGGAATTTCCGATACTTTCCACTTCAGTGTCCTCATTTTTTACGATAAATATGTCAATGTACTTACTACTTCCGCCCGCAACAGGTTTACCAAGATCTTTTATGTTCGTAGCGTAATACTGCGTTTTCTTTCTGTTTTGATGTTATTTTTAATTTGAGGCGAGTAAGGGTAACTTGAGTTTTGCATTAAAGATATGTACATACGCGTTGGACGAATTATGAATATGCTATCTGTAAGAGAGTTAATAAAATACTGTAAGAAAACTTTATTGCCAGTACAAAACGAGAATTATGAAGCGACTATTTAAATGGAAAGAAGAGAAAATACACATTAAATGATCTTAATTTCGCCTATGATATGATAATGCAAAATACATAATCTTCATTTAAATTGCTTCAGTTATTATGCAGGTAATTTACACAAATTAATAAAATGAATCGATGATATACTAGTATATAGCACTTATATATTTCTAAAATAAATGTAAAAAATAAAAACTAGTTAAATGTTACAATCATTTATAGTATAAAAACTGCAATCTAAAAATATTAAACTGTTCCATTGAAATTCAGCAATTACAGTTCTTACAAGAAACTCAAAGTTAATTTTTAATTGCAATGGAGTTTTGTGTTAATATTCTGTTATTTGTTATAAAAATTCTGTTATAAAACTTAATTAAATACACGATTATTTAGTTATACGTCAGGTGGTCAGTATTGAATAGATAAATGAATAATTGAATAAACAAAAGGTATCAAGTTAATAAACTCGAGTCATTAATAATATTACATCAATTTACACTGTGTCCTGACACAAATTTCTATTTATATCTTAACAGTTTGGATTTCCAATGAATTAAAGGGATTGTCTTTTTTCTAATTTCCTTTAACTAAGTTTGTAACTAGTAATGGAATTTTTATTAGACACAGTTTTTTTTAGTTAATTCTCGATATTACGTGAAATTTCATGCGCATTAAAAAACCCACCTATTATACATCAACATGGCTCAGATTTCTGCATAAAAAGCGCTTTTGAACAGTGATTTGTCTTTATAACGCCCCTACTTTTGAGTTTGGAAACACTACTAGGTCTTTAAATTTGCTTGATATAACTGGATTTAAAAAGGTAATTTCTTTCTTTGACTGTGAAAATGCTTTTAAAAAATGATTATTAAACTTTACTGAATCAAAAAGTTAGGATTAAATAGATTTTTAAACGAAGAAATAATAAAATTATTACACTGAAATTCTATATATACCAAAATTCATCTTGAACTTGGCTTTTTAAATATAGAACTTCTATAGAGTTTATCTATAAAATGCCTTACTCAACAAATGTGCAAAAATAATTAAAAACGCTTGCGGCATATCTATTTAGATATGAAGATATTAAAGCTATTATCACAAAACATAACATTTGATAGATGTGAATTACAACAAACCCCGATTCGTTTTATCTATGTAAAATACTGAGTATTTCCAAATAGGACATGAGTGAAACTACATTTTATCAAAAATATGCAAAAATATGCACCTAAATTAACACTTACTTATTTTCTCTTGAAGGAAAAGTCGCTAATTTTGTTTGACAAATTGGAATGATGAGTTTTGGTAACTCTTGGGGAAATGGTTGGTCTGAGAAATGTTTCAATGGAGGAAATAGTGGAAGCAGGTCTGGAAATAAGGATCCGGAAGGAACCCATAATGCTTCATGTATTGCTGGATCTGGAAGCTGGGGAAACAGTGGACTTATGAAAAATTACTATGATGAAAGCTGCTCTGGTTGCCGACATGACAGGTCCAAATCATCATGGGGCAGCCCTCAATCTGGCGGAAACCCTGCATTAAAAATTGCATCTTTATTTGGAATTGGCGTGTTAGCTAAGAAAAGCCTTTGGGATTGAAAACGAATGATTTCTCAGAGATCAGTTCAATTATGCGACGAGAATGTTTTTTACTTGTTTAAACAAGTTATTCTTAGTGTCAATATTGTCGACATGTCTGCATGAGTGTTCTAGAAAGTGAAATATAAGCAATATGTGCAATAATTATAAATAATTTGATCGCTATGAACAAACGGCTCTAAGGAAGATAAAATATACGATTGTTGCAGACAGATACGAACTGTATGTACATTTAAACAAATTCAGGCGTACAACAATAACAGCAATTTTGCGGATAGAAGTAAATTACATTTGGACAAAAAGATTGCATTTGATATCATATTCAGACATGAAAAACTTGATTCTACATACAATAATAATTATGTGATACCATGTTGTAGGTATACAGTTGCTGTAATGTTACTTGTCATATGATTAAGAGATGTGTTAAAACAACATTTGATGTAGTCTTTGATGTAATTCTTGTATTAAGGGATCTAGTCGTCATTGGTCAAATATCTTCTTTGATTGAATTATTCGAGACAATGATTACACGATTCAAGAACTTCATTATTAGATTTTGTGACACATATTATGCCCGGATGAAAGGGCATACTAGGAAAACAACACAGGGTTAACGAATCATGCATTTGAACAACTATATCTACACATTATTTTTTTATTTGTATGCTCATTTTGTATTGTATTTGTATAACCTATATTTTAATGAATATTTCGAATAAAAGCTCAAAATCTCTCAATCTTTGTCTTGAACATATCTCTATTTACAAGCAAATAACTACAGAGGTAGATCGTCTTTTTGAAAATGCTCTTAAATAACATTAAATGTCATATAAACATGTCGTTACAGGGATTAAAATTGTTTGGTTTTTTTTCTTCAAAAATTAAGAATAAAATAGACTGAACTGAAGAACTTGTCTTTTGAATAGCATTGTTTTGTACTTGGGTATCATTATACCAAATGCCATTAACAATCAATAAACACATAATGTTTTACCAATAATCGAAATTTGACCCTACTGAATTATAATTATAATTATGTATTGTGGTCTGTAATGATATAGGTTAGATATTCAGCTTGGTCTTGTACTATTTATTTTATAACTATATCAACAGAGTGATATATGACAAACGTTAAATATGTTATATATTATGTGTGTATAATGTATTATGAAAGATATCAAAGGAACGTATCAGCATTTATGATACTCTGTAGAACAACCTAAATAAACAATGATTTTTTTACATGACTGTATTATAATTTCGTCGACTGTATCCGAGAGGGAAATTTATATATATATATATGAATCTTCTAAAGTGGTATTGATCATATTGACGACTGAAAATTAACAATGAATGAAAATTATCATGTATATGGTAGCATGTTAAGTTTGAAATGTTTGTAAAGATTTAAAGATTTTTATTATTTCTCTATGGTATGGGATACATATATAACCGTTACAATCTCTTTTGTTCATTTGTGTCTAAACACTTATCTTTATGTTAGTTGAAAAGACCAGAACCGGATGTTTATTAGTGGTAATGTATGATTTTAAGAACAATCTAAATAGTTACAAAGTTGGGTGCATAAAACATACATAACAAAAAAGCTGGGACCCGTAATACATACATCATATATAACAGCAAAGTTTGTTGTCAATGACAAAACAGTTAATACGAATATAATTATCTAACTACAAAGTTGGATGCGAAGAAAACATTCGCAATATACACATGTACAACATACATGTACGAGTATGTATATAACAATCTTAATAATGCTCATGGTAGAAATCGTTGTTGGTGGAAAAAAAGGAGGAAAGGGAAACCTGAAATCATGATAAATATTTGATTGAAAAGTTAAGAAATTCTTTCACCGCTTGTTCCCGCCAGAAATTAAAGTCCGCAGTACAAATGTTGATTGGCTTATAAAGACTGACGTGATAGCGTTTCTCACCATGATACTTATAGCAATACATGTACGGATTTAATAATATTATTCATTTATTACAGGTTTTCCAATTTTAAATAATAAATAGAAACATTTCATATGTAAAAAAATGTTGCGGAATTGTATCACGATCAATGATCAGTATCATGATAATGTACACATTATCCGCAAAATCCATTAGCAAATATCAAAATAGTGAACATTTCTTTTATAAATAGAAACGGTTCATATATTTATAAATAGGAACAGTTCATGTGTTTATAAATAGTGTCTGTAAAAAACTGTGTGGGAAAATGTGTATATTATCGATTTGAAATACGAATAACGATTATAAAAAACTTTCTCGCAGAAGTATAAGTGCTTCTATGTCGGTTTAACAGTCGGTATCATCTGAACAAATGCGTTGACATTGGATTCTTTTAAAACATCTCGAGAGCGGAATCAAATGTCACTTGGAGGTATTTATTTTTAAATATTGCACCAAAAACTACAAGATAATTTGATTTTGGTAAAAAGTTACTGTTTTTACTTGTCATCAATTTAAGAAACGATTAGTAGATTAGTACATTTACTAAAAACTTAATATAAATAAAAATAAGAGTAACAAAATTGCAATACAGAACATGATGGTCAAATAATTATTTGTTTTGACAAAAATTGCGAAAACTGTTTGTTCATGCAATCAACTGTAAGTAATCAATTTTTCTATTTAGACTTGATTAGCCTTTACTGACATCGATATACACAAACATGTCATGGGGGAACTTGTCGGAGGAAGATAATCGTCACAGTTCTTGGGGATCGAATGAATCCAGGCCCGGCTCCTGGGGATGTAGCGGATGGGGAGCAAGTGAAACAAGCTCGAATATTAGATGTACTGAGTATCTTGCTTGGGGGTCCAGTGAATGGGGAACAAGCGTTCCTGGACCTACAAGTTGGGGGACTAATGGCTTTGGTTCCAGTTCCTCAAATTCAAATGACTGGGGCTCTAGCGGTTTAGGGCCTAGCAAGAAGTCTGAAGGGATTGTTAAACATCGATTCTGGTGCACAGAAGGTATACGGACGTGGGGAGGAAGCAGTTATAGATATGACGAAAGTTGTCCCGGATGTCGCAGGGATAGAGCAATCGGACGGGCAAATACAAACAGTGGCAGCGCCGTCATTCCATTAGTATCACTGTTTGTTGGAAGCAGGCCAAAAATAGCAAAGAAAAGTTTATGGGATAACTGAGGCTGTATACATTTCATTGTTGTTTATTGTGTAGCTTGTTTTGAAAAAAAGTGCAATATTGTATAAACAAACTATTTGCAGTTGCAATAAAAATGTAGTTATATTATTCGAGGTATTCTTTCTGTTCTGGTTGTAAATGATAGGATATACGTAAATAAATACTATTAAATCTTGAGAATCTTTGATACTTATATTGTCATCCATTTACTTTGATAAGTGTATTGAATTTTATTATAAAACAAGTAGGTGTGGAGTGCATTTTTTTCAAATGAAAATATATTCTTAATTTCTTATCAAGATGACCCTATGTAAAAAAATAGAAGAAGGATAATCCTTCGAAGAATTAATTACAAAAAAATACATGAAAATTGCAGACTCGGTTTAACTGGGTCTTTCCATGGGGGATAATGAAAAGGCCCAACATTTCTCATGCCCCCTAGCACCGGCTCTAGCGGTACTCAATTTCCAACGCTTAAAAGTGCTGGAATCAATGATCCCGACCGACCAGAAACATATAACAACACTGAAGTGAAGTACGGGCCGTCTACTTTCTACATAGGTTGGGACATTTATCGTTTCATTGATTTGAAAAAGAACCACACATTAAGTACATGTATATAGAAATTTGCCAGCTTAAATATTTAATGGTCGACACTCCACAGTAAATGACAAGGAGAATGCGTAATAAAATAATCGCAAATAATATTATAAATATCCACAATATACTAATAAAGTTTAATTCTGTTTTGAATTTGATTTGTTTACATTGAAGTTTTTCCATAAAACTTATTTTCACAATTAGACACTTCTTTGTGGGTAACATAAAATCCTTCTTACAATCATCATTTGGACTTTAAGATGTTTGTTATATCCACGTTCAAAAAGTGTATTGTTTTGACAGGTTTTCTTTTCGTTTGTTTTTGTTTTGTTTTCCTTTTTTTAATGTTCTTTTGTTTTCTTTCTGTAAAATAAATCATACATTCGAATTACATCTCAAAGTAAGAGCGCAGTAGTTCTTTCACCTATACATGATTCCGATATTTACGTCATTGTCAGACAAGTTTAAGAGTTTGTCATAATATGTCTTATAATTATCTATTCTTATCACTGCTACAAGTAAATGAAATGTTACACATAATTCTTCATTGTTCATCTTATCTTTAATTATTTCACTAATAACCTCTTAATTGCATTTTACTAGCTTTTATAGGGAGGTGGGGGCCATCAACAGAACCGTTAGGTTTAAGAATAACACTGGAAAAGAAAAATTTAGTATTTGATGCCAACGACGTTCTCAATATAAAAAAAAACAAGCTGTTAGGCGCTGAGTTCATACTGACATGTAAACTTGGCAGTTATTCAGATTTGTACCTCTAAAACACAATTAGTAAAACATATGATATTACTTTTGTTGTTTTTCATCATTCTAGGAAAGTTGATTAACTGACAAAGTGAATAATATTATGTGAAGGTAAGAAAAGCTATCATACTGCGTATGATGTTTTTGGATTTATTGATTTTTTGCATATGTTATCAATTCATTTTAGATTTTCATTTCGGAGTAAAATTTCAGAGTATTCTCGTAAGAATTTTTCATATATTTTAGAAATGTGTTTATACTTGATCACTTTAGTTATTAGAAAATAGATAGGTAGTTTTCTTTTTTCATTATATCTGTTAATTTGTAACATGCCTCGAATATTTGAAATATATAAGGATAAATTTTGGATTTATAATTAAAACAAATAAATCCATATTCCAGACTTTGCGATACTTTTTCAAACTTCTTATTTCTTGAAATTTAAAAAAGGATTTTTTTAATTGCAAATCAATAGCAAAATCTACATGTACTCTCGTTGAATTTCATTAACATAAAAATACAGTGTGCGTCATTAAAAGTTACTTCAATTGTAAATCTGAAACGTTCATATTGTCAAATGTGTTATGTATTTTATGAACATGTCTACTCAATATGTATTTGCAGAAATTCTTGATTCAAATTTGCCATCAAGATAAGAGGTGATGAATTCGGGCAACTCGTTTAGTGGAAGCTGGTCAAGCAACAGTTTTAGTAACGGAAGTAGGAGTAGCTCTGGAGATAGTTGGTGTGCCAGTTCATGGGGAAGCAACTCTGGCGACAAATACCCAGAAGGCATACACAAATCTTCTTGTATTGGTGGATCTGGATATTCGGGAACGTGTAGATTCATGACGAGATATCATAATGAAAGTTGTTCGGGCTGTCGACATGAAAAGACCAAATCTTCATCATCAAATGAACGAAAATCACTAAGGGTTGTTGGTCTTTTTGGATTTTGAAGAACGTACAAGGTTAACTAACTTTTGATAAGGTCAACAGCTCTAATTAATACGGCAGGTACACAATGTAATGTTCACAGTGATTCAGTATTAAACAATGAAATATGTCACAATGCTATATTACATTTTAGAGAAGAAACTGCTTGACTGAATAGAATAAAATAGAAAAAATTATAACCTTGACGGTGATCAAGTCTTTGTGTTCAAAGGTCCTGTGCATTCGTGACCATTCACTTGTAAATCAAGCATTAAGTGATTCCTAAAGCCGTGATATTCAAGGACATTGGTTTCTTGCATATCAGACATGATCATCTATTGGGGCTAGAAAAACCTGTCATACACCCCTCGTGTAAAACATTTTATGAATGGTGTCCTTAGAATGACGTCATTTTATCATTATACATGAAATTGTAAATTCATACGCTAAGAAAACAGTGCTAACTGATAATGCAAGTTTTTTGTTATTTCTTTCCGAGATATGTAGAATAAGTAATATGCAAGAAAAAGGAATAAAAAATCTCGGCTAACGGCAGAGCTTTTTACCGCCGTAAGCAGTTACCCTCGGGCTAGATATTCCTGTCTGTACCGGCAGTCAGTGTAAGGTTCCTATAATATTTTAAGTGATTACTTTAGTATTTCAACAATTACATTAAAAAGCAATATTATTACTGATACTGTTTTGAAGAAATATCCAAAAATGTCAATTTGAGAAAATTGTATGCAAAATAAAATACGAAATATCTTTTGAAGAAAATCAGAAATATACCGATTTTGGAGTGTGTTTGTTCAAATCATAATAATTATTTTATCATTACTCAGATTGTTTATTTATTGCTAGTATTTTCCACAATAGCCGTTTAGTTTCTTTTCTATATATTTATAAAATATGTTTAATTTGTACTTGTTGTGTAAGGTATATTGTAATAAAATGCTGAAGTTTAATCATTATTATTTTATCTCGGTTGCAAAGAAAGCTTGAAACTTATTGAAACCATTGTCGAGTTTGATTCCTGGAATTTACAAGTACTGGTATCATAAGAGAAAAATTGGCTGTGACACCAAGTTAGAACCCAATATCTTACGAATTTAGTTCACTTTGTGCGCGTACAACATTTACATCATTTATTAGTTGTAATACATGTTCTACTCTATGTTTTAAAACTTAAGTCGTAAAATATCAGATTGTATTAATTATATGAAATATATGTTTGAAATATCAATATGCGACCTGCTGAGATAATATTGTAAAAGAATTATTGTTTACGCTAAATATTTATGTGAAAAACACCGTGACATTGTCATTGTTAATTGATCAGAAGCAGATGTTGATTATGATAACATAAATAACTAGGTTAAAACATATGTAGAAACACAAATAGAACCAGCCTGTTCAAGTCATAAGTGGGAGAGATTACACCACTTCAACTAATCCGGATTGACACGAAAACTGTCTTTGTAGGTCATTCCAGAAATAGAAACAGCTCAAACACTTTAAATATAATTATTGTGTTTTCCAATGACGTGTACTTTGTACCTAATTAAATCGCTACTTTCTTTTTCGGTTTCTTAGAAAAATTGTAATAGTTTTGTATCACGGATGTGTTTGTATCTAGACTGAAAAAAAGATAAATACTTCTAAATTATCTATAACCTTGGCCTTTTTCCAAATTCGTCATTTCTGTAAATATAAATGTTTTAAAATATGAAGCTTATATAAAAAAGGGATAAATAGCATTATTATGCGACAAAATTTATCATTAAGCATGATAGATCATGTTATAAGAATTTATATACATGTATAATAGTAACTAATTTATAATAATATAATAATTATTATAATATCTCATATTTCAACATTTCTCATTATTATACTAAAGTCTTTTTTGCATATCAATCACTTTTATATAGAATAACCACTAAATTTGAAAAACAGAATAAATTAACGTTAATTGAGCTGAAATGTGATATTCTGGCTTAAATGAAAAAATTATAAATCGCATTAATATTTTACACGAATGACAGATTTTAATGGCTATGCAAACTTTCTTTTAACTGGCATTTACAGGGATAGTGTAGAATTACTCGTGATATGCTGATAAATTACTGTCATTTAAAAAAATACTGTTAAGGGATCGAATCATTAACTTATAATATAATGAAATTTCTATACTTATTAAGCTAATGATATGTATAATGAATAAACAAATAATGTGTATTGTAGAAAGACATAAGAAAGTTGATTAAAGGTGCAGTATTATCCCAAAATGTAATAAATAGTATTAGTATGAGTAAGCTCCCTTGATATATCCAGCAATACCATTTTGTTAATAACAAATAAATCATTTTAAAAGAATGGGAATGTATTGCTCCTTCATATAATAAACAACGGACATTCACATATCATTGTCATGGTAAATTCACATTAAAAACTTAATAACTTCAAAACACATATGAGCTAACTTAGGCTCGAACTAATAGAAACGTATGAGAAAGAAACACCTGATTAATCTCTACTGACTGTACTTTACTTTGCAACAGTCATGCAATTGTTGGACTGTAAGTAATATCATATTTTATTATGATAAAGTAGTTTCTGACCTAGATATTCAGTCCAGTACTCATACGACTTGAGACTTCAATACTTCTAAATTGTGTAAATATCATCATTGGTAATTTTAATATAATTGCAGACAAAACAATCGTAATTTCAATTTGAAAGGACCTATCTGATAGTCATATTGATGATAAAATGGTTGAACAGAAAGAATGTAGTATGTCTTACAAAAGGAGGGTCGAAGCCTCTTTTAATAAAACGTTAAATGATGTTTTAAAGCAGCATGCCTCCAGACTGATGCTAATTTTCATGAAAATATTGAAAATGCATTTAAAAGTAAAATATTGTGTAGTGAACAATAAAGTAAATTACACATTGCAAACGGTACTTACAATCCATGTTAATTTCCAAACAGAGGTCAATTATAGTAATTGATACCGCAAAATCAGACATTAATCGCACGTAACATGTAAATTATATATAATTATTTATTAAATATTGAATCTTTTTACTTTTTCTTAAGATCTTAATACATTTTTCTAAAGACTGAATTTCTTAAAAATAGTTTGGCTCAACTGGAGGCGTGCAGCTTTAAAAAGACTGTCAAAAATACCATGACCCAAGATCTTATGAAGTTTGTAGATCACATCTCCATAGAAATCAGGATCACATAAGAGTTTTCAAATTGCTATTGAATTTTGAACTTAAATCTAACTTTGGATTATGAAATTTAGATTAATACATGTAATTCCGTAATCTATGATAGAAAATCTTGCTAGAAATGAAAACATTCCGTTCGTTAAAATCGTTTACATGGCTACAAGCTATAAAATCTAATTAACTAAGATACATATACCCCGTAAGATGTTGCATGGGGTACAACTCCATCTAAATGTGAATGATTGACTATACCATCTCTTATCATAGATGTTTGTGTGAATAGTATTGTTATTGACTGTAATATGAAGATCATTGGGATACTTTTAAGATACCATTTGATACAATAATGCTTCCAATACAGTTTGTAAAGAATGCCCGGTGCATTTTTTTTTAATAAGAGAAAAAAGTGTATCATTTGTTATTTAATGTGAAAGTGTATCATTGAATGCCGCCATTCCTTGTTGATCTTTATCTTATATAAAATAAGAAATCGACCGGAGAAAAGGACAGTCAAATTGTTCTTTAGACGTTTTGTATTTAAGTTACAAAATTTAAAATATTAATCTGAATAAGTCTGAATTTGAATGTCCATAAAAATACAACACTTTTGGCAGTCTATTAATATGTATATGCAAGATGGTTTTCCTTTCTGGTATTCTTTGATAAACTTCCATTACAAAGATACTGTAACACTGTATATATGCTGCAATGCAAGAAAACATTGGTTTTCTAATGTTTCTGCTAATCTAAATTTATCCTAACTGGCATTTTAACGTAGAGAGACACAGAAAAAATACTCACAGCAGTGCCTTTGTTAACATTGTAAATTTATATACGCATTTTATGTTAAGCACACGAAAGTGTTGTTTTTTTTCCCTATAAACTCGAGCCCTATTATTGCAAATAATATCCATATTGTTTTTCCTTGAATGTTTTATGCAGAAATTATAATATCGGCGTGATGTGAAAATTTTTACAGACACAGACATGTTTTAATACCAATATTGTATTGATAAATTAGTTTTGAATTACAATGTATATAACATCATGAAAAAGTAAAATTACGTATTGCTGTCACATATATCCATGAGTAGTGTTTTGTTCAACTATACAATCTTTCTTATTTTATAGCAGGATACCGACAGGAAATTTAAGTGCACAGTTTTCCTGTGCAATGTATATAAAGGTAAAGTGTCCAAGAACGTGGGTGACGGTGTTATTGGGCTAGTGTGTTTAAAAGAATACTATACTATATTGTATTAAATATACTACATGTATATCTGTTAATAACTATTTATCTTTGTTTTATATTTAAAGGATAGAGTCCCAATGACACTGCAAACACCACATGGCGACATTCCAGATAAAATGAATAAGGAAGACAATCTGCAATCCTCGGATCAATATTTCAGTCTTAAACAGGCAGGTGACTAGATCCACCGACCTTCCACGGATAGTATAACCCTCTTCTACAAATAAATATATGAACCAGTCTATCTTGAAAGTGATTGTCATTTTGCAAGCTTTTGTTATATACATGAATATACATGTATATATTATATGATATGTTTTTATATCATCATAAAATAATGGCATTATCTAGTCATAAACAAAAACACAAGAGAATTAAATATATGAAATACTATTTCAATATACAGCAATGTCATTTCATACAACATTTACACAGCCAGCAACTGACAAAACAAACACTTGGACCCTGATTTTTACTTAACACAGATTATCATATCAGGATATTTGTTATTATGTAGTATTACTGACTCGCAAATCATCGTATTTCCTAAAAATTATAAAGAGGTGCTAGATGTTCACGTTTTATGGATGAATTAATTATTGTATTGTCTGACTGTATAGCTAGTGATTGTAGATTCGAGCTCTACTGGGACACGGCCTTGATTCCTTATATGACCATAGTATTAGTTAGTTCCACGAATCAGACTAGCGAGGTTTTCAAACCAATCTCAAACTTCCCATACAATCTAGCTTAAATAAATGAATCAAGTACACATATAAATATTTATTATGTAGCAGCAACAGCTTGACAACATTGTTCTAGTGCACTACGATGTTCTTTCTATACAAAGTTGTTATAACATTGACATATACAGATGCTGATTATATATAAACACACAAATGGAAACCCGTGAATTAAGAAACTGAAAGTATCTAATCTTATATAAAGAGGCTCTATAGAAGGGGTGGAGAATGCATGATCACGATAGGTATTTACAGGCGAAACTAAGTTTTTATAATGAACGCTTGTACTTAGAGACCCGCAATGCTTCCCTCATTGCAATAAATAAATATGAGCAAGTTATTATGCATTGACGGTTTCCTTTGAAAGTTTTCAGGCATAGTAATATACATGTATAATAATTATTTCATAGTTCTATTAATAACACCCTATATCCGGGCATATAAAAGAAAGTATTCAACATTATTTCTAAAATCTCTCAATTTCAACTTGAGAATAAACAACTTCAACTCAAACACATTCCACAATTTGTGAGGTAAGATTTTATTTGATTTAGTACAACATTATTATTTGATAAAATAAATATATATGTTAAAACTTAATGTGACAATTACACATTATGACTTATTATATCACATAATATTTAATAAAGTATTCCATTCGATTGACGGTCTCTTTTTTTTGTTTTACTAAAATCAATATAATTATGCATTTCATTATTTATGGTATGGCGTGATAATTTACAGCTATGATACTGATATTTCTTACTAGCATAATAACGAAATGAAGTCATATGCACACTATGTATTACATCGCATGGCATGACTTGCCGCACTTTAATTAACGGACCATTCGTTAATAAATGATTTATTCATATCGACTGTCATCTAAATAGTACAGGAACGTTTTCAAACAATAACAATTTAATTAAATTCTATTTATTTTCACCAAAAACTAAAAATCTGCGTTTGAAAACCAGTGTATTGCTTTTAGCTGGACTAATGTATTGATGATATAGAAATGTTGATCAGCTCTTTTGGCACGTCGTTTTTGTCGTTGTTGTTTTTACTTTTTATCTAATCCTATTATCATTTTCCTTTTTTCGTTTAAAAGATTAAAGAAAAATCTTTCTTTTTTCAGATAGAATCTTTTCTGTAAAAATGGGACAAACAGAAAGTTTCTCAAAAGGAAGTTCTGTTTCAAGCAGTAGTTACACAGTTAAGGACCCCGAAGGGACTCACACTGCCACGTGTATTACCGGAAGTAGTGGCTGGATGAACAGTTCTTATGAAGAACATTGCCCTGGCTGCCGAGGTCAAAGGGCAAATTCAGCATGGGGCGAAAGTTCTTCTGGAAATATGGGGAGTGATATCATTGGCATTCTCAGCATTGGCAAGAAGTAAACTGAGACTGTAAACCGGAAGCGGAAATTACTTTATCACATGACTTTCATTTATGTGTGACGAATAGTTTGGACATTCTACACTGTAAATCTCTAAATTATCGTAAAAGCGATGAAATAGTAGGGGATACCAAAACGCTGGTAAACAGATACGCATATGAAATATTGAAATATAAAGAAAATTCGATATGAATGACTTTAATTTATACAATAAATGGTGACATTTGTGTTAAATATATACGGAATTCTGCAAACAAGTTGCAAATTGTTATTTTTAATGTTTAAGCTTTACAATATTTTAAAGCTAATAGAAATCGTTGGTAAGGAAATAACTTGTATCATTAGGAATTTTGACGGTAAAGATATTAACATTACTACTGTTCAGTTTTCTACCTAGTAAAGGGAACGCATCACGGCCATTACTGATATATTGTATATATGCTTCTTTTGCTCAACTTCATGTTCTTTTTGTCAAGTTTTATAATCCAACAAAAACAACACACTCTATATTTGTCACTGTATGTTTTTTACTGTTTGTAAACTTTTAGAGGTTATGGTATTCGATGTGACTGACAAAGTTATATTGTTGCAAAAAATAAATTACTCAAATATACAATGATTTAATTTTACATGTCAAGAGCCTACAAAATGTCCTCTAGTCAATCTTTACCCGGATGAAGGACGATAATACTTGTCAGATTGGATATCCTTCCTCGGCACTTACTATATGTCACTACTGTGTGCTCGGATACCGCCATAGAGTTTAATCTAATTATGTGAGAAAGCTACCCGCCTACATACGAAAAAATTTGGGTTCTTCTTAGGTGTACTCAGGCACGGAAATATGCACATAGGTTATCCTTAGGTCTTTCTCTATTATTATAGCTTTAAAGTCCTCATACAATCCAACCTTGACTTGACCAACAATGAATGAATAACTTGCATAAATTGACATCATAGATGTTTGACATATTTGAACAAAATGATTTCCTTTTAAAACAAAAATCAAGGGGGAATCCCATACACACGACTACTAAACAGTAGCTCTTTCACATTTTCTTGATCTGTTTAAATGAGAGCACTCGACACTTCTGTTGTAGAGCCAAAACAAAGCTGAACAGGTTACCACAGTTTCTAAAAATATCCGGGTTTTTTTTTTAAAAAAATATACTTGTTCGACGATTGTTTTACCATGTAGAACATTTTTCTCATCAGTTGGCATGCAGTTTCGATACGTAATACCACAAAATGACGTTGCTAGAACTTTTACTAACTATTAACTTGTGTGTTTTCTGTTACGTTGAGACACATCTTGAGTGATTTCTTTACCGTAAAGTAAATGTTTGACCAATTCATCGTGCATGGAACACGATCCTAATCTACCCGTTGGCTGAACACAAAACATATTTCAAAGAGCTTGGTTAAAAATAAAATAGTAACATCAATTTTGTTCATATGTGATCGAGCCATCGACACAGTGCTGGTGCCATCGGCAATGTGAAAGAGCCCTGGCAAATGTGACGTAGCCAATAAAGCACTCAATAGGTGTCGATATTGTGGAGTTTTTCCGATTTATCTAAAGAATCCCCAAATTAAGTGAGATAGCATTTTATGTACGTATGTGTAATCTAGGCTAAATGAGGCACCCCGGACATGTCACCATTCATGTCCTAAAATGTCATTCTCTACCAAAATGTGACCTATAAATTTTGAATCCAGTAATTCACTGAATGATACTCAATATGTATGCAAGTCGGTTTTTGAGATAATATTTAGATGCACGGAGGCCAATGAGATATTATATGCATCATAGAGAAAAATAAGACTTTGCTGCCAAAATAAATGATGACTGATAAGGTTATGCACCTTACACATGCTTTCCGTATGCATGGTTGAAATGCACGATCATTGTATCCAGTTTTTCACAATTATTTAAAAAATTTAATGATGTAAAAAATAAAATACATTATAACACATAGTAAGATTTAGAAAATAATATAAAAAATAATGTTCTTTTTTTAATGTTTTCCCAAGTGCAGAATGTTAAATTTGCAAAAAATGGTGTCTTTGATCAAGATTGTTTGATTAACTTTTTGAAACTTGATTCTTGGGAGCGCATTATTTTATTGGTTTTCGCCGTTGTCGTGTGTCGACTATTCATTCTACATTTAATGTTCATTGTTTGAACATTAACTTTTACATAGGCAAAGTTTACTTAGTGCTTAACGCCACACTTAAACATTTCACGAAATGTAAGTCTTTATCAACTTATACAGTTTTGTCTATTTATGAATATTCATCGCCATATTCCACAATATCGACACTAATTAAATGTTTGTATTGGCTCCATCACATTTGCAAGAGCTCTTTAACATTGCCGATGGCACCAGCACCGTGTCGATGGCTGGATCACATTTGAATAAATGTAAATATTTCATTTCCAACAAATCCCTTTGAAATATTTTTTTGTGTCAAGCCAAAGGTGGGTTAGGCAAATATTACATGCAAGATTATGTGGGTCAACACTAACTTTATGGTAGAGAAATCACTCAAGATGTGTCTCCTGGCGGAAGAAAACACACGAGTTGATATTTGCTAAATGATAAAGCAACGTCATTTTGGGGTTTCAGTATCGACATTGCATCCCAAATGATGAAAAAAATATTCATAGCATTCTTCGATATTTGAAAACAAGCATGTTCTTTCAAATCTGATATTGTTAGAATCTGTGTTTACCTTTTCCAGCTTTGTTTTGGTCATTAGCTCTACCACGGAAGTATCGATGGCTCTCATTTAAACAGATCACCAAAAAGTGAAAGTGCCAGACGAGTGTTAAGTAGGCGTGATACAGGAAAGCAATATTTCAACAAAGGAAGCCACTTCAAAAGTTACAGATGCTAGGGGAAACCTTTTAATGTATAAATTCGTATTGTTGATACTTAGACAAGTCAGTTGGAAATCATTCATGCCCATATGAAGCATTGGAGTCTTTTGAGTTTCCATAATTATTATCAGTTGAGCCGCGCTATGACAAAACCAACATAGTACGTTTGCGACCAGCATGGATCCAGACCAGCCTGCGCATCCGTGCAGTCTGATCAGGATCCATGCTGTTCGCTATCAGTTTCTCTTACTCCAATAAGGTTTGAAGGCGAACAGCATGGATCCTTGCGAACAGTCTGGATCCATGCTGGTCGCAAACGCATTATGTTGGTTTCGTCATGACACGGCTCAATTTTCTATTTCTATAACTGCTTGATCTTTGTAATGCTCAGATTTCACTGATTTGTTATGCATAGTTAAGAAGTCAGGTCGATTCAGAGAGGAACTGATGCAACGTACATGGAGTCATACAGTAAAAAGATTCAACAATGTCGTTCACTTAAGATGACTGTAAGCCGACGACAGTTCTTAACTTATTTTAATTTATTTGCTAATTTATTTAGAAGAGTGTTTTCAAATAAGATATTAAACTGAAACGAAAATCTGATCAATCAAATATAGGTGAAAATACGTCATTTTTTTGCAAATTTCGTATTTCGCAAAATGTTTAATTGTTATTTAGTGAGTAAAACGATTGAAAAGAAGAAGAAAATACCCTTATTACACATGCAATTATTTCTAAACATGTAATTAATCTAAATATTGAAAAGTAATCATATAAAAGTTAAAAATAAAACCAAAATCTTTTAAAACTTTTAGATTTGAATACAATTTATGACGGAGAGTTTAATTCGATTAAAATAGCATATGCTTATATATATTGTTAAAATGGATCAAAAGTTCAAACATTTACAAATACTGTACTTCTTCCATTTCATTCTATACAATAACCGAACATTGACGCATAGATTATTCTAAAGATTAATTTTAAAATAGGATAAAGGTTATTTTAGTTATTCATAAAGCCGATCGTTTGACGTCAGAAAATAAACCCTGGGTATTTATTTTTTCTATTTATAAAAAATTACAGTAAGAAGGCAGTATAAATTGAACTGACGATTTGACTAGCGAACACTTTTTCCAACTAGCAGGAAATAGACAGGGTTCCCCGATTGCTGAGAACTGAACAACAAATGGTAGGTATTTAATAAACAATTATGTTATAAAAATGAATGTTTTCAAATAGTTTTAAATGACAATTTATGCTTACAATTTCAACTAATAAAATGCATTTAAATACATACTTACATATACATATATTTACTAACATAGAATTGATTGAAACACTTCGTTAAGATTTTTTGTGTGGTTTAACCCAATAGTTTGTATGTTTAAAAGTTTAAATCAGTAATTACCGATGCTTTATTATTTTCTCAGGTACTGCAAAAACATAGCAAAGACGTCGTATTACTAGCGAGAAAGAACATTGTAGAAGTAATTGCAACAATATTTCAATACACAGTCACACAAAATGTCTTGGGGAAATTCTTGGGGAAACAGCGGATCTGCAAGCAGCAATTGGGGAGCCAGCAGTTGGGGAAGTTCCGTCAATACAAGTTCTGACCCCAATGGTCAGCATATATCTGGATGTAGCGCATATAGTAGCTCTTGGGGAAACAAACATCACTTTGACGATAAATGTCCCGGATGTCGACGTGACAGTTCACTAGGATCATGGGGGAGAAATAATGTCAGCTCAAATGGTGCGATGACCTTATTAACATTATTTACAGGGGTGAAAGTTGCAAAAAAAAGTCTTTGGGACTGAATATTATCCGAGTGCTTGCTATCGGGTGCCGATATCAAAGGGAGAGAAACTATGTTTTTACAACATTATACATGTACTCAGAGAGTTGACTTCCTTTGAAATTCGCTTCATAGCAAATGTACATGTAAAACAATAGGAGAACTGATTCTTGTTTCGGGTATCTTTATTTTGCCAAGGAGATTTATTTGGACGATAATGTGTTCTTATTTATTTTTTTTACGATGTATCAGTATCTATTTAATTCATGACATAAACTTTTACAATGTGTGCAATATTTTAGCTTAGTCATTTTATACATTATACAAAACTTTGTTATTAAATAAAAAAAAGAAGCAACGATTCATTGTTCTTTTCTTTACAATAAAATGTTATGCAAATTAGTGTTCTAATTTCACCTGTTTTCGAATTATATATTATCGACCGATTGACCAATTGCGTCCTCTACAAAACCAGGACATTTTCAATATGCTAACATACTAAGATTTTATTTGTTATCATTAATGATATTTTCGCCATTCTCTACGTCTAATGTAAGTGGAATTGGTATGATGCTTCAGAAACTTGCGTTTTTTGGTGTTTTTTTTTGTTTTTTGTTTTTTTCAACTGAACTCTTTTATTTCATAATTAAAGGCCTCCGGTCCAAAATATATATCTAACAATAAAGCAGCATTTGTAATTGGCTATGTCAATATAATAGCAGTATTCATGACATTGTCTACTAACTTCATTATAAAAGCAGTATTCATGACATTGTCTACTAACTTCATTATAAAGGCAGTATTCATGACATTGTCTACTAACTTCATTATAATAGCAGTATTCATGACATTGTCTACTAACTTCATTATAAAAGCAGTATTCATGACATTGTCTACTAACTTCATTATAATAGCAGTATTCATGACATTGTCTACTAACTTCATTATAAAAGCAGTATTCATGACATTGTCTACTAACTTCATTATAAAGGCAGTATTCATGACATTGTCTACTAACTTCATTATAATAGCAGTATTCATGACATTGTCTACTAACTTCATTATTATAACAGTATTCATGACATTGTCTACTAACTTCATTATAAAGGCAGTATTCATGACATTGTCTACTAACTTCATTATAAAAGCAGTATTCATGACATTGTCTACTAACTTCATTATAAAAGCAGTATTCATGACATTGTCTACTAACTTCATTATAAAAGCAGTATTCATGACATTGTCTACTAACTTCATTATAAAAGCAGTTATTCATGATTGTCTACTAACTTCTTATAAAGCATTGTCTACTAACTTCATTATAAAAGTCTACTAACTTCATAACTATATAAAGCAGTATTCATGACATTGTCTACTAACTTCATTATTAAAAGCTATTCATGACATTGTCTACTAACTTCATTATAAAAGCAGTATTCATGACATTGTCTACTAACTTCATGATAAAAGCATATCATGACAGTATTCATGACATTGTCTACTAACTTCATTATAAAGCAGTATTCATGACATTGTCTACTAACTTCATTATAAAAGCAGTATTCATGACATTGTCTACTAACTTCATTATAAAGCAGTATTCATGACATTGTCTACTAACTTCATTATAAAAGCAGTATTCATGACATTGTCTACTAACTTCATATTCATACATTGTCTACTAACTTCATTATAAAAGCAGTATTCATGACATTGTCTACTAACTTCATTATAAAAGCAGTATTCATGACATTGTCTACTAACTTCATTAATAAAAGCAGTATTCATGACATTGTCTACTAACTTCGTTATAAAAGCAGTATTCATGACATTGTCTACTAACTTCATTATAAAAGCAGTATTCATGACATTGTCTACTAACTTCATTATAAAAGCAGTATTCATGACATTGTCTACTAACTTCATTATAAAAGCAGTATTCGTGACATTGTCTACTAACTTCGTTATAAAAGCAGTATTTATGACATTGTCTACTAACTTCGTTATAAAAGCAGTATTCATGACATTGTCTACTAACTTCATTATAAAAGCAGTATTCATGACATTGTCTACTAACTTCATTATAAAAGCAGTATTCATGACATTGTCTACTAACTTCATTATAAAAGCAGTATTCATGACATTGTCTACTAACTTCATTATAAAGCAGTATTCATGACATTGTCTACTAACTTCATTATAAAAGCAGTATTCATGACATTGTCTACTAACTTCATTATAAAAGCAGTATTCATGACATTGTCTACTAACTTCATTATAAAAGCAGTATTCATGACATTGTCTACTAACTTCATTATAAAGCAGTATTCATGACATTGTCTACTAACTTCATTATAAAAGCAGTATTCATGACATTGTCTACTAACTTCATTATAAAGCAGTATTCATGACATTGTCTACTAACTTCATTATAAAGCAGTATTCATGACATTGTCTACTAACTTCATTATAAAAGCAGTATTCATGACATTGTCTACTAACTTCATTATAAAAGCAGTATTCATGACATTGTCTACTAACTTCATTATAAAAGCAGTATTCATTGACATTGTCTACTAACTTCATTATAAAAGCAGTATTCGTGACATTGTCTACTAACTTCATTATAATAGCAGTATTCATGACATTGTCTACTAACTTCGTTATAATAGCAGTATTCATGACATTGTCTACTAACTTCATTATAAAAGCAGTATTCATGACATTGTCTACTAACTTTACTAACTTCATTATCAAAGCAGCATTCATGACATTGTCTACTAACTTCGTTATAAAAGCAGTATTCATGACATTGTCTACTAACTTCATTATAAAAGCAGTATTCATGACATTGTCTACTAACTTCATTATAAAAGCAGTATTCATGACATTGTCTACTAACTTCATTATAATAGCAGTATTCATGACATTGTCTACTAACTTCATTATAAAGCAGTATTCATGACATTGTCTACTAACTTCATTATAAAGCAGTATTCATGACATTGTCTACTAACTTCATTATTATAGCAGTATTCATGACATTGTCTACTAACTTCATTATAAAAGCAGTATTCATGACATTGTCTACTAACTTCATTATAAAGGCAGTATTCATGACATTGTCTACTAACTTCATTATAAAAGCAGTATTCATGACATTGTCTACTAACTTCATTATAAAAGCAGTATTCATGACATTGTCTACTAACTTCATTATAAAGGCAGTATTCATGACATTGTCTACTAACTTCATTATAAAAGCAGTATTCATGACATTGTCTACTAACTTCATTATAAAGGCAGTATTCATGACATTGTCTACTAACTTCATTATAAAGGCAGTATTCATGACATTGTCTACTAACTTCATTATTATAGCAGTATTCATGACATTGTCTACTAACTTCATGATAATAGCAGTATTCATGACATTGTCTACTAACTTCATTATAAAAGCAGTATTCATGACATTGTCTACTAACTTCATTATAAAGGCAGTATTCATGACATTGTCTACTAACTTCATTATAAAAGCAGTATTCATGACATTGTCTACTAACTTCATTATAAAGGCAGTATTCATGACATTGTCTACTAACTTCATTATAATAGCAGTATTCATGACATTGTCTACTAACTTCATTATAAAAGCAGTATTCATGACATTGTCTACTAACTTCATTATAAAAGCAGTATTCATGACATTGTCTACTAACTTCATTATAATAGCAGTATTCATGACATTGTCTACTAACTTCATTATAAAAGCAGTATTCATGACATTGTCTTCTTACTTCAAAATAATAGCAGTATTCATGACATTGTCTATTAGAATAAAATACAAGTCCAAGATCAAGGTACATTGCACTTTTATAATGACCATTTGATCACCTAAACACAAAGTGAAGATAATTATAAATGTTATCTGGCAACGTATTGGCTACGTTCGTATATGTAAATAAGGAGCGGAACGTGTCACTGTAATAAATACGTTTAAATATAAAGGCATACGTTCAATGTATGCATTATAAGATTGTTTGTGCATGGTAGCTCGTTACCTTAACCCTGCTTAATATCTGGATTTGTCTATATAAACTATGGTTTAGTAAAATCAGTCGGCTTATGTTGGTATGTACAAACCAAATGGGTAGAATCATTGGTCACTAACGGGCTTTAGGTTTATATATTATATTTAGCTGTATTACACATTGAGAGGATTTTGAAGTACGTCATATATCAATCATAAATCTGTCTTTAACATGACCTTACAAAAAAAATGATGATAAAGTCTTTTATTTAGAAAAATGTTTAAGGGGGTGGCAGGGGGTTGGGTGTAAGAACAATAATTTTAGTGTCTGTTAAATATAATCTATTTAAAGCCTTTGTATATTAAAGATATACTATGCTCAAATTTGATTTTTAAAAATGTTAATAATTGCTACCCAGTCTCTTTGTGTGTATAAAATAAACATGTTTCGACTTCATTTAAAGTAGATATGTTATGTTTTGAACTCTACAAACTATAGGTGGTCACAATATGAATATATAGTGTCATTAAAAAACCTGGCAGTTTTTTTTTTAAAGAAAAGACCAACTTAACTTGACCTGTAATAGGGAATGCAGCTTTCAATACATAGTTTATTCATTATTTTATTCAAATTAAACATATTTAGTAAGAATTTCATGGATTTCAATACATTTCTAAGATTAAAATATTTTACCAAAAGATGTGCATAGTATATCTTTGAATAATGAATGTCAAATATCAAAATAACCTGTGATATACGATGTAAAAAAATGTTAACATTTCTCTAAACGCTCTGATGACTAATCTAAAATAAAAAGAAAAAATAAAATACAGAAATTGTTTACTCATTATAAAGTCAATGTTAATGTTTTGCTATTAATAGAAAGGTAAATGATGTCATGTTTATATAAAATTTTACGAGATTTTTGTTTGTTTGATAAAACAGTCGCTAATTGGTGACACATAATTTATTGACAATCCCGTCATTTTAAAATGTTCGACTAACGGTATTTGTATGAGTTTCACGTGTAGTTTCCAATATATTCGTTAACGTTGTTCACGCAGGTGGGCACCGTCTCCTGTAATAAATTTGAGCCAATCTGTGGCGAAGTTAGTAGGATCTTGTCCATATCCGTTCACAGCCGATCCGTACGGGGCGTATCCAGCAGACGGTGCGGCGTATTTCCCCCCAGCGTTCATACCTGGTGTAACGAATTTGTGAGGCGCATTACTTAAGTTTAATCCTAAAAATAGGAATAAAATTTATATAATATGAGTTTGGCATTGTCTTGGGCACATGCTCCTGACACTAAGTATATAAGGAATAACATTAGATAAGTTTGGAAAAAACATTTGACTACATGTGTATTATAACAACGAAGACTTACAAATGACCACACATATTTTTGAGGTATAATGATTGGAATCTGGCGGGCTACTTCTGACTTTAGAAGCGCATTGGAAAGAGAAAGTGGAATTATTTGGTGACTAACGATATTTGTTATGGAGTTTTTCACAAATAAGTAAACAATCAACAATATCTTTAAAAAGAGAGAATGAAATATAAACTTAAAATGCGATTATGAACGTTTCAAAATGTATTGTTTATGCGCTTGTATCAGTGTCATTTCTTTGAAACTATATCGGGATATTTTTTAATTCGAAATCGTTTCCGTTTCACTTTTTGGAGGTTATTTCTAGTAAATATAACAAAGTAAAATATTACTACCGCTTTGTCCAAATGGTCGCCCACCAATAACGGACAACTTCTTCTTGCCACCACCTCCACCGCCAACACCTTGTACTGTCCCCGCTTTAATGTTTGTATATAAATAGAAAACCTTCAATAATTTAAGTGAACCATGGTTGAGCACAGTCAAAACACTGTGTTATCTGGTCTTAAGGTAACTACAGTTCAATTAAACAAGAGGGCCATGATGGCCCTGAGGTCGCTCACCTGTATAAAGGCACCCGGAGCGGGGCCAGTTTAAACCCCAGGGCTTTTATTTGAACAAACTTGGAAGACACCCATTAGAAGATGTTTCACGATGTTAAATTTTTACTACACACATATAATGAAAAACAACGATCTACCCCCTTCCCCCACCCCGGCAGGGTCAATTTTAACCCAAGTGCTTTTATTTGAACAAACTTGGTAGACACCCATAAGAAGATGTTTCATGCTAAACATCTAAGCTCTAGCTCATTGGGTTTTTTTAATAGAAGTTTTTTTAAATTTTACTATACACATATAAGGAAAACCAATGACACCCCTGGGGCGGGGCCAGTTTTGACCCCAGGACTTTTATTTGAACAAACTTTGTAGACACTTACTAGAAGATGTTTCATGCTTAATATCTAAACTCTAGCTATTTGGTTTTTTTCAAAGAAGATTTTAAGTTTTTGCTATACACATATAAGGAAAATCAATAAGACCCGGGGCGGGGCCAATTTTGACTCCAGGGCTTTTATTTGAACAAACTTTGTAGACACCCACTAGAAGATGTTTCATGCTTTATATCTAAACTCCAGCTGTTTGGGTTTTTTTTCAAAGAAGATTTTTTAAGTTTTTACAATAAGCATATAGGGAAAATCAAAGACCCCCTGGGGCGGGGCCAATTTTGACCTCAGGGCTTTTATTTGAACAAACTTGGTAAACACTCACTAGAAGATGTTTCATGCTTAATATCTAAACTCTAGCTATTTGGGTTTTTTCAAAGAAGATTTTTTAAGTTTTTACTATATGCATGTAGGGAAAATCAATGACCCCCTGGGGCGGGGCCAATTTTGACCACAGGGCTTTTATTTGAACAAACTTGGTAGACACTCATTAGAAGATGTTTAATGCTAAATATCTTAGCTCTAGCTCTTTGGGTTCTTTAAAAGAAGATTTTTTAAGTTTTTACTCTTTGCATATAGGGGAAATCAAAGACCCCTGGGGCGGGGCCAATTTTGACCCCAGGGCTTTTATTTGAACAAACTTGGTAGACACTCATTAGAAGATGTTTCATGCCAAATATCTAAGCTCTAGCTCTTAGGGTTTTTTAAAAGAAGATATTTAAAGTTTTTTTCTTTCGGTTGCCATGGCAACCAGAGTTTTGCATGGAATTAAATTCTTTGAACAATTTTTAAAGGTGACCACCAAAGGAACATTCTTGTGAAGTTTGGATGAAATTGGCTTAGTGGTTTATGAGGAGATGTCATTTAAAGTAAAAGTTTACGGACGGACGACGGACGGACGCCGGACGAAAAGCGATCACAAAAGCTCACCCTGTCACTTTGTGACAGGTGAGCTAAAAAATTGGACCACATGTAATTTCAATATGAAAACAGTAAACATTCATTCATGATATGTTCTGCTTTTCTCTCAAAATATAAATTAAGAAAACACTGTTTCAACCAAGTTATAAAAAAGTTATATTTTATACCAACCAAAATATGTGTCTTCTGTACCATCTCCTGTGCAGCATTTCAGACATGGACAGCACTGAGTAGGTCCACGTCGACAGCAGACACACTTCTGTGTATTGAAGAACGGAATATTACGGAGTCTAGACAATCTCCACGGTATATATCCGGGTCTCCAGCAACACCAGCACAGCGCCAGGACAGCCAATAGTGCGCCTACTGCAGCGGCAATTGGTTCCCAGTTAAACGGTTCCACTGGTTCCTCAGTCGTAGTAGTTGGGATAGGTGTGGTTGTCTTTTTAGCTATGATTCATTATCAAATTAAAGCATGTTGCTGACAAACGATAATCACGTTTTATTCTAGCAAGTTAATAGGAGTTAATGTAAACATAAAACCAAATATCGTATGTAGACTCTATTATAAAACCAAATAAAGTATGTTTTATATAACCAAAAATTGTATGTGTTATAAAACCCAAGAGAGAGAATACCGTGTTATATAAGCAAATACCGTATGTGTTATATAACCAAATACCGTATGTGTTATATAACCAAATACCGTATGTGTTATATAACCAAATACCGTATGTGTTATATAACCAAATACAGCATGTGTTATTAAACCAAATACAGTATGTGTTTTATAAACATATAAAATAACTAAACATACTGCCACAGAAAGCAGGTCCATCCTTCGTTTGGTCTGATTTATCGTCATGAAAACCTTCTGATTTACAGTTATGTGAGAAGAAAAAGTCACATACCAAGCTCTGGTCGAGACATCGTCCACTGTCGTTACATTTTAACGTCTGCTCCTCTATCGTCTCATTACATGCTTTAATAATAAAAACATTTATTGTGATTATCAACTTCTAGTATACAGTCTAGGTACAGTTCTAGTTGAGATGTATAATATTAGAAAAATAGCTACCAGTAGATGTAGATGTAGCAAAAATAGCAGACGACTTTTTATAACTTAGAAGTGTTAATTATGTATGATATAATAATCGAAATATATATAATTTATAGATGTTTTACTTTAATTTCTAAGTGATTTGAGATAATTAAAATTAAGGCCTCCTTGTAGGATTGGTTAAGGTCGCTGATTTTGAATACTTTACCTCTCAGTGCTGTAGACTCGAATCCTATTAAGTAGATGGGAGAAAGGTACAGAGGTTCTACTCATTCGTGCATGAATCATTACCGAAATTGGCACTTGGGATTTTCTTAACCAGGAATAGGTGGCGCGATAGCTCAGTTGGTTAGACCACTGACTGTCACTCCAGAGGTTCCGGGTTCGATCCTGGGTAACACCCTTAGGATTTTTCAGAGACACTTTCAGTGTTTCCCACCTACCTAGAGGTTAACTGGTAAGAAACCCAGGTAATCCTCGCATGTATCAGTGCTATACACTGGGCATGTAAAAGAACCAAGGGGTCTTTTCAATCAGAGCTAGGAACTGGTTCCCGGACTCCCTTGTATGTCATAGCTGTCTCTAGAGTCTGGTGAGATAAGGACCCTACTGGAAATAAGTGCTTGCACTTTCGTAGGTTATCCTTGACCGCCCGGTCTAAAGAAAATCAATCAATCAATCAGGAAATATAGAAAGTCGCCTTTACCCCATCTTAGTGAAGTTAATGGTTAACTAAATACATTTGATTCAAAGGCTTACCGAAATCAAACGACGTAATGTCTACTCGAAAATGCACTTGTGGGTATGGGTAAGTGTCCAGGTCAGGGGGTGTTGTCGTTCCGTCAGTCTTTCCTTTACCTTTCGGTGTTGTACAAATCGGTAATTGAGTGACGTCACCCGCTGGAACAAAATAGCAAGTATATTTTGTTATTTCAATTTGCTGCCAATCATAGTAAAACATTCTGTAAAAGAAAATAATTACGTCAAATGACCCTTTAAGGACGGTCTTAACAATTCCTGGACATGGGAGATGTGGGACAAAGTCAATGTGAACACCACTGAATGAAACGTTGTATGGTACGACTGTGTTACATGCAGAACATTTCATAATGGCTCATGATGTAGACACACTTGTCAGGTCTGTCGGAATCTCATAAACCTTCAGTTTACCAAACAAGAAATTTAAAACATATATTCATACTTGAAAATAATGTTCATACAAATGTTAACTTTGAAATAGGAACTAAAACTTTTGAAGGCAACCAAACAATGTTTTACCATTGACTGAGTCCGGTTCCACACATGTTGCCTGTGTGGTAGTTGTGGTAGTCGATGGTGTTGTGTACGACTCATTACGCCGGAAATCAGCGTAGATGTAAAACGTGACGTAATCGCCAGGCCACTCAAAGAACAGTCGTGTTGTATCCTTGCCACATAGCGTCCAGTTATTTACTGCAGACGTATCAGCACCTTAATAAGAGAAATGGTTTTCTTGTAATTGACGCTTACGTCGCTGAATAAAGAAAATGGATTTTTTCTTTTGAAACCTCTTATGACTCTCTGTTAATTCATGGAAATACATTTCTAATATATAATTATCTGGTCAGTTGTTGTCGACGACATTATATGTATAACTAACCTTGAAACACAGTGATGTATGTTTTACCACATTCTTCAATGCTCTCGCCTGCCGTTCCTATAGCCAGGTCCCAAACGTGAAATTCTCTCCAATGTATTCCAATCCAACGCTCTTCTGTTGTTGACGGTACCCCACGAACTATTATGATACATTCCCATATTGTGTTTCTGGCGATAAAGAAATTTAAACATCAATAAAGTTCATGACCGTTTTAACATAAATTATATGCCAAATTTAATACAAGCACGAAAAAATATAAAATAGCTATAGTGATATAAATTGTATATAAAATGTACAGTAACAACAAGACAAAAACTATACTACATGTATATATCGTAGCAGTTGTATTACATTCCAACATATATTTGAACGCAACACCATTCATCAAATGTCATCCGATATAAAAGGGCACTTATAGCTGTGATTTAAACACAAAAAAATATGAAAGCATCATAATTCAAATAGCAGCCATTTTGTTCCTTAAAAAACCATGTTTTTCGGATGGTAAAAGAGAAAAATATAAATTACTGCTTTTATTTATAAACGCATCTCAAAGCTTTGAATATTGCGTAAACATAAATATAATATTCATAAACAATGTAAAACATACATTCACACTTGTATGAGTTTTAAACTAAACTTTATGATGGATATTAACACAAAACAAATGTTCAAAAATGACACCGGACTTGTAGAGGGAGATAAGTAGTATAAAAATATGACATTGTGACATGCCAGGATTGTTTCCCCTCTATTAAACTGCGTTAATGAAAGATATAATAGAGTCTGATGTATACAAAATGATAGGCAATTATGATTAATTTCTTGTAGTGTAACTTTGTGCTATTTTTATTTTTTTAAACTTCACGGTAATGTACGTACAGGCATGATAATTACTATTATATCAACTTAGCTACTATCGATTTTGTAATTGTAGACGTTTTCAAATGTTTAAAATCTGGACGTTTTTGTTTACCGTTATAACAAATACGTCTCTTTTACCTTAAGTTAGCACAATTAAAATCAAGCTTATCTTGCTAGAGAAGAAATTGTTCTACTGTTTGGTGTTGTGTTATTTATATTTGCGTCGGCTGTGACAATTCCTGTCAAAGGTTAGCATTTTCTTTTATTCATTGAAATTTACGATTTTACTCATAATTTCTTTAAATAACCACTGTTAATATAACAAAATTAAACAACTGATATATTTACTTTTGTTGCTAAATAGTTTACAGATATTTTTCACCCTGAGTATGTAAAATATACATATATACGGTTAACCAACACTAAATTTAACTGCTATTTTTTATACATTGGTTTCGGCACGCTAAATGTTTGCGGTCACTATATAACGCGCGCTGTGTATAACTACTCGTCGTGACATAATTACCGCCTGAGCGGTCATTATACTTTTTGTAGGACCTCTGATGTCATATAAAGATGGTTCCACATATTATATTCATTAATGCATATCGTATAATGAAAGATTGGCATCATATAATGACACATTTACACCATAGTTTGTTAAGTTGACTCTATATAAGAATGATTCCTCATAATATACTGAAAATGCACATCGTATATTGATAGATTGACATAATATAAGGAAACATTGACATCATATAATGTTGACTCTATATAAAGATGGTTCCACATAATAATTATGTTCATAACTTCACATCTTATAATGACAGACTGACATAATATATAATTATTTTGACCTTATATAAGGATGGTTCCACATAAAATATTCAAAAATGCACATCGTATAATGATATATTGACATCATATAAAGGCACATTGACATCATATATTGTTCAGTTGACTATAGATCAGGATGGTTCCACATAATATATTCATGAGTGCACATTGTATAAGGAAAGGTTGACTCAATATATTGCAATTTGGGCATAACAACGTAAAGGTTTATAATTATAAGACAGTCAAGGCTTACCTTAAGCAGGTATTAGTAACCCGCACTCAAGTTACCGCACTATTTGTCGGTGATAAACATAGAGAATGCTCTTTGATTGCCTACATTTCAGGGGTTATATTATGATGACAGGGAAATGAATAATGATAGAAAATCAAATTCAGATGCTCGTACATAATTGGTTCATTTATTTTGGGGTTTCATATTGTGAAAACAGGGAAAGTGTTTTTATTTTTGTCTGTGATACAAGAAAGAAAGTGCATACTCAAAGTTTTGAAATAAAATTAAAGTAGGAAGTAAATCTAAGTCTAAGCTCCCATCGTGTATTTTATTATGTATATAAAACAACTGTTAAACATTCCAGAGATGGTCTTGTTTGCCGCCTGGGACATAATCATATGTTCTCATATGTCATGAGTACTGATTAATTCAAGAAATTCTATCTAAACTAATTATAACTGATACCTCAACTCGATTGGTGGCTGAAGATCTTGCTGGTTTGACGGTTGTTTCTTGTCATAATCCACGTCCTCGTCAAATAATATTACTGAGAGCTGGTCGGGACCCAGCACGTGACCACATGATTCCGAGGCATAGTCTGTATGATAAAATTTCTGTTTAATGGATATTCAGCATTCCAACTTTTTTCTAACAAAAATTATCAGTATTTTTAATTAAATTTCTCTATCTTCTTATACGTAAGTAAGTCCGTTTTCTACGTATCGACAAATAAATAAAGTATTAAGCGATTATCACTGTATGACAATCAATTGTATCCTTCTCTAGATATGATGACGTCATTTCGTTATTTTAATACAGCAACAACAATACAGACTTAAACTGAGTATACAGAATAATTAACCCTCACAACACTCTACATGATAGAAAAAAGATAAAATTGAAAAAATAACAAATGTCAGAAGTACAAATGCTGTAGAAAACATATTGCTTCTTGTTGTTCTACTGATTGGAAAAAGAGGGGAACATATTAAGATGTGGTCTCACTTACATCCCGTCAAGCCCCTGTAGACGTCCGGGGTGATCCGGGAACGACCGGGGATACGACCGGGAACAACCTGTTCGCAACGTTCGGGATGATCAAGGAACATCCGGCATTCGACCCCGGATAGAATAAAATATTTAATATCACCGGGGTGGTCCGGGGTGATCTGGGAAAGTATATATCCGGTTTCATCCTTAGCTCTGCCGGGAACAACTGGGATTACACCGAGGAAGCACAGTAGCTCTGCCGGCACAAACCGGGATGATCCTTGGTATGATATATCCGGTAGAGGTAGAGCTACGGTAGAGCGCCGGTGATTTCTGGCAGAGCCCCAGTGATGCCGGCAGAGTCCCGGAGGATGACGACTGAGCTTCGGTTGATCCCGGTAGAGCCGCAACAAAGCCCGGTTCATTTGGCAATTTGCGATGATTGCACGTGTTTGTATTAAAACCTTCCTTATTTCCATTCTGTCCAGTCTTGCATAGGATTATTAAGAAAATTATAATGAACAATAGATATTATATTAAATGAAAATAATGCATCAACGTTATCATTTTTTCGCGCGTTTTCAATCCATGGGGCTCTGCCGGGATCGTCCCTGGCTCTGCAGGGGCTCTGTCTGGATCGACCGAGGCTCTGCCTGGGTCAACCGGGGCGTAATCCGGGAACCTGCGTAATCCGGGAACGACCGGGGAAGCACCGGCATGAACCGTAACTTCCACTAGACTCTGCATGCTGGTTGTTAGTTGGAAATTACCGTAGTGATGCCGGGGTAAGTGTGACCGCAACAATAATTTTACCCCGGATCGTCCCGGATCATCCCAGTAAGCAGATAATTTTAATATTACATATCTATTATTATGATTATAAAAGTAAAAAAACTTTTCCTAGTATATATATTTTCACATTTTTTTTATTGAAAGGATAATCTGTAGGTCGTAATAAATTGCTAAATTATTATATGTATTGACTCAGGTAGATTTTGCAGTCGCGTGCTTAATAGTTATAAGTAAATTAATTGTATTAATTAATGATGTTTCATTAATAAATAGATTTGTATCAATAATCGACGCTGGGCTGTAGCATCATAAACAGGATGCATAAATTATTTAGTTTATACACGCCATAGGGGCTTTATTGGCCATAATGATGCCATCCTCTAGAATGACTACCAACAGGTATTTATAAAGTTGATACATTAATAATTATATTTCAGTTCTTAATGAAATTTCTGTGAACGTTTTTCACCCCTTATTTGCACGTGTTGTGAAAAGAAAATCTTGTTTTTACAATATTTAATAAGAAGAATATGAATAATATACAAATATTAAGTTGAAAATGACAGTATATATTTTCATTGTACCTTTTATAAAATTTAGTCGTCTTAATCAGTAAAATATCCGTATGCCTACGTGTGTACCTTATGATAAACTATACATGTATTTATTATACCGTTACATGCTATAAAATACGTACTTTCGAAAAGTGATTATGTTCACACATCACATTAACTGATAATGCCATGCAAATGATTAAGTTATGTTACCAGAGTTGTTAGACAATTATACTTATTGATTTACTCCTGTATATTGAACGAGTAAACTAAATCCCCTCACAATATCATCTAGATGATACAGTGTTTTTTACATTATAATATAAACAAGTGTAAAACAGTGAACGTTATGCTAACTTACAGCGTTTAAGCCCGTCCACACATGCAAACAAAAGAAAACATCCTAAAATTATATTCATAGTTAAAAAAAGTAAAATTTTCCTTTTTCTTAAACACTCGTATGCTTGATATATAAGAATGAAGTGATAACTTGTTCACGTTAAGAAAGAAGGCGTCAGGATTCTCATCAAGTCGTATACTGTTTTCTTTATTTCACAGGATTAAATATATCCCAAACTTTCTAACATTTAATGATAAAAGCAGGGAGATTTTATAATGTAATTACCATTTTATGTATTTGTTTAATTGTTTGTAAACATTTTAACAATAGGTACTGGAGACATGGTAACTTGTTGAACCGCATTAGGAATGTATGTTTATGTCACTGCTTTAGTTTATTTGTTACGGATGGAAGTGTAACAAAAAGTATTATACATCTAGGTATATATTAATTCTTGCATTGTCATTTGTAAGTTAACAAAATACACTCGTTTTGTGTTTTAAATACAAATTTGTGATTATATTTGCAAGTCATAGAAAAAGAGTAAATAATTTATAGTACATTCAACCTTGCAACTTTAAACAATTCAAGTCAGGTAGCACAGAGAAAACATTGCAAGTTCTTCTGAATGATAAATATTGAGGGTTTTTCTATATAAGATAATATAATTATGCTGTTACTCGGCATATGGTTAATCTTATTTCTCGGCACATTAAGAGACATCCGACTCAAGTATGCACACATTTAAGGGAAAAAAATACAAATCAGGCATTAATGGTTTAAGATGTTAAAATCCGTATATATTTGAAGGGTGCCCTAGAAAAGATATTCGGTAACAGGTGTTTTTAAGATATGTCATGCTTATTTTACTTCTCTTGCGAATAATACAAAAAAATAATTATCCATATCATGTAAGTGTTTTAATACGGATCTGAAGCAAAATTTAAAAAACAAATCTTTGGCGACATTCTTTGCTTTGGTCTTATATTGCGCACTTCTACAATGAGTCATTCGTAAAGAAAACAGCATGTACGTGTACGTGTAAACTGTCGTAAACACAATAAGAGAAACACTTTTTCGTTTCTACGTTAAATATCCAATTTTAAACACTTTTTTATTTTTACTTTTACAATATCTCTCTAACAACTTTTACAACTAAATGTATTTTACATATATCTCAATCACTTTCCTTCTTACAATACTTTTTAACACACACTCAACTTCTGTGACCATGCGGTCTCTATTTATACAATGCTATCATGAAAAGCACGTGAATATGTATGTGGCGGGAATTCAATGGCGGGAAAGTTATAAGGAGCAATGTAATATAATAAGACTTTGGCGCGAAAACCAAAGGAGCAATAAACGGAGTATTAACATACAATAAAGATAAAAGGAGCATATTCAAAGAACAGCATTGAAATACAAAGTATTCATTACATAATCGCTGTGTGTTAGCGACATAAACCGGTATTTTTAGTTCTCTGATGTTTTAATAGAAACAAGTCATGTTCATCGGGAAGCAATATGTGATTTTTGATGTTTAATCTTAAAGGCTGTCATTCCAATGAATTATATCAAGGTTTTGTGTCGTTGTATACAGACTACGGATTGCATCAATCTTTCCATCTTAAAACATACGAAGGGTTTGTTAAAATATGTCATAAATTTAGAATTGGACATACGAGAGAATAGATGCTGCTCTTTCGCTTATTTACTCGTAAGTATTGTTAAGAAATTACGTCAGTTTTTAAAAACATAGTAAGTTAAAAGTATGCATCAGCTCATTTACAAATCTATATTGTCTGTGTTTATTACTAATTTATAATCACTTGGTATAGATTCAAATAACTTTATTTGTGTCCTTAGGCCTCCGGTCCAAAATTAATAGGTATACATAACAATTTCGTAATATGGTTGCGTCACCTTAACCATATATATATTTGGGAACTACCTTAACAATATTTATAACAATGTCAAATTGTTTATATATTGTCCATTAAAACATATACATAAAATACAAGCTTGCTCATGTGGCTGTATCACGTGTACTAATGCATAAAATCATCTGGTTCTTTTCCGCCGAAATACCAATTGAATATTAATTATCACGGATTTGATTGTATTTTCTACATATAAAGAAAGCATGGAACTCACAATCTATACTATCATTACAAGTTGTACACAGACATTCTTCTCTTTGGATATTAGTGTGTCTGCCTATTTCTATACCTAATTTATGGTTGGATCAACGAAAATTGTATTTCTCTTAAAGGGACTCCACTCAGGTTTTGTGACATGATGGGACTGAACATATTTTTTTCCAGATAATTGTACCATTTGATGTAGGTTTAGACCACTAATCTTTGTGCAAAATTTCAGATTATTCGCGCCCTTCGTTTTTTCAGAATAATTATTCAAATTGTAAAAAAAGGACCCAAAAAGAAAAGCGTTTAAACAAATCGGGCTAAGAAAAGCATAAAAATACGATTTCCAATTTATTTCAAAGTATATTTCTTAACTATATTTGCATATATTTCTGTTCAAAATGCCCCAGCTCATTTATGTAAGAAATTTAAATGTTATGTTTTAAGGCTTTTAAACCTCAATTGAGTCCTTTTAATACGTAGCGTTCAACATTTAAAAGTGATTTTAATTGACAATCAGAAACATATCGCCATTCTCCCGAGATATCAGAGATGTTCGAAAGGTTTTTAATAATATTATAACGAGGGCTTGAGATGCCAATGTTTCCTCAGCAAGTGTTCTTTTTGTTTTTTCTTCTACTGTAATTAATTTAACTTGTTTTTTTTCCAAAGAATAAGAAGACAAAAACATAAGTATCACTTATAATTAGCCGCCGCTCATCCGCTAGTTTTTTGCTATATGGAGTATTAGTTTGCCGGGTGTGATAAAGTCTATTTATATTTGTTATGTGTCATCATTTTGCATTTTTCCTTCTTCAAAATGTAGCATGTCTTCTGTTGCGCATGATGACGTAGACAAAGGGCGTGCCTGGATTATTCTAATGACTGTTTACTGTCTGGTGATATTTCAATGCACCACGTTATATATGAATGGATTATACCTTGCTGTATTAATGGACCTCTATAACGAAGATCTTACGAAAACCTCTATGATTGGTGCACTGAATTCGGCTCTTCTCAATCTAATGGGTATGCATCGTCAACAATTTTCGTAAAAACAGGGTAATTCAAATATAATATGTGTTAAACATTAATATATGTACATTTATATAAATGATTGTAGGCATAAATTGTATCATAGTTTGGAGACCTTTCTATTGAAAATATGTCAGAGTTAAATCTTTTACCCATATATGCACAGTGTGTTAACTGTAGTACAGGTATAAGTTTCATATAGTCCTGCACGTCAGTTACCAAGGGATAATGATGGAAAAGTCATTTTCAGATGCTCGTCTATTGGTTAAATTTTTCTGGGGTTTCATGTTGTGACGACATGTGTTTTTTATTAAACGAAAGAGAAAAAACATCAAAAAAATTAAGAAATCTGATTTATCAAAGACGCTAGAGTAAGGTAATTTAGAACTGAAGAGTATTGTTATATGGCTGAAAAGTACACTAACACAGCCATGTATAACATACACAAATGCTCAATAACAAGTGGCGTTTGAAATGTCAATACATTTGTAATCATTTATATTGTATATATTGCAAAACAACATTTCAGAAGCATAATGAGTTAATATATAATACCCAAACTATATTATCAAGTAATAAGTCATCTGTCCGTAAGTTTAATCCCTGATGATGTTACAATAGGAAAGGCAAAATGTATGGTTAATACATATGAAAGCTTTACAGCAAAAGCAGATATGTTTAAAATTACTATGCATGTCAAAATCCAATCATATTCATGTTGTATTTTGATATTTATTATGTTTCTGTTATTTAATATATCATTTAGGTCCAGTTGTATCAGTATTCATGGATATATACAGCTGTAGAACTTGCATGTTTGTTGGTGGAATTCTACTGAGTATTTCCTACTTTACCAGTTTCTTTTCGAATAGCATCGACGTTTATATCGTCACCATAGGAATTATCGGAGGTATGTATAGATATGTTAAATTTGTTGGCATTGACTGTCCGCTTGTCATTTGTTACATGAATGCATTAAGGGTGCTGATAATACCGGGGATTTAGTTTTATTTTAACAGCAGACACCGAATCTGTATGTACTATACTATGCTGGTAATAATTTGTTAAAGATCATATGGTTTAATCATGATCAAACGTTAAGCCTTCTTGCCACACGACAAACACTTAACAAACATGACTTTGTGACAGGAATGTACCTTACGATACTGTAAAAAGAAATGCTTTGACAATGACTTTCTAACCTATTCCGGTTTTAATATGTTTACATTCTTATACATTTCAGGTATCGGAAACGCTTATGGCGCAATGCCACAATCTGTTTTTATTGCATACAACTTCGAGAAAATGAGGAACATTGCACTCTCTTTCAGAGAGGTTCTTGTCGGTGTTGGGATGTTTATTGCATCACCATTGTTATTTTGGTTAATAGAAACATTCGGAATAAACGGCTCTTTTCTAATCGTGAGCGGGATCAATTTACAGATCTGTGTTGGGTCCTTAATATGCTGGCCTAATTCTAAGGAACGGAATTTGAAACGAATGAAGACAAAGCAAACTAATGAGGACCGCTCAACTTTTACAACAATATACCAAAAATTGAAATCAAGTATAAAATTGAGTTTGATTCTTTTAAAGAACAGACAATTAGTTTTATTTATGCTAAGTACGTTATCCTGGAATTTTTTATTATCAGCATGTTCGTTACACTTACCTAGATATATGGTAACGAGAGGGTTTGGTGATGCATCAGTTGTATCGGTGATGACAGTGTTCAGTATATCAAACACTCTAGGACGGTTGTGTGCCGCTGCAACTGTGGGCAGTGGAGGAATTGATAGCAACATACTGCAAATAGGAATGTTAGGGGTTCTAAGTTTTTCAACAATTTTGTTTCCATTATACGGGCAATGGTCATATTCAGGATTTGTGTTGGCTGTTTTGAGTGGGTTTTATTGTGGGGGACCTAATGCTTTGTTGACACCTATAACTGTTGGTTTAATAGGAATAGAGAAAATGTCTAGTGGCTACGGACTTCTTATTTTCTTCTGTGGTATAGGCGTTCTGACGGGACCCCCAGTACTTGGTAAGATGTTTCAATTTTTTCAATAACCTTATTGTATAATACAATTATGAGTTTGTCTTTCTATTTTGCAAATAATCTTCGTGTATTTAGGTGATAGTAAAAGGTGTGATTTTTGTAAGTTACAACTTTAGAGTGTTGAAGATCTTGGAAATATTTATTGTAGAGTCATGCGGCCCGGAAATATAGTTGGTTTGCATGCAAGCTTTATAGTTTGTTTGTTGTATATATATTTTAGAATATGTCATAATTTTTCTATATCATATTTAATTATACCTTTTTCTATTTTAAGCGATAATTTATAGCTGGACAGATTCGTATGATTACAGCTTTATGACAATAGGTATGTTAACTTGATGTTGTGCTATATTGACTGTTATTGTTATTTTGTTATTAACATAGTAATTTCATAAACTTTATATTGTAGAATATGTAGCTAGCAGACATGAGATACACTAGTGCCAGTACTTTACTAATTGAAAGGATGAAATGGTATTCATATAATATATGTTCAAAGTTAAGCGACATATAATCTTACAAGGAATATTCCTAACGGGTTTCTTTATATACCAGCCGGACTTTTTATTTAATATATTAATATTTGTTTTAAGTTTAATTGTTAGCTTATACTTATCGAATCTTTAACAGGAAACATGCCCTTCACATAAAAAAGCAGTTGTTTTTCACTAAAAACCCGACATACATGTATTTGTGGCAAAATTTCAATAAGTGTACATGTAATACTATATTTAATTCTGATCAGTTTGGTATATGTACTTTTTCTGACAGGGTTTGATTTGATGTGAAATGTGTCATATATAGGATCATTGAATTTCTTATATCTCGATAGAATATGTTATATATTCCAGGATTCGTAGTCCTACTTGGAATGTTTAGTAGTTTGATGGCATTTAGTAAAGCTGATTCTCCAGAAAATACAAATATTGAGATTGATGTTGCACAAAATGATAATGGTGTTATGTCTACCTTGTTAGACGACCAGGAACCAGTAGAAGTTGCTTTACTTGATAAAAATAAAAGAGAAGATTTACAAATTGATAGTCAAGTTTGAAAATTATGCATCCAACTTGTAATTTAAAAATTGTGAGAATTTAATCAAATAAAGAAATAATAATCGCCAGAGGATTCGTCTAGTTATATTTTGTGTCGTGACAGACCAAACTTAGGCAACATATTTAAATATTAAATATCAATAGCATGTTTTGCAATGTCTACCCCTGGTAAGTATTTTACCCTTTCCTTCTTAGTGTCACTGTCCACCTACGGTTTTCCGTCATTTCTATTTAAGAATACTTTTAGTTAATTGTTGTTTCATTGGCCCCTCCTCTGTCCCGTTTGTTATCCCACTACCCGTTTAGTGCCCCTTTGAGTGTCGACACTTAGGGGGTATTTAGGGGGCTGCGTTCTGTGAATGCTACTCTGTTTGTTGATCTGTAATCTTCTATTTTGCATATTTACTGTTATAGAAAATGTCCACTTGGGGAATTTTGAGTACTTTTTTTTAGCAAAATATTGACATATTTTGTATCAAAATTTGCAGAAATGTATTGACTACACAATGGTTTACATTTTATTGACATTTGATAATAATCAGAACTTTGGTAACGTGAAAAAAGCTGAAGGATGAAAAATAGAGGTTGCAAAATGATGCCTTTTGTAATGCGTTTTCTTTTCACCTTTGGATATTTGAATATTTACACAATAATTATTGAAGTTAAATATAAATTAAACAATTGTATAGTCAATAAATTTGGCAAGTTTTGATATCAAATTTTCCACTATTATGACATGTTAAAGGTTGCAATATTCAATAAATTAGATTTTTTTCTATATCCAATATTTATATTGTATATTTAACTCTTATTCTATATTCTATACCATAATTAATAATTATTCAATCCTGCTGAATATTTGAT